>NC_085842.1:40521792-40826792 GCF_035594765.1 Anolis carolinensis
AACAATCTTGTATTCCGAACTTTGACACAACAGCCCAGGACGAGTATATAAAAACATACTTAAAATCAAAGCTTTAAAATCTCAAGTCACATGTAATAAAATTTTATAAACACAAGCAGTACAACAAATGAAATATACACTTGCACTCAAAAAGACTACAAAATTAGATTTTACATGATACCTGAATGATAATAGTGTGTTGATAACTTGATCACTACTGGAAAAGAATTCTATAGCTGGAGCT
Source organism: Anolis carolinensis (assembly GCF_035594765.1). Classification (NCBI taxonomy): domain Eukaryota; kingdom Metazoa; phylum Chordata; class Lepidosauria; order Squamata; family Anolidae; genus Anolis; species Anolis carolinensis. Next base: position 40,522,037 of record NC_085842.1, read on the forward strand.
TGTACATTGAGAAGACCCCTTGCCAGCTTTGGTAGTCCCAGAGACCACACCACTGTCATGCATTCCCAGCAGAGTCTCCCTTGTTAATCTTAAATCTTTGGCAGGATCTTATGGAGAAGACATTTTTCCAAATAACTGTATCCTGAATCTGACACCCCTGCTAGGGGAAATGCCACTCCATTGAAAACAGATGATTTCCCTCTAAAGTCCGTCTCAGTTGCTAGGAAACCAGGTCTTGTGCTTCAATTTAATGTTATTGGTTCAGTGCAGTTCGTCTCACAGTTAGCACCATATTCATAGAGACTTTTCATTGTAACATGCAAGAGCCATGGTCTTAGTTGGCGAGAACTTGTGTTACTCCATACCCTTTGGTTATCTGAACTTGTTTTATTTTTCTTAATTATTTAGGATTTTTTCTCTGTAACAGAATACTCTAGCCCAGTGGCTCTCAACCTCTCAACATCTGGTGACCCACAGTTCGAGAACCACTACTTTAGCCCTCTCCCATATTATACAGTAGAGTCTCACTTATCCAACACTCACTTATCCAACATTCTGGATTATCCAACACATTTTTGTAGTCAATGTTTTCAATACATCATGATATTTTGGTGCTAAATTCGTAAATACAGTAATTACTACATAGCATTACTGTGTATTGAACTACTTTTTCTGGCAAATTTGTTGTATAACATGATGTTTTGGTGCTTAATTTGTAAAATCATAACCTAATTTGACATTTAATAGGCTTTTCCTTAATCTCTCCTTATTATCCAACATATTCGCTTATCCAACGTTCTGCCGGCCCGTTTACATTGGATAAGCGAGACTCTACTGTAGTTGGGACACAGACCTCAACCTGTGCCCAAGGCATACTTATTAATCTGGCTAGTTTAATATTGTCCACTCTGGATAGTGGTTTATGAAATCTCAGATGGAAGTCCTTCATGTCATCTGTTCTATTTAAGTAGAGATGCTGAGGATTGAGTCTGAAACCTTCTGCATGCAAAGCGTGCTCACTCCCACTGACCTGTTGCCATCATTTCTTAATGTTTATGAATAATTACACTTGCAAAACCTTCCATGTTACAGGATCAGGTCATAATTGAAACACTGTCAGATTTCTCATAAGTCGGCAGAGCATTTAAGGGATACGTGGACTATCTTTTCTCAAAAAGGATCAACATCTGTAGAAAAAAGTAAATACGTGAGAGTATTGCTAGAATTTGCACAATATAGGTTCTGCAGGATTCAGATTCTTATATATTTTATATTTATATTTTTCATGTCCCGAAGGAAGAGATGAAAAGTTTCTCCTCCTTCTTTTAAGCTAACTATAGTCTCCCATTAAACTGAACTTCAATTACTGGTGGTTTGTGTAAACTTTTGCTAGTAAAAACAAGCAAGCATTAAACCACAGTTCACTTGATTCAGAGATTCTCTCACAGTTGTAGAAAAAATTGTTTGTGTACATATTTAATGTATACCTCCATTTTTCCTGTGGTGGAAGGCAATTAAAATTTTAATGACATGCCTGAAGTCTAATATGTAATATTAGAATAATATGTTCAGTACCAGTGTGTTTACTGTCTGCCTTGGTTTTAACATGCAACTATAGTTTTATTTTCCTTTCTGCTTAAGTGATAAATGTAAACAGAATTAGCTCAAATGTAATATAGCTAATATTAATCCAGCCCCTTCTATCTCAATTCTGTATTTCTAATTGACACAGAATGTCAGGCATTACTATATAAAAAAACAAAGACCTCTCCAACATACACAAAATAATAAAAAGGGGAAATGGCATTGTGTGTCTGATGTGACTGTTCTGAACTGGTCATAATAACTTGTAGTAATTATGAAAATGCAGACTTTTATCTTTTACTTTAAAAAAGATTTTGTAGCCCTTGTATTTAGGAGAGTTTTGACAAAGACTCAATTTTTAAAGATTAAAATACACGAGGGAGCAGGGAGAGCATTCTCATTTTATTTTGTAAATAAAATAAATATTTGTAGATCAAAATGGATTCTTTAGAAACAGTGACTCACCAGTACCTACCTACAAAACCTGTTATTCTGGTTCTTGTTTAAGATTTGTAAAACATTCCAGGTAATTAGGAAGATAGCAGTATGTTAAAATCTTATACAAAGGGCATTCCAAATTAAATTGACAAGAACATGGTATTGGAACTTCACCTTATCATCTAAATTCTTGCTGCTCCAGCTTAGTTCAGATTACAAGATTTTATTGGAAGATACGACTTATATTACTTATCTCCAAAGTGTCACTTGGGGAAGAGAATTCTGTCGATGAGAGCAGCCATTGAGAAATACTTGCTGTTAAATAAACATCGAAGATATTATTTTAAGGTTGGCAGATATTTATGACCCTTCATCTTTGATGCCAACAAAAAATTGCACCTATTGCAATATCTACTATGAGCTATCAGAGCAGCAATCTCTGTTTTGCTTCCCAAGAATGAGATGATACTTTATGTGTTATAACACAGGACTCTCTTTGTGATATGGTAGCATACATATAGATTAGCAAGCATTGTTTATATTTTTTAGTGCACGAAGGTATTTGTGTACTTCAGAGCCAGTGTGGAATAGTGATTTGAGTGTTGGGCTACAACTTTGGTTTAATCCCTGCTTGGTCATGGAAACCCACTGGATGACTTTGAGCAAATTACACACTCTCAGCCTCAGAGAAAGGCAAAGCGAAACCCCCAGTATTTACCAAAAGTATTTATTATTAGTCATTTTAATGATCTTCCAAAGTATGATAAAATGTATTGAAAAGCATTCACATTAACTGTAGTTTCTGAAGACCTTTCAAGGCCAGACCCACATGGAGCATGTTACAATATTTTTGAGAGGTGATTAAGGCAAGGCTCAAATCAGAAATATGAAGACGAGTAACCCCATCCAGAACAGACACTCATTCCTGTTATATTTTGCTGTCCAGTAGACCTTGTTTGCTACCAAACACAACTTTTCTTGTTTGTATTGTTCATTCACATTCATTCTCTCACTGTAATAGCAGAAAAAGAGAAGTTATAGCTGGGCATAAGCTAATGATCACAAAGCCAAGCAGTAGTCCCTAAATGTAATCTTATCTAATCATGGACAAGAGATGGTGCCCTTGAATCCTCATATCAAGCAAAGAAACCAATGAGATCCCATGACAGATGGCATTAAAGGCTAACAAGAAGACAACCGGAAAGCACAGGGACTCACTCACATCTCTTAGCAGAACTCATCCTACAAATTGATCTAAACTTTTTCTGGTATATTAGAATATTAATATATTAGAAGAACTAAATAACAGAAAGAGCCCTGCTTATTGTGATTGATGATGGTCTGGATTTTTCCTCATCTTTAGAGGTCTTATTAGAGCATGGCCAATATATATGTGTGTGTGTGTGTGTGTGTGTGTGTGTGTGTAAGCATACATACATACATACATACACACACACACATATATATTGGCCATGCTCTATATAGATATATAAAATAAAATCAAGTATCCCAACAAATCCCTTCCTCCCCAGTGCAAGCTTAATTATAGCCCTTTAAAAGCCATCTTAGATAAGAAGATCAGACAAATCTTTCTGGAGTCTGCACTGGCTTAAGTGATCCTTGGATGGGAGAGATTTTAGCAGTTAAGGAATATTTACCAAGACATTATGGTAGATATGGAAAGGATTTTTTTTTAAAAAAACTATCTCAGCCACAGAGGAATATCATGTATAGAATTGCTGTATTCCCTTGAGTATTGCATTGTGCAGTTGCAGAATTACAGACAGAACCGTATCAGGCACAATGATACCATTCTCTTGTACCACATGTTGAGAAAAGCGAATTTCTGTTACCTTAATTTGTATATGATTATTGTTAGGAATTACACCAAAAAGTACAAAAAAAAGACACTATTATGATTTATTTTTTAAAAAAAATATTAAAATCATGTTGTTTCTTAACAGGAACTGTTTATATGGGAAGTTATTACATTTCCCCTGCAGAAAGTTTTATATCTACAAAATGCAAAGTTTTGCATGTTCTACATCTGCAACATGATTGGCTCGTTTAAAAACAAAAACACCAAAGTTCTTTCTGTTACCTGTTGAAAATCATGTTTATCTTTAATAATAATAATATACGAAGGTGTTGAATAAATAATAAAGAAAAGAAAGACCCACTAATTGTGATTTCTTAGTGCACATATGTGATATTAGTTTCTTGGTTACCCCTAATCAAAAATAATTTCTTGACAAACATTATTATATGTTGTAGTCTTGTATATTTTAGTGATGAATCACAGAATCCTAGAGTAGGAGAGATCACAAGGACCATCCAGTCCAACTCTATTCTCCCAATGCAGGAACACCTAGTCAAAGCACTCCCAACAGTTGGCCATCTATCCTCTGCTTCAAAGCTCCCAGAGAAGGAGACTCCACCAAACTCCCAGGCAGCATATTCCACTACAGATCAGCATTAGAAATTTTTTTAAAATCTCCCATTCTCCTACACCAAGTGTTGGCTTGCATAATGTGATCTCTGATCAATATAACAATTGCATGTTTTATATATTCAGTTAAAGATTCTGCATGTTCAGATAAAAGTGAACCTGTTGAAGGCTTTCACGGCTGGAATCACTGGGGCGTTTGTGGTTTCCAGGCTGTATGGCTGTGTTCTAGCAGCATTGTCTCCTGATGTTTCGCCTGCATCTGTGGCTGGCATCTTCAGAGGAAATATTATAATTATTTGACAAATACAGGAATTTAATTCAGTTTATCAGCTTCCTTTTTTAGGCCCACTAGATGGCCTTTTAAAACATGGAATGTCTAAATAATCCTTTTGATTTAACTACATTTTTTTACTTTATGCTGAACTGTTTACAAAAATTCCAGGCAGGCTCAAGTAAACTTTCCTTGTATTGGCATGCATAAAGCATGTAATAACTGAACTGCTTTCCAAACAAGTTACTAATTTGCCACATATTGGTAAATGATCTTTCAGGGAAAAGCCCTCTAAAGTTCTGTTGTATTTTTTATCTGTAAAATGTCACCAATATCTGCAATTGTCAATGGTTATTAAACAAGCATAGCATTTGCCAACTATCTTTTTTATACCGTTTGGGGTGTGTATTACAACAAGCCTATCAGCTGCCAGTAGAAAGATATTACAACAAGCCTATCAGCTGCCAGTAGAAAAATTGGCAGTGAATATCATTCCAGTCTTGCCAGGGACAGAGTGGGTCCCCCCCCCCCCCCCAATGTAGATAAAATACTGTTGGTGCTAATATACAGCCTTCTTGAAAAAAGAAGATACATGGAAAGATTATACTTTGATTGCAGTGCAGCAGTCTTATATACGCTTATTGATAGCAAGACCCATAGATTACTGATGCTTGTTTCTTAGTAAATATTGATGAAATTGAATTGCATACCTCACTGGATTTTGGGAACTTATTTCTGAGTAAACCTGCATAGTATCATAATATTTGATTCCCTTTTTAAAATCATGTTTAAACGAAAGTGAGTCTTGCTGAAATCAGTGGGTCTTTCTTCCAAATCAACATATCTCTTAACACTGTTTTCTATAAAGAGATGACATATTAGCATCCTGATTGTGTTAGTTAAATATTTTTTTGATCATGAAGACAAAATAAAATAACCAAATTAGCACTTTAGATATATAAAACTACAAAATTACACAACTCCATACTACCCACTACAACTGAACTACAACTAAGCAACTATTTGTAACACCCCCCCCCCCCAGAAAATAACCCCTGTAATGCTCTACTCTTTAATTTTATTTTTAAAGATTTTTTTTCCCACCCTTTTGGAGTTTTATGCATCTTATCATGTATGACTGCTGTCACTTAAGTGCTATCTTTGTTCTAGCAGCAGCATTTTTAGGATATCCTATTGTTATACTGCAATCTAGCAGGTATATCTAGAATTTTTTGCAGTTTCACCAAGGATTGCGGAATACATATCTCTGAACAAACAGAGCAATGGTTTGTAATGCTAAGATATCTGTAGACAACACTGTATAACTTCACCAGGAGATGAGAAGAACATAGACATATATGCTATCTCAGCTTTCTTACCTAACTGACTAAAGATTACACAAATATAGAAGTATATAAATATAGCAGAGAGAGCCCAAAATATTTTCTTTCCCCCCACTTTTCATGTACAGTAATTGACTTGAGCGGTAGCTAAATTTTACTTCAAAAACAGTGTCAGCACAATATCTTATACTGCACATTAAAAAAGCAAGCCAGTTTAGTAAATATTGGTGAATTTTGTGGAACAGTAACTTTAAATGCATTCCCACTATAGAATCAATGCAATTTGGCATCACTATAACTGCTTAATGATATGGAATTGTGGGAGTTGTAGTTTTACAAGGTCTTTATTCTTTTATGCCCAAGAGTGCTGGTGCTTTACCAAACTACAAATTCCATGATTCCACAGCATCGAGCCATAGCAGTCAAAATGATGTCAAGCCTCATTAATTTTGCAGTGTAGATGCACCCTTTGACGTCCATCAATGGTTGCATGGTATAAGGTGGAACAGTGCCATCATCACCCACTTTATCATTTTCCCCCTCCTTATTCTTTCTAATGACAAGTTTGCCACTGAAAGATTTTCCTGGACCATTTATTTGAGCTGTATATAAGGGCATGTCTAGGCTGATTGAAACATCTAGATTATGTTCCTGTTCTTTCTGATTTTATACTAGATTTATTTATTTTATTTTTATTACATCACTTCTACCCCGCCCTTCTCACCCATCAGGGGACTCAGGGCGGCTTTAAAGTTAACAAACTGGAGGTACTGTATAAAATTTTCGATTGTATCATTAGTTGACAGATAACATTCAGGGACAGATAAAATATATGTGGCACTCCAAAATATTATTTGAAAAAAACAGGAACAAAAATCTGGACATTTTGGCCTTTTTTTAGTCTGGTGCACCCGAAGATGAGATATTTTCAGATATTATTTTGAAATACCATATATTACCTAATCTTTTCAGATTCTTTCCTCTTAGCATTTATAAATTCTCTGTATGCATATATATATATATATATATATATATATATATATATATATATATATATATATATATATATATTAAAATATTAAACTAGCCAGATGCCAGATTAATAAGTATGCCTTGGGCACAGGTTGAGGTCTGTGTTCCAACTACAGTAGAGTCTCACTTATCCAATGTAAACGGGCCGGCAGAACGTTGGATAAGCGAATATGTTGGATAATAAGGAGGGATTAAGGAAAAGCCTATTAAACATCAAATTAGGTTATGATTTTAAAAATTAAGCACCAAAACATCATGTTATACAACAAATTTGACAGAAAAAGTAGTTCAATACGCAGTATTGCTATGTAGTAATTACTGTATTTACGAATTTAGCACCAGAATATCACGATGTATTGAAAACATTGACTACAAAAATGCGTTGGATAATCCAGAACGTTGGATAAGCGAGTGTTGGATAAGTGAGACTCTACTGTATATATATACACCATAATCCACTTTAAAAGTTAGACTTAGGGCAGCACTGAATACAGGCAGTCCCCGGGTTATGAATAAGATCTGTCAGCTTGTTCTCAAGTTGAATGTGTATGTTAAGTTAGAAAAAGCACATGTTTAAGTGCAACTCCAACCATTTTTGTAAAGTTTTGGGTGGCTTAGGGACAGGTTAACACCCCTGGAGTGTTTATTTTGCTGTCTGTGCCCCTGTTCAGAAGATTTCACCCCACTTTCTGTCTCTATGATAATTGGATTTTGAAAAATTTGGGTTGTTGTGAAAACAAAGTTTGGTGATAAAGCTTCAGTGGAGACTTTTCCCCATGGTAACCCTTACAGGAGTTGAGTGAATTTCCTTTCCTAGGAGTAGTTTTCCGTTCACTTCCTGTTGTCTAACTACCTTTTGTATCCAGAAGTCGGATGTAAGCCAGATGTTTGTAATCCAGGGACTGTCTGTAGTCCAGATATTAGTTAATCATACTGTTTTAATTTTGTTATGCAGTTTGTGGACTACTATTTCAAATAGCATGGCTGTACATTGACTTACATAAAAGTATTATGCAGCTTTTAGAAAATATTTTTATTGTATCAGAAGCGACTTGAGAACATACTGTAAGTTGCTTCTGGTGTGAGAGAATTTGCTGTCTACAGAGACATTGCCCAAGGGATACCCGGATGTGTTACCATTGTTTTGGGAGGCCTCTCTCATGTCCCCACAATCTATAGCTAACAGATGGGAGCTCACCCTGTCTCGCAGATTCGAACTAGCAACCTTCAGGTCAGCAACCCAACCTTCAGGTCAGTAGTTCAGCTGGCACAAGGGTTTAACCCATTGTGCTCCCGCAAAAAATCCATAATCTGTTTTTTTCTATGTATTCCATTTTAGAAAACATTAGAAGAGAATTGAAGAGCGCCTTCTTTTCTAAAAAATCCATAATCTGTTTTGGGAGGGAAAGATTTCAGGAACTAAGTATCCTTCACATTTTTCCAGTCTTTCTCCCCAAGATTTTACTTATTTACTTATTAAGGATGTTCTGATCCAGTGCTCCAAACTTAAAATTTTGTTCTCCAGACATGCTAGACCTCTAAGATATAGGAAAAATGTTAAGGACATTTCCAACCCACATCCTTTTTTTGTTTCTGTTTTCTTTTTTGATTGACATATACATCATTCCATGGCTCCTGGAAATTGCTTCACCCACACTTAATGAAGTGTGGGTTTCTTAACTTTGATTTATATATTTCTGTTGAGTTAAGGGAGCCCCTGGTGGTGCAGCGGATTAAACCGCTGAGCTGCTGAACTTGCTGACCAAAAGGTCAGTGGTTCAAATCCATGGAGCGGGGTGAGCTCCTGCTGTTAGACCTAGCTACTGCCAACCTAGCAGTTTGAAAACATGCAAATGTGGGTAGATCAATAGGTACCGCTCTGGCGGGAAGGTAACAGCACTCCATGCATTCATGCTGGCCACATGACCTTGGAGGTGCCTACGGACAATGCCGGTTCTTCAGCTTAGAAATTGAGATGAGCACCGACCCCTAGAACTGGACACGACTAGACTTAATGTCAGGGGAAAACCTTTACCTTTACTATTAAGAATGAGGAAAAACTGCCGTAATATATGTAAGTGCACCTATTAACTTCCAAAAGCCACACAAACACTTGTCTATACCAGGTGCATATTTGTTTTGTTCCTAATTTTATTTATTAAAACATTGTATGCCTCCCTTTGCTAAAAATCTCAAGGCATTGTATAATAAAATATAATGGACCAATTAAAAACCACGTAAACAATAAAAATGATTCTAAAAGGCACAAACAATTTAATAAATTTCATTGGATTAAAGTTAGTTAAAATAATTTAAATCAACGTTTTGTCAAAGGCTTTTATGGCTGGAATCACAGGGTTGATGTGCGTTTTCTGGGCTATATGACCAAGTTCCAGGAGCATTCTCTCCTGATGTTTCGCCCACATTTGTGGCAGGCATCCTCAGAGGCTGTGAGGTATATTGAAAAACTAAGCAAGGGAGGTTGATGTATCTGTGGAATGTCCAGGGTGCGAAAAAAAACTCTTTGTCTGTTGGGGGCCAGTGTGAATGTTGCAATTAATCACCTTGATCAGCATTGAAAAGCCTTGCAGCTTCAAAGCCTGGTTAATTCCTACCTGAGGGAATTGTTGGGTGGTGTTAATTGGTCCTGTTTGTTTCATGTCTGGAATCCCCTGGTTTTCAGAGGAAATCAAGGCCAGCTAACACCTCCCAACAAAGAATTCCCTGAGGCAGGAATCAGCCAGGCTTTTCAATACTAATCAAGGTGATTAATTGCAACATTGACACTTGCCTCCAACAGACAAGAGTTATTTCTTCCACAGATATATAAGCCTCACTTGCTTAGTTTCCAACAGATCTCACAACTTCTGAGGATGCCTGTCATAGATGTGGGTGAAATGTCAGGAGAGAAGGCTTCTGAAACGTGGACATACAGCCCGGAAAACTCACAGCAACCCAATTTAAATCAGATTAAAGCCAGGCACACATATGGCTTTGATATTTTCATTGGGCACAAGAATTGCACCAATATTGATGCCCATTGAGCCTTTTAGGAGGGGCTATTCCACATCTGGGATGCCACAACCAAGGGTTCTCAGCCTGTGGGTCCCCCGATGTTTTGGCCTTCAACTTCCAAAAATCCTAACAGCTGGTAAATTGGCTGGGATTTCTGGGAGTTGTAGGCCAAAACACCTGGGGGCCAGAGGTTGAGAACCACTGCTCTGCACTGTAAAATTAATGCAGTTGAACTGCCAAGGCTCAATGCTATGGAGTCATGGGAGTTGTAGTTTTGCAAGGTGTGCAGTCTCCTCCGCCAAAGAGTGCTGATTTATTTATCATGTCAGAAGCGAACCGAGGGTACAATTTGTAATGTATTTGAAACCGCAAACAAAGTTTAAAAAAAAAACACAAAGTTTAGTATCATTTGGTATGATACTAAATGTCCTTTGACCTGTAGCTGACCACTTGCAGTGCCTCTAGTGTTGCTGTAAGAAGGTCTTCCATTGATCTGGAGAACAAGCCTTACGAGGAGCGGCTGAAAGAGCTGGGCATGTTTGTCCTGCAGAAGAGAAGGCTGTGAGGAGACATGAGGGCCGTGTATAAATATGTGAGGGGAAGTCATAGGGAGGAGGGAGAAAGCTTGTTTTCTGCAGCTCTGGAGACTAGGAGGTGGAACAACAGCTTCAAAGTACAGGAAAGGAGATTCCACCTGAACATTAGGAAGAACTTCCTCACTGTGAGAGCTGTTTGGCAGTGGAACTCTCTGCCCCAGACTGTGGTGGGGGCTCCTTCTTTGGAGGCTTTTAAGCAGAGGCTGGATGGCCATCTGTCGGGGCTGCTTTGAGTGTGATTTTCCTGCTTCTTGGCGGCGGCGGCGGGGGGGGGGGGGGTTGGACTGGATGGCCCATGAGGTCTCTTTCAACTATAGGATTCTATGATTGTGCATAGACTGCACTGTAATAGGTGGTCTGTGGTTTGCTGATGCCTCACAAAAACTACAACTCCCTGGATTCCATAGCTTTAAACCATGGGAGTTTCCAGTGTTATCTTACTGCATTTATGCAGCCCAAGTTTCGGTTTCGTATTCAGGAAATGTTCTGCTTATTCAATTGCAATTACAAGCTTCAGGGAAGGCCAAGAAAGGGTTAAGCCGAGTTCCACCTAATTGTTCTTCTTCCTGGTCATCGCGTAAAGTTTTAAGCCTTTTCCTCTTGGGCGAACAGGGGAACAGGAGCATTTCTCTTTCCTTGCTGCTGTTCTTCCCTTTAACCCTAAGTCACCCAGTGGAGGAGCGGGCGGAGGGGAGGAGAGAGAGAGACATTTTGGCCTTCTCGGTCTTCATTCATGATTTTGACAGCTGGAGGAGAGAGAGAAAAGAGAGAGAGAGAAGAAAAAAAAAACCCGGCTCTGGAGAGTGCGATCCTGCCAACAAGCCTGCCCTGGCTTCTGATTGGCGGAGTGTCAGGGAGCGATTTGAATATTCAATGAGCCCCTTTGGAAGCCAGGTTCGGTGGGTGACATTCGTGAAATGCGCTGGAGGGGGAGGAGGAGGGGCGGCGGGGAAGCGCTCGCGTCCGATTGGCGGGTTGGCAGGGAGCGATTTGAATATTCAATCAGCCCCTTTTAAGGCAAAGATTCAGTGGGTGACATTTGTGAAAGGAAAGAGGGCGCTGGAGAGGAGGAGAAGGATGGGCTTCGCTTCCTGGATGCAGCCTCCTCCTCCTCCGTCGTCCGCGCAGTTGACGTGCAAACTTTTAAGGTGGGGAGGCTGGCACTCGTTCTTAAGGTGGACTGGATGAGACAGAGGGGGAGGGAGGGAGGGAGGGAGGGGGGAAAGGGCGTGGGTAGGTACCACAGGGGAGAATGTATTTCAAGGGGAGATGTAGAGGAGAGGGGGCGGGACCAGCTCTGGCTGGCAACTTTTTTTGTGGAATTCTGCCGGCGCGTCCTTAAGCGGCGGCGCCACCTTAAGACAAAAAAAAAAGGTGCCTGATGACTACTTTTCTCGTTACATTGTAGCAGCGGAAAGAATGTCGGCGCGGGCCGCGGGTGACGTCAGGGGGGAGCAACGCAGAGCGGCGGCGAACAGGCAGCAGCAGCAGCAGCAATCCCAGCGGCGGGCCCGGCCTGGAGGAGGAGGAGGAAGCGGAGGAGGAGGAGGAGGGGAGAGCGGCCTCGGCCCCGCTGCCTCTGCCGCCGCCACCACGACGCTGCCGGCCAATACGGGGACCCCGGCGGGCCCCAGCAGCAGCAGCGCCGCCATGGCCACCAGCGGCGGGGAGCGCCGGTCCCTGCCCAGCCCCGAGGCCATGCTGGGGCAGCCCTGGAGTCACTGGGTCGACGCCGCCAAACTTCACGGGAACAACGACGGTGAGGCTCTGGCGGAAGGAAAACATGGGGTTAAAACCTAAGGGGGTGGCGAGGGAGAGGACACAGGAGGAATCCCCATAATAATGATAATAATAATCCCCATCATAATGTCCCAGGCATGAGGTCTGTAAAGCAACAAGGGGTTACCACCATTGGGAAGGCACCCAGGAAATAGCCATTTAGAAAAAATGAGAAATCTGTTTCAGGCACGAGGTCTGGGGGGACAGCCACAACCTCAACCTTTGGCCAGCAGCAAGGGGTTAGCTAAAGCCACTGGCTTCCTCTGAGGAGAAAAGGGGGAGGGTAGGGAATGGGTTTAATATAGGGTGTTCTGCATTTGTGTGGCCATGTTCCAGAAGTATTCTCTCCTGACGTTTCGCCCACATCTATGGCACGCATCCTCTGAGGTTGTGAGATGAACGAGAGGTTTTCAGAACCTCACAACCTCTGAGGATGCCTGCCATAGATGTGGGTGAAACATCAGGAAAGAATGCTTCTGGAACATGGCCATGCAGCCCAGAAAATGCACAAGAACCCAGTGAATTCCGGCCATGAAAGTCTTTGACAACACGTTTTTAATATATGTGTGTATGAATGTACAGTAGAGTCTTCACTCATCCAACGTTCTGTATTATCCAGCGCAATTGCCTTTTAGTAGTCTATGTTTTTGTAGTCAATGTTTTCAACACATTGCGATGTTCTGGTGCTAAATTAGTAAATACAGTAATTGCTACATAACATTACTGTTTATTGAACTGCTTTTTATGTCGATTTGTTGTAAAACATGATGTTTTGGTGCTTAATTTGTAAAATCGTAACGTAATTTAACGTTTAATAGGCATTTTCTTAATCCCTCCTTATTATCCAACATTTTCCCGTATCCAACATTCTGCTGGCCCATTTATGTTGGATAGCGAGAGTCTACTGTATGTGTATATATATGTGCATATGCATATTTGTCTCAGACATAGGACACAGCAACAAGGGGTTCAAACCATTGGGAAATAGCATTTAAAAATGTCCCAGACAGGTGGTCTGTGGGAGAGAATAGGAGACAGCAACAACCACTAGACTCCTGTGGAGAGAGTGAGGAAGAGGAGAAACAGGAAATAAACAGTTTTAAAATAAAAATAATCTACCCCCAAGATTAGGTCTTGAAGAGGCAGCATCAGGGGGTTAAAACCATTTAGCCTATGTATAAAATTTATTTATCATACTTGTATCCCACCTTTTTCAACCCCGGAGGGGACTCAAGGTGGCCTTACAAAGACAACAGCTCAATGCTGCATGTATACATACATCAATGAATAAACAAAACATTAAAACCAACCAATTAAAATATAACATTAAAATAAGAATTAAAATCACATAATCCACATTATAGTCCAAGGCCACTACGGGTTATTGTTAAATTAGTTTATAGTCTATTATTGCAGTGCTCCCATTATTGACCAAAAGCCTGGTTCCAAAGTCATGTTTTTAGTTGTTTTCTGAAGACCAGGAGGGAGGGGGGAAATCTAATATCACTGGGGAGGGAGTTCCACTGCCGATTGACCACTACTGAGAAGGCCCTGTCTCTCGTCCCCACCAGTCGCTCTTGCGAAGGTGGTGGGAACGAGAACAGGGCCTCCCCTGATGATCTTAACTTCCGAGGTGGGTCCTAGAGGGAGATATGTTTTGACAGGTAAGCTTTATAAGTAAGAGCCAGCACTTTGAATTGTGCTCAGAAGCAGACTGGCAGCCAGTGGAGCTGACAATAATATCCAGGTGGCATGCTCCCTGAATGCCGCTCCAGTGAGCAATCCAGCTGCCACCCATTGGACCATTTGAAGTTTCTGGACAGTCTTCAAAGGCAACCCCACATAGAGCGTGTTGCAGTAATCTATTTGGGATGTAACAAGGTGTGTGTGTATGTATATGTATGTATATATATATACAGTAGAGTCTCATTTATCCAAGCTAAACGGGCCGGCAGAAGCTTGGATAAGCAAATATCTTGGATAATAAGGAGGGATTAAGGAAAAGCCTATTAAACATCAAATTAGGTTATGATTTTACAAATTAAGCACCAAAACATCATGTTATACAACAAATTTGACAAAAAAGTAGTTCATTGCGCAGTAATGTTATGTTGTAATTACTGTATTTACGAATTTAGCACCAAAATATCACGATATATTGAAAACATTGACTACAAAAATGGCTTGGATAATCCAGAAGCTTGGATAAGCGAAGCTTGGATAAGTGAGACTCTAGTGTGTGTGTGTGTGTGTGTGTGTGTGTATATATATATATATATATATAACACATATACATACATACATACATACAGGACACAGCAAGAAAGGGTTCAAATCATTGGGAAATACCTTTTAGAAATGTCCCAGACAGGAGGTCTGTGGGAGAGAGGAGCAGACAGCAACAACCACTGGACTCCTGTAGAGAGAGAGAGAGGAGGAGGAGACACAGGAAATAACCAGTTTTTAAAATAAAAAATAATCTGCCCCCAAGATTAGTTCCTGAAGGGGCAGCATCAGGGATTAAAACCATTAGCCTATATATAATGATAATAGAAATAGTAATAATAATTTAAAAAATCTTTATTTGTACTTCGCCGCATATAAACCACAAGACAAAATATACAGATATGCAAGTATAAATATATAACATAAGTATAAACACAACAATACATATAAAATCCCAGTTAAAATTGTAAAAATTATTTAAAAAATTCCTATAATTCAGTAGGACCTGCGAATAAACTGGCTATCTGCAAGACAAAGTGTGGCGTGGTATAGTGGATGGGTCATCGGGCTGGCCTGATTATACAGGGTCAAAGGCCTTTCTAAAGAGCCAAGTTTTTCTACTTGCCGAAAAGGCTTGAAGGGTGGGGGCTAGTCTAGTTTCTTTAGAGAGGGTATTCCAGAGCCAGGGAGCGACTACTGAGAAGGGCCTCTCTCTCTCGTCTCCACCAACTGTATTTGAGACAGTGTTGGGACTGAGAGAAGGGCCTCCTCAGGAAAGCTCAGTGCCCGTGCTGGTTTTTTAGAAGGAGCTGCGGTCTCAAAGATAGGTTAGACCCAAAGTGTATAGGGCTTTATAGGCAATCACCTGCACTTTGAATTAGGCCCGGAAACTTGTCGGAAGCCAGTGGAGCTGCTTTAGGAGGGGCATGTTGTGCTCCCTAAAGCTCGCCCCAGTTAGTAATCTGGCTGTCAACCTTTGCACTAACTGCAGTTTCCAAGTTGCCTTCAGAGGCAGCCCCACGTAGAGTGCATTACAGTAGTCCATTCTGGATGTAACTAGGACATGGACCACCGTGGTCAAGTCAGACTGACAGGAGGTCTTGAGAGAAGGAAAGAGCAACAATTATTGGGATCCTGTGGAGAGAAGGAGGTGGACCCAACATTTTAAAAAATCTGACCCTGACACACACGTTTGCATGGGAAAACAGTAAGTGGGTAAACCCATTGGAAAAGGAGACTCAGGATATAGCCAAGGTTTTTTAAAATTATGTCCCAGATACAAGGTTTAGGTAGGGACAGCAGCAATCACTGAGTTTGTCTGGAGAGGGAAGGGACTCAGAATGTAGGCCTTTTATTTGTTAAAAAATTAAAGAAGATGTGATGTCTGGGAATGAAAAAAGCAAGAACCATTGTCTCCTGTGGAGAAAGGAAGATGAACAAAAAGGTGGCCATTGTTTAATGGGGGCAACAACAAGAGGTTAAAATCATTGGGAGGGGACCAAGGAACTAGCCAAAAATATTGAAATTGTCCCCAACAGGTGGTTTGAGGGAAATAACAACAAGCATTGGAGAGGGGATGCAAGAGACAACCTATATATCCCATACATGAGGGCTGTGAGCAGGAGAGGAACAGCAACAACCATTAGGCTACTGTGGGGAGTGGAGAGCCCAACACAAAAAACATCCGTCCTGCATGTGAGTTTTAGAGACATGGAGATAGCAACAAGAAATTAAAAACCATTGAAAGAGGACTAAGAAAACAGCCCAAACATTTTTTTTTCAAAAAAATTGTCCCAGAAACAAGGTCTCATGAGAGAGCAACTAATGACCAGCAGCAAGGTGTTAAAATCATTGAGCTCCTGTGGTGTGAAGGAGGCAACCCAAGAGGTAGCATAAAATACCTCTTGGGTATTTTATTGTCCCAGACACGATGTGAGAAAGGGACAGCACAAAGAAGTTAAAATCATTGGATTCCTGGAGAGAACCCAAAATTGAGATAACTCCATCTCAGACATAAGATGTAGAGGGAGACAACAGCAAGGGGCTTAAACCTTTGGGTGGAGACCCAGGAAATAGCCAAAAAAATAAAAGAAATCTGTCCCAGACAGTTTCTTGGTTGGAGTCGTCGTGGACAACAAGTTAAACATGAGCCAACAATGTGATGCGGCAGCTAAAAAAGCCAACGGGATTCTGGCCTGCACCAATAGGAGTATAGCGTCTAGATCCAGGGAAGTCATGATCCCCCTCTATTCTGCCTTGGTCAGACCACACCTGGAATACTGTGTCCAATTTTGGGCACCGCAGTTGAAGGGAGATATTGACAAGCTGGAAAGTGTCCAGAGGAGGGCGACTAAAATGATTAAGGGTCTGGAGAACAAGCCCTATGAGGAGCGGCTTAAAGAGCTGGGCATGTTTAGCCTGCAGAAGAGAAGGCTGAGAGGAGACATGATAGCCATGTACAAATACGTGAAGGGAAGTCATAGGGAGGAGGGAGCAAGCTTGTTTTCTGCTGCCCTGCAGGACACGGAACAATGGCTTCAAACTAGAGGGAAGGAGATTCCACCTGAACATCAGGAAGAACTTCCTCACTGTGAGGGCTGTTCGACAGTGGAACTCTCTCCCCCGGGCCGTGGTGGAGGCTCCTTCTTTGGAGGCTGTTAAGCAGAGGCTGGATGGCCATCTGTTGGGGGTGCTTTGAATGCGATTTCCTGCTTCTTAGCAGGGGGTTGGACTGGATGGCCCATGAGGTCTCTTCCAACTCTACTATTCTATGATTCTATGATTCTAAATAGGAGTAACCTTTGGGATTCTGTGGAGAGAGGGACTATTTTTTTATAAAACTATTTTTAAAAAAATTAATCTAAAATTGGAGATCTTTGGGAGACAGCAAAAACCACTGATTTCTTGTAGAGGGAGGAAGACACCCAGGAAAAAGCCAAGTTTTTTAAAAAAATAAATCTGTCTTAAACACAAGGTCTTGGGGAGTACATCAGCAAGTGGTTAAAATCATTGGATTCCTGCAGAGAGAGGAACCAAGAAATAACCATTAAAAATGTGTCCCAGACATAAGTTCTTGGAGGGTTCAGGGGGGAGGGAGGGGACCCAGGCGGTAGTCATTTTTAAAATCTGTTCCAGATACAAGGGATGGGAAAAATCCAGCAAGAATAGTCAGATTTCATTCTGGTGCAACTCCCAATTGTGGTCTGCATCGTGGACATTATCCTTCCTGTGTCCCTGACAAGATGTTACCTAGTTCACGGGTGTAGGTATATCCTGCTTTTTAAGGTACCCCTCGGGATGTATCTGAATAGCATAAATGTACTTGACACCTCTTGAACTGCCATGGCTTAATGTTATGCAATCCTGGGATTTGATTAGACATCAGCACTCTTTGGCAGAAAAGGGTAAAGATCTTGTAAAATTACAGTTCCAATGATTCCATAGTGTTGAGTCATGGCAGTTTGAGTAGTGTCCAGTTGGATTGATTTGGGTGTACCTTTAGTCGGGTCCTACAGTTATTTGGGCTCATGTGACCAAACTATTTCCAGATGTGTTGTTTTGATTTGAAACACATCCAGTTTTGCCATTTTTGTTTACAGGTATGTGAAATCACTTAGATTCTCTCTTCACCATAAAAACATTCAATTATATCAAGCTAAAGCACCATACACCGAGGAGCCAAATTTTTGACTTATTTGTAAATGTGGATTTCATTTCTCAAGTTACAATGAATGTATTACGACATCATGATCTACATTATGGAAGTCATGTATGCCTCCAGGTGGTGTGATACAGCTCCCAATCTTCCTCACCATTGGGATAAGGCTGCTGGGTCTTGCAATTAAACATTTGATGTGTCTCATGACAAATTTAGTGCACTATTTATGAGTAGGCCTAGATTCAGTGTTCTCAGCCTATTTCTCTTCTGCCTGTTTCCACTTTTAATTAACTACAATTTATCGTATTATTGGGAATGAGAAATTGCTGTCAATATTAACTGTAGTTAATTTAAAGAAAAGCAACTTTGACTCATGGTTTGTAAAGCCGATTTGCTTAAAACACCCATGGTTTATAATGTTAGCCTCGATTCCTGCATTGACACAGGAAGCTGTGGTTGATTTAAAGCTGAAGCTTCCAAGCTCTTCCTCCTGAACTGTATGGGAGCCAGAAAGGCATGAATATATGAGTCAAGGGAGAGTCTAAGGCTCTTCTACATTGTGCTAAACCATAGTTTAATATAATGTTTGAATGAGGCTATTTTCATTAACTGGTATGTTTCTATGCTGGCAACATCAGTGCCAGTTGCTATCTATGGGAGAGACTTAGTCCTGGGGGGTGCTACTACAAAGATACTCTCCGCCTTGTCACAAGATAATAATCTTAATCTGGAATAATGTATGTAGAATAATCACCCTTAGCTATTTTAGGACATACATAAATTGGCATAGAAGGATGCATACCTTCCTGTACTTGCATCCTAAGCAATAATTTGATTTATTTGTTGGGCTTGCTACAGTAGTTACATGTATTTGAAGTGCACATTTCTTTATAGATGGTTTTTGCATTATAAATTTGTTTTCTTTCTCAAATCAAGTCACACTCCATTGAGATATGGAGAAAGGGATTTGTTTGGCAGATTTTACAGGCAAGTCTGTTTTCTATCTAATCTTTCACTGAATATTTTGGATTAGAAATACAAAAAATTGATGACATTGTTATGTAGCCAACTAGCCACTTTTCCACAAGAACTCAGGAGACTAAACTTTCTCTTGCATTTGTTGTCATATTTACACAGGAGCAGCCTTAGAAGAAAGCTTCAAGGAATATGGAAAAAACCGAGAAGCAATGCGACTCTGTAGAGAAGGTGAGTTTGGTGTGCAGAGGTGTCCTCATTCATGGGATAGTCATTTAAATGTATGGATACAGAGGCAGAATGTTGTATAATTGTATCTGTCTGAAAACATTATTTTACACACGTTAAAGAAGTTAAGCCAGTGTTTCAGATGATTGCTTTGTATCCATTGTATTGCTTAGTTTAGTGACCAATTTTACATGTGAATACATTGAACTACATGTATGCTTACTATGTATCATGCTATGTCTATTCTTTGGCCTAAATCTTGTCCACTGGTCATGAGATTAAGTACTCTGTTATTCTTGAAGGCTCAGAGTCTTTAGTGGATACCATGGCTGCTACTGAATAGAAGAGGTATCTTTTTGGACATCTATTCATTTCCTTTGTTTTATAGAAGCAAAAAACCCCCAGAGAAAGGGCATTTCATGCTATATGGTTATAGCATCAGGATTTCACTTTAACTGATGCTGCTGTGCTTATGGGATTTGTAGTCTGGTGGGGCCCTAGAAGTCTTTAGCTGAGAATTATAAATGTCTTTTGCTAAACTGCACAACTCAGGTTTCCAGTGAATGAAATTGTGACAGATGATGTTTCCACGTTATAATGGTATAGTTGTGTAGTGTGAAAGACCCCTTAATAGAAGACTCATAGCCACATGTGGCCAAACCCAGGTCTCAGGACTCTTGGGATGGAAACTGTTAATTTTCATCTATACAGTTCATCATATTTCTCACAGTGATCAACTGGGCACCTGTTGGAAGTCCACAAGTCTGGCATAAGGTCATTGTCTGTCTCTCATTCTTCTTCTCAGCAGCTAATAGTCAGAAGCATGCTTTCTCTGACACTGGAGGTAGTTTATCGCGGTCATGAGTATTAGCAATTGATAATAATATCTTCTGTGATTTTTTTCAGTTCTCACTTTAAAACTGTCCAACTCAACAGTCATGTCTGCATATTGTGGTTTCACATTCTTGTAATCTACGTCCAATATCTTGCCTCTGGTTTCCCCTGTGTCTTGCACTGTTCAGTTTCATAGGAGGATCCTAGATTCTAATATTATAAGGGAGGTAAATGTATAGCAGGAGTACTGAAAAGTTGCAGTTAATGTAGGTTACCAAAGAACGTTGTAAAGTAATCGATTCATGTATATTTTATCACTTTGTCATGTCTAAATCAGTCATTGGCGACATATTGACAGCATGAAAGAATGAAAGAACCAACTCTCCATTTTACAAAAGTTGCATTGCCTGTTTACTTTAGAGATGGCTTTATTGCTACTCAGCGATTAGCTACAGTTAACATTTTGGTAACTATTTATGAGTATTTCGACCAGTATTTTGTCTTTATATTATGCTTTTTGAGGCATTGAAAGCTTCACTTGTGTAAATTGGGTTTAAATGGCTGAGTTTGGATTATTATACCTCAAATTAAATAAGCTGGGATATGAACAAGCCTTTTGGATTCACATAAAGCCCATTTGCTCTACATGGATCCCTTTGTGTAAATGAGTTAATAAGCCAGGTGAGTCTTTCATTGACAGGTTTTCACCTCTACCAGGAAGCACTGCTTGGTGATTTCAGAGCAATTTATTTTGAATCTCGGTTTGTTTCAACATAGTTAACCATAGCATCTTCATTCAGACCAAATGGGAGCCTTTAATAAATAAAGGACTTCTTAGTTTGTATGTTTAAATGTATGAGGGACAGAGAGTCTGCAGTCAAATAGCTTATTAAACTGGGAAACAATTGTGCAAGCTTGGCCATTTTGATGGGCAATGTAACATTCACTGGAAAGAGAAGGATCCATTTCTGTAAGTAGCTGCTTCTGGATGTCATATAGGAGATAAGGTATAGAAAGGTGTGAAAGCAGTGTGTGTAGTCAATGTTGTGTGCACAGTATATACATATAATTCCCATTTTGCAATATGCATTTGTTTTCTGGAAGATCACAATTGGAACATGCAATATCTTCATAGGAAATTGCTCAGTGTCATGGCAGAATTGAAATAATATTTGAGGAGCTTTCCAGAATAGAAGGCTAAGTTATGGGGCTCAGAAAAAAATTGCTGGTACTACATTTAAACCTGCTATGGTTGTGGCAGATTCAATGCATGTAGTTCCTTCTCTTCACTTCTGCCTCTTCACTTTATCCTCACAACAGTCCTGAAAGGTAGCAACTTTCAGGACAGTTGTGAAAGGGACATATAGGCCCATGATAAATCTTAAGTGAACTTTGTGAAAATGACTGAGGATTTGAACGTAGGTCTCTCTTCTATTCTTAATCTGTAGCAGCTGCTAGGTATAATGACTTATAGAGTAGTGGTGCATAGATTTACTCATCTCTATATTACTTGTTGATGTTTTTTGTCTTGACAAGAACTAGGTTTTATAATTTTGAAGCATTGTAACTTTTTGAAGTTTTGAGCAAACTTATAAAGTTCTATTTAGGAAAATAACATTTTTACAGTGTATAAAAGTAAAGAATAGTGATTGAGATGAGAGCATATACCTTGAGGAAACTTATGCATATAATGCATATAATATGTGTAACAATAATAAGCAAAGTTCATAAAGTAAAGCATGCATAATTCTAATTAGATCTTCTATGCTTGAAATATAATCTTATACTTGTTATCTTATTGATAATCCTTTCAATTGCTCTCCAAAACTAAAGTTACCTAATGGATATGATAATTTGGTTATCATAGTCTATTTTGAAATGATACAACTTTGTCAGTTTACAATCTGTGATATGAATATTTTTTAAAAAATGAAATAGTGCTAAGAATAAATATACAGTAGAGTCTCACTTATCCAACACTCGCTTATCCAACGTTCTGGATTATCCAACACATTTTTGTAGTCAATGTTTGCAATATATCATGATATTTTGGTGCGAAATTCGTAAATACAGTAAATACTACGTAGCATTACTGCGTATTGAACTACTTTTTCTGCCAGATTTGTTGTATGACATGATGTTTTAGTGCTTAATTTGTAAAATCATAACCTAATTTGATGTGTAATAGGCTTCTCCTTAATCTCGCCTTATTATCCAACATATTCGCCTATCCAACATTCTGCCGGCCCGTTTATGTTGGATAAGTGAGACTCTACTGTATATGTTAGTTCTCTGGGATAAGAAGCATTTGCAGAGACACTATCAACTCTTTTATCTGTTTTTGTGATATGTCATGCCATTCCATATTTAAAGAAAAAAGGTTCTCAAATGTGTTTCCATATGGAGATCAATAATTTTAATCTTCTAAAATATTACTACAACAATATGTTTGCTATAAACCATTTTGCAAAATCTCCATGTAAATAATGAAAGATACGTGTTTTAAAGCCTCAAAAGTAAAAATCAATTATTTTTACTTGTGTGCCTTACTGTTACTGTAGTTATTCTAGAGAAGTGTCCATGTCAATATTGGTAAAAATGTTGAGGATCTAATACTGACATCTGCTTCATGATGTGTGTAATGAGCTGAAAGACATATCCCAGTAGCCCATAATGCTTGTAAATAAGTATAAATCTCTGTTTGTAGAAGGGTGAACTGGACTTGAAAGTGACATGTTGGCTCTATTTTCTTGTAAGTTTCTGTTGCTTCTTGGCCAGAGTTCCTACTATAATTGTAGTTTTACATAATTAAATAATATAGTGATTGTGTTTATATAATAGTATATACAGAAAGCATTTATTAACAGGTAGAGAAATCTTAAAATTCTAGCATTTTCTTTTAGTTGCCTAAATCAGTAAAAGAACTTTCTCAATGAGAGGCATAATATAATGCAGATTAAGTATCCCTTATTTGGAATTCTGAAAGATTGCCCACCCTCTGATTCGCTGGGGTTATGGGGACAGAATCCCACAAGTACGTGAAAAACTGCAAATGAAGAAACTGCTATTTTTTTTAACCTAAGAGAAACACCTCTCTAGGAATTTCTAGGCCTTGAAAGGTGTTCTCTCTAGAAATCTCTGCGTCCTCTAGCAAGACTGGAGAAAGTTGACCACAGAGTCACACTGAAGGACCTAGAGAACCTTAGATAAATATTCTATTTAGGTTGTTGTGTGTTTTCCGGGCTGTATGGCTGTGTTCCAGAAGCATTCTCTCCTGACGTTTCACCCACATCTGTGGCAGGCATCCTCAGAGGTTGTGCGGTACTGCCCGAAAAACTTACAACAACCCAGTGATTCCGGCCATGGAAGCCTTTGATAACACGTTCTCTTTAGGATCTGTAGCACAACTCTGTGGAACGGCTGCTGGAAGCCGACGATACAATTGCACTGTAGAGATTTTAAAAATTAAACTCATGAGTAATCAAATCTGCAAAAGTCAGAATTGCAAATGTGGAGGGATGACTACACATCCAAAATTGTCCACACATGGGTAGCAGAGGTATTGTTACCTTGTTTTCTAGTGTTTACATAAACTTTTGTTTTGTGCATAAAATTATTACACAACATAGTGTAGAAAATTACCACCATGCTATGTGTGTATGGTGTGTATGAACCATAAATAAATTTTGTGTTTGGATATGGGTCCCCCTTCTAAGGTGCCTCATTATGTATATGTAAATATCCCAACATTTGAAATAATTCAAATGAAAGAACATTTCTGGTCTTAGGCTTTTCAAATGAGGGATACTCAACCTGTATTTAAAAACAATCCCCATATTTACAAATGCATGTGGTTACCATGCATATATTCATGATGTGCCAGAGCACTAGCTGCAATTCTGCAGAGTTACATTCTGAATCAGGTCACACTCCTGTAGGGACTGATGCTTAGTGTGGTGGTACTCTTGGATTCATCCCTGTTACTACAAATCCATGGCAAAGAACCCCTTACCACCGTTTTCATTTACAAGCATTCCTGGTCAGTTATAATCTGGTCGCACTGATCAGAGCTTTAGACTATTTTACGATTTCTGTGATTATGATTGCATTATGATTTCTTTCTCTTGGTTTGGAGATTTTAACTAGAGTAGAATACAAGCCACTAGGCTGCTTAATGAGGCCTCCTGCAACATATATATTACTCCTTTTGATAAAAATGTGTACTGAGCAGTGTTACTTTCGGTTTGTAAGGTTTTGTACAGCTCAGAACCAGGTTATTTGAAATACCACCTCCTGTATAATGTTGGTCAGGTTTTCTTTCAGAACTGTGGCCTTGTGAACCTATTAGGCTGTATGCACTGGTTTCCTTGTTTTGGCTCCTATGTAGAGTGGACTCCGATTGCAATTAAGCAAGTTCCCAGTATTGGGGGTATCTGCCATCAAGTGAATGTTTCCATGAACCATCTGTTAAAATAATTTAACCTTAGTACCTCCAGATTTTTAATAAATGTTTTAAGGATTTTCGTTCTTTTCATTTATAAAGGGATTATTAGTTAAAATTAATGATTTTAAATAGAGAATATTGTTTTGTTACACTCCCATAAAACCAAAACCCATGATTAAATGACACAGATCAGCAGGCAAATCAGAACTATTTTGCATTTATGAAATTTGCTATTAAAAAACATAGTGATGTACACTAAAAGGTGATGTGAAAAGTGGATTTGAGATATGCACTGAGAAAAAAAGCTACCCACATCTTCTAGTAATGATATCTAACACACACACACACACACACACACATATGGTACACTATTGGTGATCTCATATATGTTGCCCCTTTTTAGAACCCCTTTGTTAGCCTTAACTGTACATATTTTTGGCTGCAAATTTTACAGTTCAACTATGAGCTGTTTAACAAAAACTTCCTTTTATCTATCTTGAATCTCCAAGCGTTCAGCTTTAGTGGATGACTTGTCTTCTAGGAATATGAGGAATGGGGAAGAATCTCTGCTGTAATTACCTACAACATACATTATTTTATGCACCTCATATATCTCCTAACTTGCCTTTTTCTCAGCTAAGCAGCCTCAAATGTAATCTTCCCTCATAAGACAGTTGTTCCAGTCATTGATCATTTTCTGCATTTTATCCAGTTCTGAAATATTTTTATGCACAGTGACCAGAATACATAGTATTCTAGATGTGGTCACGCTATGGATTTTTATAAGGGTAGTAGGATATTAGAGGTTTTATTTTAAATTTCTTTTCTGCTTATGCCCAGTCAGAATTACAGAATTTGCATTTTTTTCTTTTTTTTATCAGCAGCTACATGCTAGGTTGAGATTTTCATTAAGATATCAATCACAACTAGAAGATCTCTTCATCAGTCGCTGCCAGTTCCGCTCCTATCAGCACATATGTAAAATTGGGAATTCTTTTTAGTCTAATATAGCTGTCTTTATCATTATTTATACTGTACCTTGTTTGTCATTTAAGTGCCTAATTCCCAATTTACAAAAAACATTTTGGAAAATTTCAAAATTTTCATTCTTACCACCTGAGAACACCATAATATAGTATTATCAAAAAGCTTTGCCATGTTACAGTGCAAGATCATTTATGAGTAAATTATGAAGAAGTACGAGATCAAATAATGATTATTCAGGGACTTTGCTGTTCATCTCTCCATTGCCAGAAGTGATCATTTATTCTTCTTTATTTTCTGTTCTTTAACCAGTTTTCAGTTCAGAAAAGAACCTCTCCTCTTATTCTATGGTTCTTATATTTACTCAGGAATCATTGATTTGGGATTTTTCAAAAGTTCTTTAGAAATCTTCTGAAACTTCATGTTAATGGATCATTCCTGTTCACATATTTATTTATTGATCCATCCAAAGAACTCTTACATGTTTGTGAAGCAGGATTTGGTGTTGCAAAAGTAGTGTTGATTCTTCTTCAGTAACACTTGAACTTCTATATGATAGATAATTTTACTAGTCTATTTCAACAGGTTTTAAGCTTCCTGTTATATAATTTCCTGGCTCTCCCCTAGTACCATTAAAATGGTATTCCGTAATCACCAGTCCACTGATACATAAATAGATCTTAAAAGCATATTATATATTTCAATTATAAAGACCGCAGTTTCGCTTTTGAGTTCTCAAATTCAGGTTTACAAAACCCAGTATCTACTCAGGTGGATACCATGTACGTATGGTAATTTTTTTCTTTCTAATTTGTCAGTGAGTTTGGGAATTTTTTTCACTGTTTACTTCACTTCTGATCTCTTCCTCCTGTGTAGCATAAGTTCAGGCACAGGCGTTTTCCCTGTAACCTCAGCAGTGAAGAGAGATGAGAATAACTTATTCTGTAGTCTGCTTGTTCTTCTTTAAAAGTTGTTTTATTTTCATCCAGCAATCCAGTTGGCTGTCTGGCTTCCTGCTCATGGTGGTCTTGATGATATTACAGTAGAGTCTCACTTATCCAACACTCGCTTATCCAACATTCTGGATTATCCAATGCAGTTTTGTAGTCAATGTTTTCAATACATCATGATATTTTGGTGCTAAATTTGTAAATAACAGTAATTACTACATAGCATTACTGTGTATTGAACTACTTTTTCTGTCAAATTTGTTGTATAACATGATGTTTTGGTGCTTAATTTATAAAATCATAACCTAATTTAATGTTTAATAGGCTTTTCCTTAATCTCTCCTTATTATCCAACATATTCGCTTATCCAACATTCTGCCTGCCCGTTTACGTTGGATAAGCGAGACTCTACTGTATCAGTATCATCTGAACCTTGTATTTTGTTTTAGCATTTCTTTAGGCAAGTTTGTCTTCTTGTGAGCACATCTCATTTGGGTATGACTTCCAGTTGCTGAAAGAAACTTTTATCTCTATTAGTTCCTTTCAAACTGTGTGTTAGCCATATGGATGACCCTTTTGACTTCATATTTTACTTTCTGACCTGTGGTATGAATTCTAGCAGTGCCTCTATTAATACAATGTTTAAGTAGACCCCGAGCATCATGGAGGCATTTGACCTGGTTAACTTTCCTTTCAACTTCTTTTTCCCCAGTTCTTTCACGTTAAGAGTAGGTTTCTTTTTAAAATTTAAATAGGATCATACTGGAGTTCTTTGCTGCTTCTTGATATATGTATACATTTAATTTAATAGCATTTGGTGTCATTGTCTTTCCAGCCCATTCAATGACACTTATATTCTGCACTTAGTCTCACACAGTAAGTATTTCTTAGGAATAAGTCCAGATTTGCCTCCCCCTGGTCAGTTCCATGTTTTAGAATAAAGTCATTTCATGTACCTAGAAATGTTACCTCTTTCTATTAGCTGAGCATGAATTTATCCAGTGAATGTGATGACAATTTATTATTTACTCTACGTGCTACTTTGATTTCATTCTTCGTCTCCATTTTGATGTGTGGTGGGAATGATGCATGTCCCTAGTACTAAATTATGTTTGAGGCTTGATATTGTCACCCACAGTGATTCTGTAGAGAAATCAACATTTCATGCTGTCTCTACAGAGCAACACCTTCAGTACATTTCTCCTACATCCATTGCAGTAATCTTTTTGCCAAAACTGTTAAAACTTGTTCTAAAGAAGGAAATCAGATTGATTTATTATAATGACTGATATATTACCAGTTCAGCAGGTTTGGTTGTGTTTTGTCATAGTTAAGATCAACATTTTAAACAGTTGCCTTAACAGCAAAGTTAAATCAGTGGACTCTAGTGTATCTCCTTAATTTCTGGTGTATCTGGTAGATCTTGCTGTTTTTGATTATAATATTGACAGATTACATCTTTTTTATTAATAGAATTATAGTTTTCAAAGGGACTCTTAAGCATTATGCTGTCTAGTACCTTGCTAATGCAGTAAATCCATTACTGATTGTATTCTTATTGCAGAATGCTGCTTTCCATTTTGTGTTCTATATTTTCTACCTTGTTAATTTCAGAATATGCACTGATTACTATTATCACTTTTAAAAATCTTCCCTCCTTTTTATTCCTTTTTTGTTCTCACAAAAGGAATT
Organism: Anolis carolinensis; assembly: GCF_035594765.1. NCBI lineage: Eukaryota > Metazoa > Chordata > Lepidosauria > Squamata > Anolidae > Anolis > Anolis carolinensis. The sequence continues at coordinate 40,550,535 of NC_085842.1, forward strand.
TTTCATTTTTGCTTTTAGAAAAATGGCTGAAAAAACTTAAAATTTACAAAGTAGTAGGCAATACAGTAGCTTCTTTGGATTATCCACCAACATTCTTGCTGTCTTTGAAATTTGAACCAGTTCTTAGATATTGGTTATTAATATAAAATAGCCATGGATTTTAGTGGACTAAATTGTGCTTCCGACTGGCATGAGCTATCTATTTGATAACATGGCTTAGAATGTTTATTCAAAATGCCAGAAGAAATGTGAAGAACTGGTCTGGGTTGGCAACAATTGCCCACAGAGTTGGACCCTGCCCATGAGATTTTGAAAGGTATAACGAGTGTTATTGTCCTATCAGAAGGTACTCTATTAAAATACATTTGTGAGATGTACTTGTTTGCAGAAAGTTTGAGGCAATGAACCTCATGAATTGTGTGGAGGAAGTTAGATCCCATCCAGTGCATAAAAGTCCATCAACTGTCTGCGTGCAGATGATGCCTATTTTGTTTAGACATATTTTTAATGAGTGGTAGCTATTCTACCATTCATTATAAATGTATAACCATGGGAACCACTGCAACAGTGGAGCCAGCATAGTTTAGTGGTTTAGTATTGAACTATGATTTTGGAGGCCAGGACATGAATCTCTGCTCAGCTGTAGAAAACCACTGGTTGATCTTGGGCAAGTCATATTCTCTCAGCCTCAGAGGAAGGCTAAGGCAACCCTTCCTCTGAACAGTTTTGCCAAGAAATGGGTCACCATAAATCTGAAACAAGTTGTAGGCACACAAAACAACAGCAATGGCAAGCTATTCTAACTCCCAATTATTAGTTACAGCGAAAAGTAACCAAATAAATATATGGAGACATGGTAAGTCAGCATTTCTGTAAGATCCATTAATTTGACCTAGTTGGGACTAGCAGCTGTGGGCCCAAATATTTGCAAGATTTTGCAAACAAAATACATCTTGAAACATATGCAATTTGTACAGATGGAAAATATGAAAAGGACCTTGGGGTTATTGTTGATCATAGGTTGAACACGAGCCATTAGTGTGATACCACAGCCTTATTGGAAGCATAGCTCCACGTTGAGGGAAGTAATAGCGTCCTCTCCTCAATATTCTGCACTGGTTAGGGCTCATCTGGAATGCCACATTTGGTTCTGGTTTCCTCATTTTAACAGATATAGATAAGTTGGATCAGGTTCATAAAAGCTCAACAAGGATGCTAAGAAGTATAGAGATCAAAAATTTGAGAGAAGAATAAAGGAGTTGGACATGTTGAGCTTGGTGAAAAGAAGATTGAGGAGTTAAATGATCACACTCTTTAAATACTTGAAGGGCTGCCACAAAGAGAAAGGTGCAAGCCTGTTCTCTCCTGCCTCAGAGGATAGAACCCAGTCTAATGGTTTTAAATTACAGGAGGATAGATTTTGACAACAGTGAGGGCAGTTTGGCAATGGAACCAATTGACTAGAGCAGGTTTCCCCAAACTTAAGGCCTGTGGACCTGATGTGGCCATCTAAGGTCGTTTACCCAGCCCCTGCCCCAAACTTCAGATATTAGGTGGCCATGTTCTGTTGTGTGCCTTCAAGTGATGACTTGAAGACACAACAACAACAATCTTGATTAAATTGACTCTTGCATCAGCCACAAGCAGGTCGATACTTCCCATTGAAATCCTGGTAAGTTTATGTTGGTTAAAATTGCTCTTCATTTTAAATATTGTATTGTTCTTTCATGGTGTTTTGCACTACAAATAAGGTATGTGCAGTGTGGACAGGAATTCATTTTTGTCAAATTATAGTCCCCCCCTCCCCCCACCAATCAGTCTGAGGGACTGTGAACTGGCTCTTTGCTTAAAAGGCTTGAGATCCCTGGCCAAGAGATTCTCCTTTTCTGGACGTCTTCAAAAAGAGGTTTGGCAGCTACCTGTTGGGGATGTTTAAGTTTAGCTTGAGATCCTGCGTTGAACAGAGGTTGGGCATGATTATCCATGAGACCCTTTCCAGTGCTACACACTCTTGAAGTGAATGGGAAAATCTTTGTGGGAAAAGATTGTATATTGCAGCAGAATATAACTACAAAGTGTAATTGGATGCCTTTAATGTTTAATCAGAAAAGAGATGCATATGAGAGAACTGGGACAAGATAACATTTACACTCTGTAAACTTTCTGTAACGTATATTAATTCATACAAAGTAGAGGAATGAGATTTTTTGACTGGAATTGACTGTTGCTCAACTGTATTAAAAAGTGTAACAAATGTTGATCTGTTTTTGACAGTTTTTCTCTTAAGGTATAATTGCCTAGGGCCAGTTAACCTGAAAGATTACTTTTTCCTGTACTTATTTGTTGGATTAATTTTTCTAGTAAAGGTAAAGTCTTTCCCCTGACATTAAGCCAGTCATGTCTGATTCTGGGGGTTGGTGCTCATCTCCATTTCTAAGCAAAGATCCAGCATTGTCCACAGACATCTCCAAGGTCACGGTGCCAGCATGACTGCATGGAGTGCCATTACCTTTCCGCCAAATCGATACCTTTTGATCTACTCACATTTGCATGTTTTTGAACTGCTAGGTTAGCAAAAGCTGTTGCTAATAGCGGGAGCTCACCCTGCTCCCTGGATGCGAACCGCCAACCTTTTGGTCAGCAACTTCATCAGCTCAGTGGTTTAACCTGCTGCGCTATCAGTGGTAATTTTTCTATGTACCAAAAATGCAGAGATCTTTTAAGAGGTCTGACTTCAGCAGGTGAAACATATTGGTTAACTACCAGGTTGGGGACCTTTTTGGTAGTGATACCTCAGTTAGAATGCACCTTTCTCAGAAGGGTTTGCCTGGCACCATTTGTATGGGCCTTGTGGCATCATATAGGGTTGAATTGAGGTCTGTTCTTTGCTGTATTTAATCTTTTTTAATTTATGTTTATTTTGTATTTCCCAACAGTAGGAGACTGAACATCCTGTGATGGATGAGTCCTCCCTCTCACTCCAATAGGCAGGAGTGGTACAGAGCTTTAAGAAGGCATCCTCAGAGTGCAGTTGGTCTTCATGACCCTAGTAAAGAGAGTCTTCATTCCTGCAAAAGAGAGCAAGAGAAAAACATGAGCCGAGGGCTGTGAGTTTTCCGGGTTGTAGAAGACCCGGGGGCTGTGAGAATGAAAACTTTCCTTACTAAGGGCTGCTCTCATTAGATGGCAATTTTCAAAGGTCTGTGCCATTTTGGCCCATCAGTGCAATGAATGTATCACAAATAAGAGGCACAATTTCTTTTCCACTGTATTTATGCTTGTTCTTTGTACTCTCAGACAACATTATATTATGGGGGAGCATGAAAATATTGTAATAAAGCAATTGAAACAGTGAATGGCTTAGTACCAGTGTGCCTTCACTACATCTATGCTTCTCTGTATAGTATGATGACCCCATCTGAAGTCCTGTCTGAGATGAGACAAGTGAAGTCATAGGTCAGAGCTTTTTCTGTTGTGAAGCCTTGCCTTTGGTACGTTCTCTGGTGCAACTCCTATTGCCATTTTTAGTATGTGATGATGATCGTATTTATTCCACCAAATTTTAGTCTTATGCTGATGTTACTATCTGATTTCTTTGCTTTAATATTACTGTAAAACACTTTCAGAAGTTATTAATGTTTTAGGACTGTAGGGGTTGTTTGAGGTGAATTGCTACAGGATACATTACAAAATCTAATTACTGCCTTCTCACATAAAGTTTTGGGAATTTTAACAGTTTGAATGTGTTTTTCTTGTCCTATTTCTGCCAAAGTCTTAAGTCGTTCAAATTTCAGGGAAACAGATCTGCACTGTGGTGATAGATATTGCATACTTGAATAACTGTTAAAGTTGCGGTTCTCAAGAGACTCACCTGGGCATAATATCTGTTGAAGTCAAATTTATTTTTGAATAAACATAAACATGAATTGTGTTGTACTTATTGACAAATTAAATAGATGTATTATACGATCAGATATATCTGACCTGTTACTTTTCAGAATGTGAATTACGAATCATTCTTACGTCTTTAACCTGCATCTCCTGCTTCTGAGGTCACTAAATGGTTGAAATAATTGATTCCCTCAGTTAACTCACAACAAAACAGAAACAATCATGGTCCTTTCACCTTGGGCATATATAAGTTTCTGATTAGATCCTGACACCTGTAAGTATGTGACTGCAATAAATTAACTTTAGATCATAGATATACCCTGTTTCCCCGAAAATAAGACAGGGTCTTATATTAATTTTTGCTCCCAAAGATGCACTAGGTCTTATTTTCAGGGGATGTCTTATTTTTCCATGAAGAAGAGCTCACATTTATTGTTGAACAACAAAATGAACATTTATTATATACTGTAAAGTACTTGTCATCACAAACCAGCATAACCAGACAAACTATGAATCCTATCAAGAATTTCTTGTTACTACCATTATTTACATGTGCAACAATCTATGGTACCTCTTGCAGTTTAGGTTTCACAAGGTTTCCACGCTGATTTCTCTCTATTCTAGTTTCAGTGTAGTCATGAATGATGAATAATATAATATACTATAATAATAATATGATAATATAATAATAATATAATGATATACAATACATTAATGAGATAATATAATATAGGATATAATAATAACAGAAAATGATAATAATATGGTATTAATAGGATAATATAATAATGGGATATAATAACAGAATAGCATAATAATGTAATAATAATAGGATAATAGAATAATAGAATGGAATAGAATGATATAAAATATATTAATAGGATAATATAAAATGGGATATAATAATAATAACAGAATATGCTAATAATAAAATAATAATAATATGATAATATAATAGAATAATAGTATAGAATATAATGATATAAAATATATTAATAGGGTAATATAAAATGGAATTTAATAATAACAGAATAACAATATAATAATATGAAAATATAATAGAATAATAATAGAATAATAATATAATGATGATAATAATAATAGAAAAATATAATATAATGATTTAAAATATATTAATAGGATAATATAATAATGGTATATAATAATAGTAACAGAATATGATGATAATAATACGGCAATAGAATAATAGTATAAAATAATCAGTTTCATGGCATAGAATAGGAAGATGAGAGGAGAATCCCAATGCGTCCTGTACCTTTAAGGAGCGAAAGCAGCAGGACGAAAGCCCTCTTCCTTCCCTCCCTCCCACCCTCCCTTGCCCTGGCTCCAGGAGCCAATCAGAAGCCTCTGGGAAGCAAGGCAGCATGGCCAGGAGGGAGACGGAAGGAAGGAAGAAACGGCAGCGCAGTAGCAGCCGCGGAAGGTTTTTCAAGCCTCGGCTGGGGGACAGGCAAGGCAAGGCAGGGAGGGAGGGAGGGAGGCACAGAAAGCAAGCACTTTCCCTCCCTCCCTCCCTCCGGTGTGTGTATGAGTGCTGGTTCTGCCCTGCAGCCATGCTTCCCAATGGAACTCTGCTGCAGCCTTAGTTGCTAGGTCTTACTTTCAGGGGAGGCCTTATATTTGGCAATCCCCCCAAAACCCTGCTAGGTCTTATTCTTTGGGGAGGTCTTATTTTCGGGGAAACACGGTAGCTGCACTTCAATTATGACATTTTAAATGTAGGCATAGGTCATCACACTGACTATCTGAATTTTTGGGGTGAGGTAGGGGGTGGAGAAGAGGAACACCAATTTTTTTTGTCATGTAAAAACTCTTCCTATAAAAAGTTTGTAAATGCGTTGATAGGCTATGCGACTCTGCCCCACATAACTGAATCTAGTAATGATGTTTCTATACTTAAATATTACCAACCCTTTCAGGCAACCTGACAGAGTTGTTGGTTAGTTATAAACATGCCAAAAGACATGTTTTTTCCCTCTCTTAAAGTACTTACAAAAGTGTTGTGGAATTCCATAATGTCCCTCAATAGAGTTGCTTAATTATTATTGTGAGGATTGCCTGACCAGTTATGTTTAATATGTCAATATAAGTAACATGGTCACAAATAGGACTTTCAGCAGGTAACTGTAAGCAAGAGAAAACATTTTATAATCAGATCATTTCTCTGCTTAGTTGGGAAAGAAACAAATCTAAAACATTCCCTGCATTCTTTCCCTTACCTCCTGGAAGAAAATCAGTTCCCAGAATAAAGAGCATTTACATTAGGATGACTTGATAAGATAAACTGGTTTTCTTGGTTGCTTTTGTTACAAGCAGGAATGGTCAGGATTGTGCACACAGCTTATAACTGGTGTGCCAGAATTCCTATGGATTCCTAGATTATCTTATACAAAGTGGCTGGCTGACCAGAGTCTACTAATAAAATGGATACTGGTCTCTGAAAAATTAGCCTTGAAGATGCTACAGGGTTCTTCATTATCAACCATATTGATATTCTATGTAGAACCAGCAGAACCATATATTGTAAGTGAGAATGGCATTTTAAATTTTTTGTCAGACTAACTCGTCATGTTTCATCCCTAAAGGCAATCTAAAAATAATTATAACCTAGTGGTTATCCTCATTAATTTATGGTGAATCTCAGTTGTTTTAAGCAATCTTGGTCAAAGAATGTGTCAGGCAAGAAGCCTGCTATTGAAATATCACTTTATTTGTAGAAAATTGGTGCAGATAAAAGCTATAGTTACATTTGTAGCATTTTAAAATTAAATGACACCTTTTCTTACGTTGGTTTCTTCTTTAAAAAGATTTCCAGCCACTGTACTGTTTGTCATGTACTAAAATAGTTCCATATAGATTGTAGATGTGGCAAACATTAATAGAAGGTACAGTGACATATATTATAGGTGGGAAGTAACAACAAGGAGTATCAAATATATACCCTGTTTCCCCTAAAATAAGACATCCCCAGAAAATAAGATCTAGCAGAGGTTTTGCTGAATTGCTAAATATAAGGCCTCCCCCGAAAGTAAGACCTAGCAAAGGTTTTGTTTGGAAGCATGCCCGCCAAACAGAACACCAGAGGATGTAGGATCGGTAAATGTTCGTACCGTAGAGTGTTGTACATGGAAATATTGGTAGTAACAAGAAATTCTTGATAGGATTCACAGTTTGTCTGGTTATGCTGGTTGATGATGACAACTTCTGTACAGTATATAATAAATGTTCATTTTTTTGTTCAACAATAAATGTGAATTCTTCTTCATGGAAAAATAAGACATCCCCCAAAAATAAGACCTAGAGCATCTTTGGGAGCAAAAATTAATATAAGACACTGTCTTATTTTCGGGGAAACACGGTAGCTATAATTTAGGAATTCTAGAATTCAACAGTCAATTTACCTCCCTGCAATGTATTTCTCAATCCTTAAGAACATTAGAAGAGTCATTCTGGATCAGACCAAAGACCTATCTATTATTATTATTATTATTATTATTATTATTATTATTATCATCATCATCATGATCATTACCATCATCTTTATTTATATCCCACCATTTTCCCCATGGGGACTCAAGGCAGCTAACATCTATATACACTAAACAGTTTAAAAAGAGCAATACAAAAGTTAAAAAACAATTAAATAATAAGTGTGGTAAAAAGCTTTGTGTACATGAATCATTAATTAAAATACAGTAAATACATTAAAATACCCTTTAAAACTCATTATCTTCCCCCCCCCCCCCAATCTCACCCACTCTCCCTAAAGCCTCCCCTTCCCCTTCCGCAAAAGCCTGTTGGCGAAGGAAGATCTTGACCTGGTTGCGGAAGGCCAGCTGGAATGGGGCCATTCTGGTTTCTCTTAGGAGGGAGTTCCACAGCCTCAGAGCATCCACTGAAAAGGCCCTCTCTCTGTTCCCACCAAGCATGCTTGAATTGGTGGTGGGACTGAGAGAAGACCCTCCCCAATAGATCATAGATGTCTTCCAGGTTCATAGAAAGAGATGCTGTCCTTCAGATAACCTGGACCAGAGCCATATAGGGCTTTGTAGGTCAAAATCAGCACTTTGAATTATGCTTGGAAACGTGTTGGCAGTCAGCAGAGCTGTCGCAACAGAGGAGTTGTATGCTCCCTGTAGCCAGCCCCATTTAGCACTCTGGCTGCTGCTCTTTGGACCAACTGAAATTGCCAAGCATTTTCCGAGCATAGCCCCATGTAGAACCCATTACAGTAGTCTAATCAGGATGTAACCAAGACATGTACCACCAGTGCCAGATCTGACTTCTCCAGGAATGGGCAGTTGGCTCCCTAGCTTTAACTGTGCAAATCACTTTTGGTCACTGCTGATACTTGGGCCTCCAGGTTCAGAGCTGAATCTAGGAGTACTCCCAAACTGCAGACCTGCGCTTTCAGGGGGTGTGTAACCCCATCTAACACAGGCTGACTCCCTATTCCCATATCTGTCTTATGACTGACCGGGAGCACCTCTGTCTTGTCTGGGTTAAGCTTCAATTTGTTTGCCCTTATCCAGTCCATTACAGCTGTCAGGCACCGGTTTAGCACAGGAACTGCTTTCTTGAAATTAGGTGAAAAGGACTGATAGATTTGGGTGTCATCTGTGTATAGATGGCACTGCACTCCAGAACCCTGGATGACCCCTCCCAGTGGTTTCATGTAAATGTTGAACTGTATGGGGGACAGCACAGAGCTCTGGGGGACTCCACAGGTTAATGGCCAAGGAGTTGAACAGAAGTCCCCCAGCACCACCTGAGAGCGTCCCTCCAGGAAGGAATCAGCCACTGAAGAACTGTACCTCCAAGCCCCATCCCAGAAAGGCAACTCAAAAGGATACCATGGTTGATAGTATTGAAAGCCGCTGAAAGGTCCAGGAGAAACAACAGGGACACACTCCCCCTATCTAGTTCTCTGCGTAGGTCATCCACCAAGGTGACCAAAGCTGTCTCTGTCCCATAACCAGACCTGAAACCAGACTGAAATGGATATAGATATCTAGTGCATTATATTCATCCAATGACCAGACTAGTCTGGCATAGTCTGTAGAAAAACTGCCAGCTCTAAGAAAGTGAAAAAATAACCTCCCATATTTTATTTATTGAGTTTCAACAAAGTGTTAATTCTCTTCTTTCACTTTTATCAAAAGGGAACCATCCTCTTCTCTGAGCAATGTAACAGAAGCTTTTTAGAAAGCCTGGATGTCATAGCAAAATCCATCATTTTGGCCCCCAGACCTGCCCCGATTTATACATCATACTTTTACATATGTTTATATAGTATGTAATAATCAGATGTTCTTTGCACACTGAAGAAGTTGTCTAAGCATACACATTTTTTTAAAAATAGCAAACAAACAAACACTAAAACAAAATAGCTAAAAATAAATAAATTATAAAAAGCAAAAAATAACCCATATAATCAAAGAGTACAAACAATGGGACACATAATAAAACCAGCAGCAGATGTGGAACAGTATAAAAGCTTAAAACCATTCCAACATATTCTTACAAACAAAAAGGTGTATGTCTAGTACAGTCACACAAGGTGGAGGATTCCTCCAGGTAGTGCCATCTTGCCAGGTTGTCTTTAGATCTGCCCACTCCGCTTCTGAGTCTATTTAGGGACTTCCAAGTTGCCCATTCTTGGTTTGCCCCTGGAGGCAAACCCTCATGGGGGGCCATCCAATTGGAATTGCCTGGTTTAGCTGCCCAGAGGGATACTCTTGCTGTTGATGGAGGAACATCAAGAGGAGTGGTGGTTCTCATGAAGCTTTTCCTTGATTTGAGGCTAATGAGAGGAGGCTGACAGTCATGCAGTGGATGGCTTTCGTAATGTCTGATCTTATTTCTCTCACAGTACTAAAAAGAAAAATTTTCATTTCAATTTCCTCAATTTTAAATTTTAAGGAGTTTTGGAGAGCCGTGTGATGTAGCAAAAAGCGGGGGGAGGGGTGGGGCTTTGAAGCTATAAGAAACCTGCAAGCTATATCTTCCCATTCCTGTTTTTCATCACATGCATTCGGAGTCATGACAGAAAAATTAGATTTAGCGTAATTATACTGGAGGGTGTTGAGGTTTATAATGTGTGTGAAAGGCATGCTTTCTGGGAGTTCATGGGACTAACTTTCTACAAATAACTTGAAAAGAGACCCACAAAATATTCTCTTGTGTGGCAGAAAGATTAACCACTTAAGTTTGGAGGGGAGTTTCCTATGGGCCAGTGTTTCTTAACTATATGATAGGTGAAATTAGGAAGGTGTGACATGGACTAGCAACCTATTTGTGCTGCTTCTTTCTCTCTTGGTAACCCAGCAGCTCATTGATTGCTACTGGTCTACAGACTCTCAAGTTGGGCAACAACACTAATGTAGTCTACACTATTGCCTACATAGACATGAATTTAAGAAATAAGTTTAAATAATGTAGCTCATATCGTGTTTCTATAAGTTACTTCTGCTAGCTAGTTTCGTTTGTAAAAATGCAGTCCAAAGCTGTATATAGGCTATCATGCAGATATGATCTTTTACCATGTGTTTTATGTGCTTTTAGTTTTTAATTGTACCTTAATCTGTGTTGTACCCCTCCTTGAGCTTTGGGGAAAGGTGTGTAAGAAATAATCATCATCATCATAGACAATCACTCGTGGCCAATTATGATTGTCTTCCAAGGGGGTTCATAAGTGACTGTAGAGATGTATTCTGGACCCGCATAGTCTTGCACAATGCTTGACGTTCCTTCCTCTTTGCACATTATTCTCTTTCACCCTCTATTTGCACCTCTTCAAAATCCATAGCACTGTTGGTAACAGCTGACCTCCTGTTAAAACGCTCAAGGGCCAGGGTTTCCCAGTTCTGTGTCTATTCTACATTTTTTAAGATTAGCTTTAAGCTTGTTTGTAAATCTCTTTTGCTGTACACTGACGTTCTGTTTTCTGTTCTTGAGCTGAGGGTGAAGTAACTGCTTTGGGAGACTGTGATCAGGCACTCGAACAACGTGGCTGGTCCAATGAAGCTGATGACATAGGATCATGGCTTCAGTGCTGGTGGTCTTTGCTTCTTTCAGAACGCTGACATTTGTCCGCCTGTCTTCCCAAGAGATTTTCAGGATTTGTTGGAGGCAGTGCTGATGGAATCTTTCCAGAAGTTGAGAGTGGTGTTTGTGAAACGTCCCATGTTTCCCGGGTGTACAAGAGTTGGAATAATAATAATAATAATAATAATAATAATAATAATAATAATAATAATAATGGCGACAACAATCACTAAAGTCTGTATAACCCAGATCTGAAATTTAAAAATAAGGAGTCCTTCTGTAGTGCTGATACCAGAACTAAAAGACACCCTTTCTTTTTCTGCATTACTTCATCATGCTTTTGCTTAAGATAATTATGACTTCCTAGGTACAGTCAGGAAATGTCCTACTCACAATGGAGGATTGAAAAGAATTTCAAAAAGAGGCCATGAATTTTACCTAGCAGTTAGAAAGCAATAGATGGTAAACTGTTTTTTTGTGTATATTTCAGTGTGAGTGCTTCTTAAATTTCATCACAAAGAGTATACATCTCTCACTATGGCTAGAGGATTCAGGGAGACAGGGTATGTTGGCATGTGGTTCTTTGGTACAAAGAATGATACTCAACCTTTAGTCTTACACATTTTTGGGATGCATCTACACTGTAGAATTAATGCAGTTTGACACTAACTGCCATGATTTAGTGCTGTGGAATCATGAACATTGTAGATTCATGAGACAGTAGCACTCTTTAGCAGAGAAGGCTACAACCTTGTAAAAAATACTACTGCCACAATTGTATAGCATTGAGCCACTGCAGTTATAGTGGTGTCAAGCTGCATCAATCTTACAATTTAGGTGTATCCTTTACTCCAGCTCCCAGAATGCCTGATCACTAACCATGCCACCTGAGACTTTTGTGAGTTGAAGTCCAGAGCATTAGGAAGTCCCAAAGTTGAGAACCACTGAGCAAAAGGGAGAAAAAGCATCTACTCTCAAAACAAGCTTTTTTCTTGTCCTTAAATGACAAATGAATATTTTCTGAGGTTCTCAAGTCCTCAGAGTTCTTCCTCTTTTTATGCTACATTAAGGGCTCCAGTGATATTATAAGATACTTAAAATGCTCTGGGCTTTTGGGCAAAGTACAAATACATGTGCTTGTAATTTAAAATGTGGAGTATGGATTTACTGGTGGAAATACAATAAGCACATGTGAAAGTGGACATACTTAATTTTTCTTGTGACCTTTAATTGTAGAAGATCCTTACAATACATATAAGGACAGAGAATACTCCCTTTTTTCTGCAGGATGCTTTCTAGGTTTGTGCATGGGATAAAAGTGGGGAAAGTGTCATCTTGGTAGATTGATTTCTTTAAAAAATATTTTTATTAGTAACACAAAATTGTTTTATCCATTATATAAAAGGAGAGGGGAAGGGGCCCAAAACATTTAAAAAATGGGGAAAGGTTGTCATGAAATGGGACTGTTCAGTGCTTCCCCTTGATTCTGTGCTGTCTAAGAATGCTAGTATTCTGTGATAGTTACATAATTATAAGAAATGCTACATCAGATACAGGTGTCTTTTTACTATTTTAAATGTTATTGTGCTTGTTCATATCATTTACAATAGCCAGAGCATCAACATTCAATGTCTTTGGTCATGTGCTTTGCAGTGCAAAATTATTTCTACTATAAAGTATGAAAAGTCCATCTATCGAAAAACAAAGCAAAATTATCTACTAAGGCTTAAGATTTAATCTCTGTCCTTAAACTATGCTTGTGCCTAAACTTATTTGAGAGTGTATCTATATTTTATCAACAACAAAGAATCCTGAAATGCCTTGAAAATTAACACACTTATTATAATTCAGTATAAGGTTTCATGAACTAGAGTTCTCTTCAGATGAATGAAGTGTGAAACAAATAAATCTCAGTTCGGTTTTCTGTGATGAAGATTCAGTAGATTGATAGCAGTAATAGCCACTGTGCTTGCAGCAGATAAGAAAAATGGGCTCATAGCAATTAGTTAATGTTTTAGTTCTTCTATTCTTGTTTGCCTTTCCCCCATTTATGTTGTTTCATTTTTCTTCTTCTTGTTAGGAACACTATAGTTCTGTTAATGCAGCTCAAGATTGCAGTTGCTTATTTTTGCAGCTATAGTTTCCTCTAGTTAAGATACATCCTGTAATCAGTGAAGACACCTATCTTCTATTTATATTTACTGCTGCCAAACCAGTTCTTCCCCATCCTATGCTTATGTTTTTATTTTTGTACTTACGGTAACTTTGTATTTACACTTAGCTCTATTGAATTTCATCTTGATTATTTGGGCTAAGGTGGTTTTCACCAGATAGTTTTGAATTGTGATTTTTTTCTTCTGTGGTATTAGATATCTGCCCCAGCTTTATATCATCTGCAGATTTGATAAGCAATGCTGCTTCCATACACTCATCCAAGTTACATATAAAAAGTCCACTGAACACAGCTTATTCATCATTAAAGGTATATATGTTTTGGTGCCAGCATAATTTAAGGAGCACATTTCTCGCTTTTTGTGTTCAAACCAGATGTTGATATGTGTCCCATGTTTCAGGACATAGAGATGTATGGCCTAGCAATGTATGGCACAGAGGATTATTGAAAACTACATTTTGACACTGGCATTATGGACCTTGCACTGATGTCTATTTTCTGAAAATATTCCCACAATCATTTTTTTTTTAAATTATGGATTCCTGTCTTAAATCTTAGATTTTCAGGGCAGCATACATTAAAGTGAGTGTAATTAATTGATGCAAAAGGAAGCACTAAAATAACAGAACAACAACAAAACCAGACTAGAAGCATATTAATTATTTAAAAGGTTAAAGCAAGATGTTTAACAGCAGTTAAAATAGGTAAAAGCAATTTTAAACCATAACTTGTATGCAAATTTGGGTAAAATTAGTATGGAACAATAACTGTAAATCAAGTCTGGCTTTAACATGTTTTCTTGACTTTTACTTTTGGGTACTAAATTTATGACATATTAATTCTGCATGCTTTATAATTATCTTCAAAATTTTAATGGTATGTCAGGTAGTTGATTTGAACTACAGTAGAGTCTCACTTATCCAATGTTTTGGATTATCCAACGCATTTTTGTAGTAAATGTTTTCAATATATCATGATACTTTGGTGCTAAATTCGTAAATACAGTAATTACTACATAGCATTAATGTGTAATGAACTACTTTTTCTGTCAAATTTGTTGAATAACATGATGTTTTGGTGCTTAATTTATAAAATCATAATCTATTTTGATGTTTAATAGGCTTTTTCTTAATCTCTCCTTATTATCCAACATATTCGCTTATCCAACGTTCTGCCGGCCCGTTTATGTTGGATAAGTGAGACTCTACTGTATTTGGTGAGGGAAATATTAAACAAAATCATTAGTATGATTCCAGTGTTCAATTCAGTCAATTTCAGAATTAATTTTAATTGCCATTGATAGACTTATTTAACATTACGATCACTCATCATCATTTCTTAACAATATTTAAATATTTAAAAAATGAAAGTACTGTACTCATATTTTAAAACTTACTATTTTATGTTCTGAAAAACTGTGTGCATAAATGCATTCACTTTGTGGAGACAGTCACTGCTTCGTAAGAGAATTACAATTTGACATTGTAGCCACCTCATTTGCCCGATTTTATGTTTTGTTCATTTATCATACTATTACAGATTGCGCATCCCTTATCTAGAAATCCAAAATACTCCAAAATTGTCCACATGGGTGACTGAGATAGTGACACCATTTTTTCTGATGATTCATGTACACAAACCTTTTTAAGGTACAAAGTTATTGAAAGTATTATGTATGAAGTTACACTTCAGGTTATATGTAGAACGTGCATGAATACATTTTGTGTTTAGACTTGAATCCCATCTCTAAGATATCTCATTATGTACAGTATATGCGAATATATCTATTTCAAAATCAAGAAAAATCCAAAAAGCTTGCAGGCCCAAGCTTTTTGAATGAGAAGATAGTCTGTAATTTATAGAGAGCACAGAAGCTGGTTTTAGAACTTTCAAGATAGGAAAGCTTGGCATTATTCAGGCTTCCCAATGAAGTCTTTGCAAATATTTATTCCACTTTGGATGGAATTTTCATTTTTGTATTTCTGTCATCTCATAATGTATGTTGCCTTTGGCATTTTGAAAAATGATAGATAAGATAGTTTCATTTCCTAATTTTTTTCTTAGTAGTTTTTGCTACTTAGTTGACATTGTTGTGTGAATGTCTGACTTATGGCAATCCTAAGATGTCTCTATCACTGGGTTTTCTAGGCAGGAGATGATTAGAAGTACTTTGCCTGGGCCTTCCTTTGAGGCTAAGAGAATGTGACTTGCCCAAGGTCATTGAGTGAATTTCCATTACTGAGCATTGCATATGACTAGTATTTGAAGTAATTTTAAGCTTTGTTTATATTTGCAGTAGGATGCTCCTTGCAGGCTTTTGGGGATGGGTTACACAAAGTTTTTAAATGTTGAATTGGGATCCCAAAGGCATGTAAACAGAAAGGCTTATCTCATTTTTATAGCACAGGTTATATATTTGGTGGTGTATTTGAGGAGTTATTTCTTTTTTAAATGAGTCGCAACTCTTCTGCAATAAAAGAACAGCTGTCATCAAACTAGTTAAGAGAGTTGTTTGTGGGTTTTAGGTTGATACTTTTCCAACCAGTATTCACCAAATTTTGAACAAACATCTATCAATGATATTTTTGTTTATATTTTTGAAATCCCAGGTTAGTTTATAGTGCCACAATCTTTCCATATAAGATTGCTCAAACAAAAAAAAAATCCACATACAATCTGCCTTGTTATATGACCAGGCTTTAACATAACAGTATCTGTTTACCAAGCTGAGGAATGCACACAAATCTTGGGCCCATGTACTCCACCCTTTTCTGTGTGCCACAATTGATTGCCTCCTAGATTAATTAATCAGAGGTTCATTTTACATCCCAAACTGGAAACTATAGACAGAGTTTGGAACAAACTGTGATCTGAAACCCAGAATTTCATTTACAGCAGTGAATCGGGGTGAAATGATCTTGCTCCAGATGACTCAGTACTTACATTCAGACAGGTCCCCTTATTTGTTGATTCACTTTATTTATATCCTGTTTTTCTCCCAAGACTAGGACTCATAGCAAATCAAACAAATTATAATACTAAATCACTGTTCTTTTAATAAAAACTGTGGCAAGAAAAAAGACTTAACACCCGCCCATTAAAAGGCACTTGCTCTGCAACCAACTCACTGTCAAAAACCTACTGGAATAGAAAGGTCTTTGCCTGGCTGTAGAACAAAAACAGGAATAAGGTTCATGAGCTTGTTAAACAAAACGGAAGATATCTGTGTCTCTGGTTTCTTATCTTGCCTTATAGAATCATAGAGTCATAGAATCATAGAATAGTAGAGTCGGAAGAGACCACATGGGCCATCCAGTCCAACCCCCTGCTAAGAAGCAGGAAATCGCATTCAAAGCACCCCCGACAGATGGCCATCCAGCCTCTGCTTAAAAGCCTCCAAAGAAGTAGCCTCTACCACGGCCCCGGGGAGAGAGTTCCACTGTCGAACAGCTCTCACAGTGAGGAAGTTCTTCCTGATGTTCAGGTGGAATCTCCTTTCCTGTAGTTTGAAGCCATTGTTCCGTGTCCTAGTCTGCAGGGCAGCAGAAAACAAGCTTGCTCCCTCCTCCCTATGACTTCCCCTCACATATTTATACCTGGCTATCATGTCTCCTCTCAACCTTCTCTTCTGCAGGCTAAACATGCCCAGCTCTTTAAGCCGCTCCTCATAGGCCTTGTTCTCCAGACCCTTAATCATTTTAGTTGCCCTCCTCTGGACGCTTTCCAGCTTGTCAACATCTCCCTTCAACTGTGGTGCCCAAAATTGGACACAGTATTCCAGGTGTGGTCTGTCCAAGGCAGAATAGAGGGGGAGCATAACTTCCCTGGATCTAGACGCTATTCCCCTATTGATGCAGGCCAAAATCCCATTGGCTTTTTTAGCAGCCGCATCACATTGTTGGCTCATGTTTAACTTGTTGTCCACAAGTACTCCAAGGTCTTTTTCGCACACACTGCTGTCAAGCCAGGCGTCCCCCATTCTGTATCTTTGATTTCCATTTTTTCTGCCGAAGTCAAGTATCTTGCATTTGTCCTTGTTGAACTTCATTTTGTTAGTTTCGGCCCATCTCTCTAGTCTGTCAAGATCGTTTTGAATTCTGCTCCTGTCTTCTGGAGTGTTAGCTATCCCTCCCAGTTTTGTGTCGTCTGCAAACTTGATGATCGTGCCTTCTAACCCTTCGTCTAAGTCGTTAATAAAGATGTTGAACAGAACCGGGCCCAGGACGGAGCCCTGCGGCACTCCACTTGTCACTTCTTTCCATGATGAAGACGACGCATTGGTGAGCACCCTTTGGGTTCGTTCGCTTAGCCAATTACAGATCCACCTAACCGTAGTTTTGTCTAGCCCACATTTTACTAGTTTCCTTGCCAGAAGGTCGTGGGGGACTTTGTCGAAGGCCTTACTGAAATCCAGGTAGGCTACATCCACAGCATTCCCTGTATCGACCCAACTCGTAACTCTATCGAAAAAAGAGATCAGATTAGTCTGGCATGACTTGTTTTTGGTAAATCCGTGTTGACTATTAGCAATGACCGCATTTGTTTCTAAGTGTTCGCAGACCACTTCCTTAATGATCTTTTCCAGAATTTTGCCTGGTATTGATGTGAGGCTGACCGGACGGTAATTGTTTGGGTCGTTCTTTTTTCCCTTCTTGAAGATAGGGACCACATTCGCCCTCCTCCAATCTGCTGGGACTTCTCCCGTTCTCCAAGAACTCTCGAAGATAATTGCCAGTGGTTCTGAAATAACTTCCGCTAGTTCCTTCAGTACTCTTGGATGTAGCTGATCTGGCCCTGGGGACTTGAATTCGTTTAGAGTGGCCAGGTGTTCCTGGACAACTTGTTTCCCTATTTGGGGTTGGATTTCCCCCAATCCTTCGTCCATGTTGTTGAGGTTGAAGATGGCTTTCTTTTTGTGAGAAGACCGAGGCAAAGAAGGCATTAAGCAGTTCTGTCTTTTCCCTATCCCCTGTCACCATCACCCCATCTTCTCCTTGCAGTGGCCCTATCGTCTCCTTTTTCTTCCTTTTTCTACCAACGTAAGCAAAAAAGCCTTTTTTGTTGTTTTTTATGTCCCTGGCAAGCCTGAGCTCATTTTGCGCTGTAGCCTTGCGAACCTTTTCCCTACAGGTGTTGGCTATACGTTTGAATTCTTCTTTGGTGATTTCTCCCCTTTTCCACTTCTTGTGCATGTCACTTTTGAGCTTTAGCTCAGTTAGAAGTTCTTTGGACATCCATTCTGGCTTCTTTGCACTTGTCTTATTTTTCTTCTTTGTTGGCACTGTTTGCATTTGCGCCTTGAGTATTTCACTTTTGAAAAACTCCCATCCATCCTTATCCCACTCTTCCACTTAGTAAAGAATGAAAGCACTGAACTCATCTGTTTAATTGAAAGAAGTGCAATGTTTGTTGATACTGAACATATATTACTTGTATTGTTGCAAGAGGAGAGGGAATAAAATGTGATACTGGGATTAATTTATAAGCACTATGACATTCTGTTACAAATTTGTGGTGTGCCAGTGAACCTTTCTTATAGAAGTATTAGTAAATTTTACAACTAAAATGATAATTATAGTTAATGTGCCATTGCTGACAATAGGGATAGTGCTATCTCTTTCCTCTATTCCATGGATATTGACAGCAAACATATTTTATTTTTTAAAACCAGAAAGTTTTGAAATATTTCAGTCAGAACAAGATCTTTGCATTATTAATCTTTTTAAAATATATAAACAGTCATGCAGTAGATGGCAAATGGATACAAATTTGAGTATATCTTGAGTATTTGAGTCTCTTCAATCTTGTCTTTTTGCTTTTATTCCTTGATCTATCTAAATTTGCCATTCTTCAGTATAGTTGTTTATATTCACCTCAAGTTTATTATTTATGTCCTTTGTCCATATTGCAAAGTCTCAATAGGGAAGTTTATACTCTGTTTTGGTATTAGGCTCCTGTTAGGTGTAACATTCAGGAAAAATGTGTTTCTTGATACATGTAATTTCTTTTGATTATGATAAGTCAGCAAGGTTAAAAATTGATTTCAGTTCCAGAAAGAATTGTGTAATACATTATGTTTAATGTAATGAAAGAACTACTGTAAATAGCTCTAGGGTTTGTTCATGTAAATTGGGGACTGGGAACGAAAATGAGTTAAGTACGGATTAAAGTTCAGATTCTACTTTGGGGGGGGGGGGGTGAATTACGAGCAGTTTAATAGCAGTTTAATAGTATACAGACTACTTCTGTGGTGTTCCAGCACTTCTTGAATCACCAAGTCATTCACAGGATCCTGTTTTCTATGCAAATGTAGTTGTAGCAGCTCATATTAGAGCTAATGAAGGGTGTTTGCTTTTTATGGAGGCCTAGTGGCTGATAATTTTGGTTATAAGCCTCTGTTTAAGTATTCAGTGGCAGATTTATTATATCAATAGTCAGTACTAAGTGAGAAAATCGTACTCTGGCCACCATGGAAGTCTTTTTGAGTTCTTAATTTTATTTGATCTGTGTTAGTTTTGTTTTTTCTTTGTCCAGAGAACAGTCATTCTTAATGTCATTCTGTCATAGGATACACCTATTCTAATCTCATTACAGAACTGAGAATGACCCGTATTGCATAGGTTGTCTTGCTGCCTAAAGAAAGGAGATGATTTAGCTGTTCATTGTGCATCTCTTACAACTATTTTAATTATTGAGTATTGCCAAATATTCAAATTAAATGGATGACGCAGGAACTTGACTGGCACGTGTAATACCAGTGCAGCCATGCCCTGGGCACAGAGGGCTGAGTCAGGCATTTTAAAAAAGCGTGAAGGAACTTCAATCTTTTGTATTTAAACAACTTTAAAATAAAGTTAAACTTACTTTATTTCCTTGTAAAGTTGACATGTGGAATTGTGGATTGCTTTTAAAAAGGAGTGAGAATAAAATAAAGGCAAACTGTGATTTCAGATGTTAGTTTGTTTATAAATGTTTAAAAAACCACAGTCCCCCTGGTTGAATACAGTGAATCCTGTAGCCCTCCACAGGTTGTTGAACTGCAACTGTCGATAATAATCTAACAGCTTTGAATTTTATTTGGCAAATAACATGCATACTAAAATCTTGTTAATTATCTTTTGGTATATAAGCATCATTGTTATATTCTTGCTTGGAAGGTATATGGCAGTGGTTTCCCAGCATTTCATCTGTATTGATTATGCAGGATATGCTTGTTAAAATAATTATGTTTTATTATATTGTATATTGTATTATATTGTATATCAGTTTCGGACTCTAAAAGTGCACCCTGTTTATATGGCATACTTTGTTTTGTCTAGATTGCACTAAAAGTCCTTCAAATCTTTTTAAAAATACTACTTGAATTTTCCGAACATATTTTTTAAAAACTATGTGGTAATGGAAGTTTTATTTATTTAACTTTGAGTGGAGCCCCTAGTGGCACAGCAGGTTAAACCGCTGAGTTGCTGAACTTGCTGCCTGAAAGATCAGCGGTTCGAATCCAGCGAGTGGGGTGAGCTCCCACTGTTAATCCCAGTTTCTTCCAACCTAGCAGTTCGAAAACATGCAAATGTGAGTAGATCAGTAGGTACTGCTCCGGCGGGAAGGTAACGGCGTTCCATGTAGTCATCCTGGCCACATGATCTTGGAGGTGTTTACGGACAACACCAGCTCTTTGGCTTAGAAATGGAGATGAGCACCAACCCTCAGAGTTGAACACGACTAATGTCAGGGGAAAACCTTTACCTTTGCCTATACTGTAGAATTAATACAGCTTGATACCACTTTAACTGCTGTGATCCAGTGCTTAGGAATTCTGGGATTTGTAGTTTGGTGAGGCACCAGCACTCTTTGACAGATAAGGCTTTGTAAAACTACAAATCCCATGATTCTGTGGCATTGAGACATAGTAGTTTTAATCTTGGACATTCTTAAAATTTTATATAATGTGATTTTATTTTGTAATGGTATCTGTTTTATATGAACTGTTGTTTTGTAGATTGTTTTATATGAATTGTTGTTTTTACATTGTTTTTAGGCATTGAATTTTTGCCTATTTACTGTAAGCCGCTTGTGAGTCTCCTCGGAGAGAAAGGCGGGGTAAAAGTGATGTAAATAAATAAATAAATAAATAAATAAATAGTTAAAGTGATTCCAAATCACTTTCACTAATTCTACAGTGTAGATATACCCCTAGAATGCACCCCCATGTTAGCTCCTCTTCAGTCTCTTTTATACTATGGTAATAAATGGTTTGGATATGGTTTGCAGTTGAATACAACAATTGGAATTCCTTCAGAACATACTCAACCCAATCCTGTGCATTTTGAGAAAAAGGTTAGTTTTCATTGTTAGTTCAATAGCAAAGGAAGTATGCATACACTTAGAAACTTAGAAGTATTTTCATATTTTCTGTATGAAAATAAAACCTTCATATTTTCTGTATAAAATTTAAACCTTCACATGCAATTTAAAACATCATGTAAAGAACCTGTGGTGAAAATCATGTCACTATCTCACTATAGGTTGTTTGTGTGTTCTGTCCAAAGTTCTGTTTGAAAAATTATAAAGTGCTTAAGATGATACAAAATCACTCTGCCTGTAGATATTGACTGAAAGAAAGCACTTCTATAATTTATTCGAAAGACAATAATACGTTTTTGTAATGTTGCGTTTCATTGCAATTTCATGTTCAGTTCTTCAGCCCCAAGGGCTACCTTTGAAAGGCTAGGCCTCCGTGATTTACTAGTAGTGACATCATACACTTCTTCTATTTAAAATGCAGAGTTCTTGTGACCAGCTTTTAGACATACTGTGTTTTGTCTTTTTTATTCTAGATATGCCAATATTTGGTCTTTGTCCAGCGCATGATGATTTCTATTTGGTGATGTGTAACCACTGTAATCAGGTTGTGAAACCACAGGCATTTCAATCACATTATGGTAAGTGCTGAACTTTGTTTTAATCTTTAGGGGTGAGGTGAAGCCCAGATTAAGCCTGGCAATTTTCAGTTATCGCTCTCCCTCTGATCTTTAAATCTGGTGCTGCATATGTTGTTATATAAATATATTATAAATATAAATATGAATTTGTTTTTATGGGAAATTATAAAGTCAATGCCTGTAAATTTCTGGTTCTTTTCTTCAAGGGGTAACCAAGTTGCTTGATGAAAAGTAGTTATGTAATGTCTACATCTAAATGGTAGCATTGTTCTTCTCTCCTGTTATTTCAAGTAATGAGTGTTGATTAAGTGTGATATATGTTGTTTTCTTACATCATCAGAATGAAATAAAATTCCCAGTAAGGAAATTTTACTGGTAACATTTGGAACCACTTAAACAATTCTAATAATACAACATGTTTTTAAAAGGTGAACTGTAACATAATGTATAACATTATGGGGTTTTTTTTAGTGGAACCCTGTTGCTTTCAGTAGTTTAATTGTACAAAGTGATACTAGCTCAGATGCTTATGCTGAGAAAATCAAAGTGCTATGTATTGTATTCAGTTATTTTGTTATTTATCATACGCAATTGAGTGATAATTTCAGGCAGTTGCAAAATTATCAGTTGCTCTTCTAGCCATTTTCCTTATGTTACACAATTAGCCTTTTATATTGTTTTAGCATATTTTGGTATTCTCAGGTATGATACAAATCCAATATGACACCCATTTGGTATTTGTGCTATTAGTCCTTGTACCTGCCCATGGCACTGAAAAGCTGTGCCAAAGAGTTTCCCAGGTCTTTAGGACAAACTGTTAGGGCATCTGAGGGCAGGAGGAGAAAGCTCATTTACCTCTGCTGGCATAAATTCAGTGCTGAGCTTTTGTTTTATACAGCATTTTCTCTAATGTGATAGTCCTGTCAACATCAAGCAGTTGCTAGTATTCAGATGTTATCTCAACATTGAGCTTCTGATGCAACCATTTTATGCTTGTTACAGACCTGGTATAATGGTAGTGGCAATTCAGTGTCGCGCTAAGAAGTTTGCATTAACAGGTGGCTTTATATACACAGAGATATGCAGGTGAATTATAATATAATCATTGCCTCTAAGTATATCTTGGGGTTCTCTTAATCTCATACAAAGGATAGAGTTGTGGTCATGGTCTTCTTGAAACCAGGTCACAGGCTCCCTCTCCCCATGCCAATGCTAAAGATTTTATTTTCAGGTTTTGTTTGGAAAACAGTGGACACATTTAGAAAGATTAAAGAATGCAATATTGGCATGCTTTTTAGATTGAAAGTTATTTTGTTATTTTAGGCACATAAAGTGCACTGTGTGTAATTTGGCTTGATATCAAATATCCTATTTGATACTGTGGTTTCCAGGAAATAATTACAAATGGAATTTAGTTTTTAAAATATTATTATTAGAAATGGTGCAACTAGGTCATGAACTGTAAGGAAAATGTGAATGATAAACCACTTTACCTTTGCCAATTTATGAGAAGTGGGCAAAAAACCACCCTATTAAATGCTGAGGAAACTATAAACCTGAATACGACAAAGAATATTATTTTGGTTCCGTTAATTTTCCAAGCATTTATCAAGCACTCATTTTCACCAAAAGAACTGACAAAAATGAACCAAGGCCAGCAATTATAATAATTTAATACATAATCTGACATAAATGTCTACTTGCGCTATAATTTTTAGAAATAAGGTGGATAGAGTAAATATATGATTACCTTATCTTAAGTATTTTATTGATATTTTTCAAAGATATTTCTCAAAGAAAGTATTCCATAATACATATTTTTCATCATTTTCTACAAAAATGGGTTTTGGGGTAAAAACAGAGTTTAGAGGGGCTTTTGCCTGGATCCCCTTCCACAACCTTCACATATCTAGCCAATGCATTAAAAATACACTTAGGATTATGCCTTTAATCATTTGGCAATGTTTGTATCTGTGAGCAATTCTTGTAACTTATGAACTGCTGCAATCACATACTTTTGAAGTTCATTTTGCACCTTGTTGTTAACTGCTGTCAGGTTGACTCCAATATAATGGACAATCCTAACTTCTGTGGAGCCCCCAGTGGCACAGTGGGTTAAACCGCTGAGCTGCTGAACTTGCTGACCGAAAGGTCAGCGATTCAAATTGGACACAACTAGACTTAATGTCAGGGGAAAGCTTTTATCTTTACCTTTAACTTCAGTATTCAAATATACATCTTGATACTTAAGGATCTTCTCCAATTCTTTTGTATTTGCCCTTCCTAGAGTTTGTCTTATTATTGTCTATAGTCTCCATTCTGATTAAGAACTGAGCCATGGTATGGTAAATCTTGAACTGTTTCAGTGTCTTCATTCTCTGCTTTAAATTTATGTAAACTATATCTGGTCTTAATGCTTAGGTGTAAAACTGCCTTTCTACTTCTTCCATAATTTTTTTCAGTAATAATTCCACGTATTTTCAATTTTTTGCTAGTAATATGGTATCATTGGTATATCTTAAATTGTAAGTGTTTCCCTCTCCATTTTTTACACCTCCTCCTTCTGAGTTTAATCCTGCTTTATACGTATATTTTCAGCATATGATAATATGCAGCCTTCACTGATCCCACTGGCCAATTGGACTTGTCTTTCTCCATATTCTCATATGGCTCTACAAGGGCCAGAAAAATAGTACAGGTCAATAACTGGCTCAGAAAATGGTGTCAGGAGGAGCGTTTTGGCTTCCTCGACCATGGCCTACTCTTCCAGGAGGGTGGCCTACTGGCAAGTGATGGGGTGCATCTCACACAAGTAGGAAAACATCTTTTTGCACACAGACTCACAAACCTCATCAGGCGCACTTTAAACTAGATCCACTGGGGGACGGGAACAACAGCCTGGCGAACACTATATTACCCATAACCACAGGGAACCGCCAAAAGGCTAAATGGAGGGCTGCACAAACACAGCAAGGACCAAGTACAGAGAGCACAATAATCTCAAATAAACAGCTCGAGGGGAGGTCACAGGGGCTTACATGTCTTTACACTAATGCACAGAGCATGGGAAATAAGCAAGACGAACTCCAACTCTTAGCACAGCACCACACATACGATGTCATAGGCATCACTGAAACCTGGTGGGATGACTCACATCACTGGAATTTAGCCATTGAGGGCTATAACCTCTTTCACAGAAATAGAACAAAGGGGAGAGGAGAGGGAGTAGCTTTATATGTCAAAAACAGTTATGTTGCAGAAGAAATGCAAGACTGTAATCCCGGAAACCAGCTTGAAAGCATCTGGATAAGAATCAGTGGAACCGGGACTCAAAAAGATCTTGTTGTGGGTGTCTACTACAGACCTCTGAGTCAGGATGAAGGACTTGATGAAGCCTTCTGTCAACAGCTGACCAAACAGGCACAAATAAGAGATATAGTAGTCATGGGCAATTTCAACTATCCCGATAGCTGCTGGAAAACAAACTCGGCCAAGAGTACAAAGTCCAACAAATACCTTACATGCCTTGCAGACAATTTTATGGTCCAGAAGGTAGAAGAGGCAACAAGGGGATCGGCTACTCTTGATCTAATCTTAACAAATGTGGAAGACCTGATCAATACAGTTGAAGTGGTTGGATCCTTAGGGGCAAGTGACCATGTGCTCCTGCAGTTTGCCATACAAAAGAAGGCTGAAACTAAGACAAGTCAAACACACTTTCTGGACTTTAAGAGAGCTGACTTCCAAAAAATGAAGGAATTTCCATGGACACCAATATTAAAAGACAAGGGAGTTAAGGATAGATGGGAGTTTTTAAAAAGTGAAATACTCAAGGCACAAATGCAAACAGTGCCAACAAAGAAAAAAAATAAGACAAGTGTAAAGAAGCCAGAATGGATGTCCAAAGAACTTCTAACCGAGCTAAGACTCAAAAGTGACATGCACAAGAAGTGGAAAAGGGGAGAAATCACCAAAGAAGAATTCAAACGTATAGCCAACACCTGTAGGGAAAAGGTTAGCAAGGCTAAAGCGCAAAATGAGCTCAGGCTTGCCAGGGACATAAAAAACAACAAAAAAGGCTTTTTTGCTTACGTTGGTAGAAAAAGGAAGAAAAAGGAGGCAATAGGGCCACTGCGAGGAGAAGATGGGGTGATGGTGACAGGGGACAGGGAAAAGGCAGAACTACTTAATGCTTTCTTTGCCTTGGTCTTCTCACAAAAAGAAAGCCATCTTCAACCTCAGCAACATGGAATGGACGAAGGATTGGGGGAAATCTAACCCCAAATAGGGAAACAAGTTGTCCAGGAACACCTGGCCACTGTAAACGAATTCAAGTCCCTAGGGCCAACTACTTCCAAGAGTATTGAAGGAACTAGCGGAAGTTATTTCAGAACCACTGGCAATTATCTTCAAGAGTTCTTGGAGAACGGGAGAAGTCCCAGCAGATTGGAGGAGGGCGAATGTGGTCCCTATATTCAAGAAGGGAAAAAAGAACGACCCAAACAATTACCGTCCGATCAGCTTCACGTCGATACCAGGCAAGATTCTGGAAAAGATCATTAAGGAAGTGGTCTGCGAACACTTAGAAACAAATGCGGTCATTGCTAATAGTCAACACGGATTTACCAAAAACAAGTCATGCCAGACTAATCTGATCTCTTTTTTCAATAGAGTTACGAGTTGGGTCGATAACAGGGAATGCTGTGGATGTAGCGTACCTGGATTTCAGTAAGGCCTTCGACAAAGTCCCCCACGACCTTCTGGCAAACAAACTAGTAAAATGTGGGCTAGACAAAACTACGGTTAGGTGGATGCGTTATTGTCTAAGTGAACGAACCCAAAGGGTGCTCACCAATGCGCCGTCTTCATCATGGAAAGAAGTGACAAGTGGAGTGCCGCAGGGCTCCGTCCTGGGCCCGGTTCTGTTCAACATCTTTATTAACGACTTAGATGAAGGGTTAGAAGGCACGATCATCAAATTTGCAGACGACACCAAACTGGGAGGGATAGCTAACACTCCAGAAGACAGGAGCAGAATTCAAAACGATCTTGACAGACTAGAGAGATGGGCCGAAACTAACAAAATGAAGTTCAACAGGGACAAATGCAAGATACTTCACTTGCATAAAAAATGGAATGTAAAGATACAGAATGGGGGACGCCTGGCTTGACAGCAGTATGTGTGAAAAAGACCTTGGGGTCCTCATGGACAACAAGTTAAACATGAGCCAACAATGTGATGTGGCAGCTAAAAAAGCCAATGGGATTTTGGCCTGCATAAATAGGGGTATAACATCTAGATTCAGGGAAGTCATGCTCCCCCTCTATTCTGCCTTGGACAGACCACACCTGGAATACTGTGTCTAATTCTGGGCGCTGCAGCTGAAGGGAGATGTTGACAAGCTGGAAAGTGTCCAGAGGAGGGCAACTAAAATGATTAAGGGTCTGGAGAACAAGCCCTATGAGGAGCGGCTTAAAGAGCTGGGCATGTTTAGCCTGCAAAAGAGAAGGCTGATAGGAGACATGATAGCCATGTATAAATATGTGAGGGGAAGTCATAGGGAGGAGGGAGCAAGCTTGTTTTCTGCTGCCCTGGAGACTAGGAACAATGGCTTCAAACTACAGGAAAGGAGATTCCACCTGAACATCAGGAAGAACTTCCTCACTGTGAGAGCTGTTCGGCAGTGGAACTCTCTGCCCCGGACTGTGGTGGAGGCTCCTTTTTTGGAGGCTTTTAAGCAGAGGCTGGATGGCCATATGTCGGGGGTGCTTTGAATGAGATTTCCTGCTTCTTAGCAGGGGGTTGGACTAGATGGCCCATGAGGTCTCTTCCAACTCTACTATTCTATGATTCTGTGATTCTGTGATTCTATTCTGATTGTAGCCTCTTGTCCTGAGTACAGGTTATGCATCAGGACTATCAAGTGTTATAGCATACCCATTTCTTTGAGAGTACTCCATAGTTTTCCATGATGTACACAGGCAAAGGCTTTGCTATAATTTATAAACCCCAGACAGATTTTCGTTTAGTTCTTTGGTGTACACCATTATTCAGCATATGCCTGTAGTATGATCTCTACTGCCCCTTCCTTTCCTGGACCTAACTTGAACATCTGGCATTTCTTGTTCCATATATGGTAAAAGTCTTTGTTGTGCAGTTTTGAGCACCACTTCGCTTGCATGATTAATTAATGCATTTGTCCTGTTTTTACTGCAGTCCTTGGTGCCCCCTTTATTAAGAATTGGAATATATAGTGAACATTTCCAATCTGAGGGCAGTTGTTTTGTTTTTCATATTTGTTGACAGATTTTAGTTAAAACTAGAATAGATTCTGTTTCTGTAGCTTGAAGCTGCTTTACTGGTATGCCATCTGTTCCTGGTAATTTATTTCTCCCAAGTGCTCTGAGTGCAGTTTCCACTTTACTTTCTAAATTTGTAGGTTCAGCTTCAAGTGTTCCTTCCTCGAATGAATATGTCATCTTTTTATTTCTCTTGCACCCTATCAGTTTTTTTTTGCTGCTTAGGAGTTTTGTGATTCCTTTGCCTCGGATAATGTGATGAGTGTGTGCAGTCAGAATGTGTTAACTTAATTCACTTCACCATTATTCCTTTAACATTCATAGTAGTCTGGGTGCAAAAGTTCAGATTGCCTTCTGTTATGATTACTTTCCCCCCTAATATTGAGGGTTACTTTTGTTCAGTTTTTGGTTCCCCTAATATTATGCCTATGCTATGTGAAAAGAACTTGTCAGTATTTTTAAAACAAAACTGTTACTCCACAAGTTGAACCCATGTAGGAAGAAAAGTACCTTGCATTTTCCCCCTTTTGCTTCCATGCTCCTTTTTGTTTCCCTTTTGACTAAGGGGTGTGTCGTTCCACATCGCTTTAGTCAAGCAGTAGTTACAGTCAGCTTTTACTTATCTCAAGTAGTCTTTCTGGTTTGCTTGTAAAAAGTACAGTATTAATACAGTACTTGAGAATTGCTTGTTGCTTTGAGCAGCTGACAGCTTTCTTCCTATGTTTATATTAAGCAAAAATATAATTAATATATGTTTGTTTGCTAGTTTAATTTGGTTTTCAGTTTTAAGTCAGAGGCAAGCACAAAGAGTAGTTATCATGTGAAAATCCCTTTTTCTATTTATTCTCCCTTTCTGTGTGCTCAGCACAAACCTATGCCTGTTTACTTGGAAGTAGGGGCCTGTTGAAGTGGATCATTCTTCCAGCTCAGAGAATTGTGTCTTCAGGTTGATTCAATTGGGCTTGCTTCTGAGTAGACATGTGTTAGATTTCAAGAGCATTTGTTTCTGGCTGTCCTTCAAGGAGTCCATTGTTGAGGCCCATCAAATTTCAGGTTCAAAATAGGCTTTGCCTCCAACGTGCTACTGTATCTATCACTTCTAGGCCATCCTTTTGTGCAGCTACAGGAGGAAGACCATATGTAATACACAGGTGATGCAAACCACATAGCTTTATGTTGATTAGTAGTTGATTAAACTACTGGTGAAAGGTAACAGCATGTTATGGGATAACTACAACAATTTATATAAAATGTATTTTAAATGTGAGACCAACTGCCCTGCTCAGGTCTTGAAAACTCATGCCTGTGACTTCCTTGATTGAATCAATCCAATACATAGTGGTAGAAGATTACAAAAAACCTTTGCAGTAGAAATAAACAGTATTTTCATGGTAATAATCTAAATGGTTGGAACAAAAACTGCTTCTTCATCTATTAAGTTTACCATACTAACTGTTTCAGAGATCACAAGTTCCTTACTACCCTGCAAACATGAATACAAACTTTTTATCATTATTTTTTATAATTACAAAAATTGAGATTTATCCAAACAATCAAGAGCATTATTTGCACTGGCTTCCTTTGTTCCTGAATCTTTATCATTTGTATGTTCAGACATACTCATGCGCTTTTTATTGCTACACATAAATTATTATTATTATTGCTAGTAAACAGTAAATGTTGAGAAACATGATAGCTTTGATTTGGCTATTGTAATGACAGGGTTCTTTTCTCCAAGGAATATTTGGAACAGTTCATATAATACATAGCATCTCCAAAAAGAACTTGGAAAATCTGCTCTCAAAGGTCAGGTATCCAGATCTTGCGGACATCACAGGAAGATGTAACCTGTGTTTCCTTAAGCAATAGTCTTTGCCCTGACTACAGGGCAGAGATGTAATAGCAGAAACCTGAGCTCTGTCAGCATATTTATTGAATGTTGGCCTTAGGCTGTACACACACACATATATGTTTACTAGGGAATAAAACTCATTAAATTCAGTGGGACTTACATCTGGATTATAATTGTACTGGAACTGTGGGGAGACTGTCAAAATGTTTAGGAAACACTGGTGTACATGGTACCAAAACAAGTCGTTGCCATTATTTCTGTTTTAGGATGCTTTCAGTAAAGTGCTAGTAAAAAGAGTCCAGATGTCCCAGATATTTTCCCATTTATACATGGGTAATTGCATAAAGGTATGACATAAGTTCATAAGATGCGTAATGTTTTACAAGTATTTACTGATTAAAACAAACCAGAAAGAAAAAAAAAATACTGTAATGTGATCTAGAGACACCTCAGTGTATTTTGTAGTTGAAAGGAGCGATCATTTTGGTATCTTTTAAATGTATTTCATATTAATTTAACAAGAAAGAGATTCTGAGTTTTGAAAAATCTTCTGCCCCCAAAATATTTTAAATGCCATTATTTTAAGTGTTACGCTGTCATGTTTTTGTACTTTTCAAAATGGTAAATAATTAATGGATTGTTGCAAACAAAAAAAAAACCCTCAAATACTTTAAACAGAAACATAGTAAATGAATATTCCTGAAGATACTTATTTATAATCATCTATGACAATATAAGGATGTTTATAACAATCTAAGTTTAAAAGCTAGTCAACAGTGTATGGGATTGTCTATCACCAGGGAAGAAAAGTAAATATTGGCATGTATTATTTTTGGAAGGATTAGAGTAACAGTGATTACTTTTTCCAGCCTTGTATTTACAGTTTCGTTCTTAATGTATTTGCAGTATTACTCTGTTTCAACTAAAGTGAAATATGTTAGTTTGTTGCAGTGCAGTGGAGTGTGGAGGAACCTCTTGTAGGTCCTTAATAATGAACTACTTCATTTATCTGGTGAAATGGCCTATGGTTAATATAAACTTGCACTGTGATAAATGTGTTACTCTTTAACATGCTCCAGGATTTTTTGTTATTTTCTGTTTACAGAAGATATACTCCAAAATTTGAATGTGTAATCTTCAAGAGATAATGCCAAGCCATAGTTTTCATTAACTGCAACAAAAGTTATAAGTCAAAATTCAAAACATATATAAAAATCATGGAATGCAGCTGCTTTTGGATCCACTGTACGCAGTGGCAGCTGGAATGCTGGAAAGATTTGCCAGCAGATGCAGTTAAATGTTTACTTAAAGTCACAGCAGGATGCAGTATTTCTTATGTGGTTCAGGTCTGACCTTAAAGGAGAATGCAGACTTCATCCCGTCCTTTTTAGGCAATATTTGCAGACTTGAAGGCTTTCCTAGTCAGATTCAGCATTGGCAGAATCACATTAGCATATTTAAATTACTTAAATTTAAATATGATTGGTTAGTGCTTATAATTCTCATTCTGTGTCTTGCTCCACAGAGATATTTTGTGTACTTTTCCTGCTGAACAAGCAGTATGCACCTCCCTCCCCCCTTGGGGAAAATGTAGATGTACTCCATTGTGAAACAATCTAGAAAATGTCTTTCACGTGGCTTTCATGTTTTATCTATAGAAGTTGCCACTGAGTCAGGCACAACTGTTGAGGGTGGTTTGGTGGAATAAAATTCATACGAAAATGTGCGATATATTGAGCACTTCATTATAACAAGTGGCAGAGAATGTCAACACGTGGATACACATTTTAATAAAATCCATGCTTATGATACTTAGCATTTTAATGGTGCAGAGTAAAGTCCTTATCATGATGTTTGGAATGGAATACCGGCCATTGTATCGCTTGCACATATTTTAAATGAAGACCCTGCAAAAGTGTTCCTTGGAAGTATTCCTTGCCTAGAAAATCCTATAAAATTCATGCAGTCACTACAGGTTGACAGGCGATATGAAGGC
This sequence comes from Anolis carolinensis, assembly GCF_035594765.1. Classification (NCBI taxonomy): domain Eukaryota; kingdom Metazoa; phylum Chordata; class Lepidosauria; order Squamata; family Anolidae; genus Anolis; species Anolis carolinensis. The sequence continues at coordinate 40,582,757 of NC_085842.1, forward strand.
ACAAAAATATGTACTCTCGCCTTTGCACAGATATTGGGTTGTGGAAAGGCATTTGGGTATGTTTTTGTCCCAGTGATACACTTCATGACATCAATTGGAATAAGACACTTTTAGCTAATACTTTTACCTCAAATTGTAATTAGTTTAAAAATAGTTTTTGAAAAGCTTGTTGGGCTTTATGTGGTATCCGGAACTCTAAATCCCCCATCTGGTGTGATCTAGTTGCCAAAATAAAATCTGTAGTTCCTCTGTGTCTTCACAAAAGGGACACTCAGCCTATCAAACTGATGTTAGACAAGCACATGTTGTGGCTAACTACCAAAAGGCCTGCGTTAATTTTACAGTTTAGCAAATTTTCATTAGAAACTCCTTCCAATTTCATATAAATACCTCTCCATTATTCCAGCAATACTTCAGCAACTCCAAATTCTAGCAGCTGGATTTTAAGCTCTAGTTCTAGTAATGGCTGATTTAATTTCTTCTTGGCAATCGCTATGAAATTCTATAGCTGTTGCAAGAAGCTCTCTGGCGAGTCCCCCAGAAACATTTCGCACTTCAAGTTTAGTGTAGGATTTCTTTCAGTAAAGACACTCTACCAATTACTTAATTATTTTTAAATAGAGTATCATTTAATAAAGTACCACTTTGACAGTCACTCCAACAAAAATAAATAAACACGCAATAGGAATTGACAATATTGCTTATTATCCAGCAGCTAACAACACACAGTGAGTATGATCCATAAGGCTTACCATAATATGCTTACAACCATGTTGTGGTTCAAAAAGATGTTTACCAAGTTTTAATTTTAAAGCGGCAACATATATTACAAATGTTTGGTTACCTGCTGCGTTGCTGTAAATGAGAGGGTTTCTTTAAGTTACTGATGACTCTAGACTGTGTATTATCTATATATATAAAAGGGTAATGAAATTTCGGCCTAGGACAAAACAACAAAACTACACATCCCAGAAACACTAAACTTGGCAGCACAACTCCTCATCCATGCCTCTACGTTCATACAACAAAAAGCTCCAGCTACTCCAGAAAACGGCCAGGCTTTGAGACTGCAAGACTATTCACTGCTATTCCACCTAGCCAACAAAGGATTCCCATAATCCACAGCAACGTGTGGCCGGGCAAAGCTAGTGTAATATAATGGACAATATTTCAGAATTACTTTTATGTGCTATAGCACTGACTGTTGAGTAGGCCCTTTTCCCTTAAAAATCGTAATTTATAATATTTGCAGTGTACAAGAGGAAGTATCTTTGGGATAGTTGTAACCATGGGTTCTTGATTGGCAAACTCAGAAAATACAAATACATACATTGAAAAAAACCAGTGTGTCTGTTATTCAGATTGGGACAATGGCCTGAATCCTGTATTGGCAATACTTATATGTAAGCAGTATATGATAGTTTCAGTGGTACATGTTGATCCTGGTTCAATGTCCCCAATTTCTTCTGACCAGGAAGTAGTCACTGCAGTCAGTGGAGATGTGTTCCCCTGTCAGTCAGGAAGCCATTTCTGCTCACTGCTCTGAGTGCAACTGGCAGAAGTATAACATATGTTGAATTTTCCCTCGTGCTGGAGATTGCTCACCTAAGATGAACATCAGTCACCTGCTTCTCACTTGACAAATGAACAGGCCCCCATTGGATTCAGCGGCTGTTGCCTGGTAAGTAAGGATAGGGGAATGTTCCTTGCCACATCTGTACTTTCCTAAGATGTCGTGTTGGTGACATACTATTCAGGCATGCGTCATTTCATGGCACAGTAGTTGTACTAGCAAACTGAACCAACCCCTTATGAGAGATATGGACATATACATATATTGTAATAACAACATGTATGGGGGCACGACATATCTCATGAAACCTTTCATTTGCTTTTTTTAGGATATGTAACTTGTAAATAATAGCAGGTTTTTCCAAGATTTTTGTTATTTCTTGTTAGCTTTATGCATCACACCTATACTACAGCCAACACATAGTTTGGAAAACTCTGTCCTACATAGACCCTAAACTAGAGGCTAAGTAGGGATCGTAAATGTGTACTGGTCATGTTGCGGTGGTGCAATGGGTTAAACCTTAATGAACTGCTGACCTTGAAGGTTGGGTTGCTGAAGGTTGTTGGTTCAAATCTGTGAGACAGTGATCTTCCCTGTATCAGCTCTAGCTTGTGGGGACATGAGAGAAGCCTCTTGTTAACACATCTGGCATCCCCTGGGCAACGTCTCTATAGATGGCCAATCCTCTCACACCAGAAGCATCTTGCAAGTCACTTTTGATACGATAAAAAAGTGTAAAACTCTATGTGCATTCATAAATGCAGTTGGAGATTCCAGCCATTATTCGCTCAATAAGAATAATACACCTGTATCTTGCTTTGTTTCCACTATGGGGAACAGAATGTTGGACGAAATAGGGTCTTGACCTGAGCCAACATTGCTTTCCTGACATTAACTTCATCTAGAGTACTTGATTATAGTGATGTATGTTTTGAAGCAGTGGCAGGAGGCCCAGTGCCCAAAACAATTTTGGAATCTGGTATTTGTGTTTAACTTGCATTTAGGAAAAAAACGTATGTCATATTCTTTCTGTGTATTGTATGAATATTTCAAAAGTTATTCAATTATCCAAAATGTTGTCAGTTATTCTATTCGAGTGTTATTCAGTTGTCTGAGATAAAATGTCCTATGAAAAAATAAACCATGAAATGTAGTATGCCACAAATACTGTGTTCAGACAAATATAAAGCTGCCTCTGGAAATTTATTTTTATTGGAATGCCTATAAAAATTCAATACATTTCCTTGTGCTGTTTAAATCTAGAGAGAGAAAATAGGGGTATTGGACATAGTTGATATGCTAATTTTGACACATCTCTAACTGTGTATTAACACTTACTAAATAAACTTGCTTCCAAGGTAGGATGTAGAGAAAAATAATTCCTAGTTTGAAACTTCAATTGGACAGGTATTATACCCCCGTTACTAATACAGTTTGTCAAACAATGTTCTGTTCCCTGCATACTGTTGGGGCATGAATGCACAATTAAAGCAAGTGAGTAAAAAACAGCCAGCAAAATAAAGAATAAAACACAGTTTGGAAATATGGGATGACATCACTAACTTAGCTAAATAGTCATGCTTTTACTTATCAGATGTATAGAATGGGTTTCATATTTAATATGATTTCAATGCATTGAGGAGTTCCCAGAGACCGGAAGTGGTAGGAGATACATGTTTTGTTGAGCACATTTTCTGTAAGGAGTCTGTTGCATTTATACAAATTTCCTATCTACTTAAAACCAGTTTGGGAAGTGACATGTGATGAGAAGGCTGGCAAGAAAAATTGGCTTTGAGCCCAGAGCTGCTGTATACACAAGAAGGTGAAGAGGGATAGTTTGAGATATTAAGAAAAAAAGCAGCTAAACAAAATGGTGCATTTCCGAATATTCGCTTTCAGCCAACAAGGGTTATCAAGCCACTACTTGTCTGAAATAAATTAAGACATTTCTAAGAATTTAATCTTAGAAGAGGCATTATATTGAATCTGATAAGAGAGCCTTGAAGGAGAAGTGTCTGATACTGGTTATCAGTTTCATCGTTTATTCACCATTTTTTGTTGTTGGATTTCTTCTGTTTATTTTGACAGCAGCCCTACATACTTGCCATTATATTTTCAGATGTAGAATTGATTAGCAAGGAGTAGGAATACATGACCATTTATCTGTAATTGACACGTGCTAAAATTAATCCTAATCTCAGTGGAGTTCTAGTTGTCTACATACATACATTGTAATTGACCAGAGTAGGCTGACAAAGTACAAGTGATGAGTTGCTTCGGGAATTCAGTAGCAGACTTCTACTCACATTGACTCCACACAACTAGGTTTCCTGCTTTATTGATGTTCCTCATGTTTGAAACTACAATAGAGTCTCACTTATCCAACATAAACAGGCCAACAGAAAATTTTGGATAATAAGGAGGGATTAAGGAAAAGCCTGTTAAACGTCAAATTACATTATGATTTTACAAATTAAGCATCAGAACATCATGTTTTACAACAAATCAACAGAAAAAAAATCAACATATCAACAATAAACGGTTTAATACATTGTAACATTATGTAGTGATTACTGTACAGTATTTACAAATTTAGCACCAAAACATCGCAATGTATTGAAAACATTGACTACAAAAACATTTGACTACTAAAAAATTGACTACAAATAAAGAAAGAATGACATAAAACGAGCTTACAGCAACAACATTGTCGGAAATTAAATCCGTAAAAAGTTCAGTCTTGTGAACGTTCTAGGTTGGATAATACAGAACGTTGGATGAGTGAAGGTTGGATAAGCAAGACTCTACTGTATTTGCATTCAGCCCAGCTCGAGGAGAAATCCACTAGTTGTGGGACTGAGAAAAAATGTGGCTAACATCTTTTCTGTCATACTTGTTCTGGTCTCTCCTATTCAGGCAACGATCTTTAGGATTGAAATCCAGCACTAGAGCCAGTGGTGCTCTTGTTGAAAACCCTTTTAAATTTCATCAATTTGTTATATTTGTTTGTTTGTTTGTTTGTTATTATGATAGTGTTTTGTTGGGATTTCTTTGTGAATTGTGACAATTAGCCACCTAGTAATTGTTAGCAGTATTAATTCCCAATTAACCAAGAATATTTTGACTGTTAATACATTTGCAGTCGTGTTTTTGGTTGATGAAACATTGGGAGAGATTGTTTACAATCCTGTGCAAGGGTTCCGTATTTGTTCTATAAAATTTCCTGTTGAAATATTCTGACTTCTGAAGGTTATTTTTTAAACTTTATATAAAAGTTATTTTCTATATACAAGTTATTTTCTATATATAGTAGACTTCTGGTTAACCGAGTTCCAGTTAACCGAGAGTCGCATTATCTGAGGCGTGGGGGCTTGGCCAGGCTGCGGGGGGAAGGTGCCTCGAGGGAGGGAGGCAGGCTCCAGAGGAAGTTCCAATAGAAGATTTCTCACCTTTGAGGAGCTCAAAGGCTCCCATCAGCTGCTCAGAGGCGGTGGACGGCAGAGCTGGCTCCATGCAGAAGAGGGCGTGGAGCAGCAAGGAGACCCGAGAGGAAGCCGCTACTGCTGCAGTTTGAGAGAAGGAGAGGGAGGAGGATTTTTCTCTCCCTCTTCCTCCAGCTGAAAGATGCGAAGGAGGAGGAGGCAGCGGAGGGGGAAGCAGAGGCAGCCATGAGCACAGCGACGGTGGCTTCCTCTTGGTCCTCCTTGCAGCTCCGCACCCTCTTCTGCATGTAGCCTGCCCTGCCGTCTGCTGCCTCAGAGCAGCTGGTGGGAGCCTTTGAGCTCCTCAAAGGTGAGAAATCTTCCATTGGAACTTCCTCCGGAGCCTGCCTCCCTCCCTCGAGGCACCTTCCCCACTATCCGTCAGTTTCGGTTATTCGAGAATGGGCCCGCCCATTTATCTCGGATAACCGGAACTCCACTGTAGTTCCACACAGAATAACTTAGTTCCCAAGAACTAAATATTTTAATGAAATTGTTAAGAATGAAGCAAAAACATCTTTGGTGGAACCCCAAAATGAATTTTAGAGGCAGTACACTTAATTCTTTACTGTGTTGTGACTTAAGTAAAGCCCTAAAAATAACATGACCAAGTTCTAGAGATCTTGGTCCAATGTCACATCTCCTCATATTATTTCTGAGCCTCTCTTCTCATCCTAATCTGTCCTTTAGCAGATAACTATCTTTTGCACAAATGTCCTCTGTGGATGCTTCATATATATGCTTGAAGTGATCTATGTACCCGGATCTGCTTTGTCACAGCTTTTCATTTTTAAAATAGATTTATTTCCATTCCAGACTGCCCAATATCCTGCCCAGTATATTTCAGATTTCAGAATTCCAGATACTCAACTTGTATATATAGGTTTGTACTCATGAGGTTATAAACAAGATTAATTTCTTTAGCCTGTTGGGTGTCTGGCACACATGCTCACATCTCAATTTGTGATTTGCTTGGTTTTTAGCTACAGGGCCAAAGAGCAACAAAAGCACATTTGTGTTACTTTTTTATACACAATGATTATGTGCATCTTCAGACTACTTTGCATATACTGACTACATACATACATTGACTACATGCATTTTCAAATTAATTTCTTGTAGGGAAAAGGGTTTTATAAAATAGACAATTCGTCTTCTTTCGTAATAATACTTTTATGACTCTTTCAAGAAGAATTATTACATTCTGAAGTGTTTCAGGTGTTTTTGTTGTTTTGTTTTATTTTTTGCTGTCTGTTACTGGGGAAAGAAAACACCAGTTTGTTTTGGTTTCAGCCAAATTATTTGTTTAGATTCCTCTAGACACCAGTGCTGTTCTAACCTTTGACAGTGGCATAAAAAAACAAAGTTTAACAAATGGTCACCTGTGAGGAAGAATGTTTCATTTATCTTTTTCATTGTCTTTTTATTTGTAGTTAGAAATGTCTGCTAGTTTATGAGATCCATCAGCCAGCAGCTTTTGCCACTTTTGTGAGTTTCTTGTCATTAATTTTATGAGAGTTGTTAGATTAGATGTTTTAGTGGTGTAACCTTGTAAAGAGGCTAACTACAGTGGGATTGAACAAAATTGAATTTTAAAACAATTGAGTTTAAAACATGTGCTGTTCCATCATACAGGGGTAACCTAAATATTTTGCAGAATCTTGTGAATGAAGCCATACAGATATTGTCTCAAGCATTGATAAGAGCAGTTGGATTTTGCCTGAGAGAATTAGGGCAGACTCTACTGAAAGTGGGTAGTCTATACAATAGAGAGGATTCCCAACTTGATTGCTAGAGCCAGGGGTAGAATACTATCCATTATTAAAATAGGATGATGTTGTGATACTCGTGTATAAACCAAAATTATGGGTTTTTATATGACCCATGACTAAGTCGGGATTATTCCATGGAGCTAGGAAAGCACCAATATTGCTTTTGGGGACTAGCTGCCCCTGGCTGCCACTGCCATTTCTACACCCAAGCTTTCAAAAAGACTAGAAGTGCTCCTGTGGTAGTGAAGATAGATAGTTCATCTTTCAGATTCTCCCAAGACTGACTAAGCTCTTGCCTTTCACAAATCTACTCAGATAAGAGAATAGTTCCTCTTTGATAAGAGTTAAGGTACAGTACTTATATGAACCCGTGAATCAGTCAACCTAGTTTTGTTCTGATCAATTTTTGACTAATATTTCTAGACTTATACAGAATATATAGGGTATGTTTCTATGTCCTATTCTGTTTCCTTTTGTTTTTCCTGGCCCACTCTTGGCAACTGGAGGTTATATTCATAGTTCACTCTGTGCTGGTGGACAGAAAGTCTTTCTTTTTTCTACATGTTCAAACTGCTTGGCTCAGGGCAAGGGCTGGAAGAGAGGAGGATGACTCATTTAGCTCATTAGCTGTTGGGTGCAGCCTGAGCCTTTCTGATGAAGCTCTGTATTTTGCTGCCGGGTCCTAGAGAGAGTACATTCTTTCTTCCTTGCTAATGATTTAAGTGCCAGTCTCAATAATATGCCACCTAGTGGCTCTTTGGCGGATGCAAGATTGCCAGAGGATCCCATCTGCTTTGACAGTAGTATAGCTGTTGTAAAACAAAAAGAGAGATGTAGAGGACTACCATTTTGTGTTAGCTGGCGCATTTCCATTTCATCTTACTAATCTTAATACATTCATTCCCTGATCTTTGGTGGAAAAGAGATTCCGAAAAATATGACTATATCAGTATTTGAAGCACAAATAGTTCAATTTAGAATTATCAGTGATGCCTAGATTCAAGTGAAGCAAACCTGGGCACATTTGGAGTAAGCCGTAGATTGTAATTCAACTGTGAAGTTTATACTTCTGTGTGCAGGAGGTCCTGAGTTCCATCTGATGATTTCCACATTGGACTGGAAAAAACTTCTTTAGCTCTGGAGAGCAGCTGCCCATCAGCATGGCTAATTCTGACCAAAATGTTGATAGGTCTGGCTACTTTCTTGTGCTCCTACTCCTAGATGATGATGATCATCTCCTCCTCCTTATATTTATTTATATCCCGGTTTCCTCTCTTAAAACAAAACTCAAAGCAGCTTACTACATAAGTACAATACAACACAAACAACCAATTTGCAAGTCTCTGTACATTCATGATTTTGTGAATTATCTATATCTGAACTGGTAACCTAGATAAGATTAGACAGGGTTAATTTGGTTATTTAGTTACCTTTAATATCATGTTCTTTATTGTAAAATTAACCAGAATTGTCACATTATTTTTTTTAAAAAATCCCATAAAAGTAATTAAGGAATATTCATTATATGTTGCCTTTCAATTATTCTATTATGAAAAATTAACCTAGCTGTTGATCAAAAGGTCTGACAGAATACATTTTCACATCATGCTTAAACGTACCCCAGCATTGGTGCCAGTCTAACTTCTAGAGTGGGAATGTATCACAAATGAGTTGCCATCACCAAAAATTAAAAGAGTTCCAGCAGTTCAATATTTATTGAAGCTATAAGTAAATAGACCTCCCTCAAGTCATGGGCAGAATGATAGGAGTAGAAGCATTCCCTTAGGTAGTCTAGTCCTAAGCCATTTATAGCTGGTATACATCAGAACCATTACCTTAAACTAGGCTTTGTGACAAATAGACAGACAGTAGAATTCTTTTAAAACAATCATTATATAATCTTATTCTCCATGTTTCCAGATGACTTCACAGGAATCGTTGGATGATGTTCAATCTCTGTTGTTCAAGGTCATAAGAGTGTGGAAAACTCTTGCCAAAACTCTTTTCCCAAGTGACCATGTCTGATGAACTAGAGAAATAAAGAATTAAGTTAAAAAATGCACAGTAGCCCAATAAGTCCAGCCATGAAAGCCTTCGATTGCACAATTAAGCTAATGCTTTCATATAGACCTCTACTGACAGAGTAGAATCAAGGGGTATCCCTAGGCTATAAAAACCTTCTTCTTCAGAGTAGAATCCATTAGGATTTGTTAGAATTAATTTGGATTTAAATTCATTGTGATCACATTCCAAAAAACAGGAAGGTTCCCTTTCTCAGGAGAATTGGAGGAAGTGTGTTTCATGGCTTCTTTGTTAGGCAGATTAAGAGCAGTCACTATATAATTTCTTTGAGAAGACGAGCTGGGGAGGTAGCTTCCTGGAACTCAACTCCAACAGCTGGGTTTATGGAGAAGAAAAGCAGCAAATGAATGAAAAAGAAGAAAAAATGTGTTTTGGAAAAGCCTAGGTTCCTTCAGAATGTACTTAGGGACCTGTGTGAAAGGGAAATGTCTAGAGGTTATCTGGATGATGGGAGTGCATTATCTGTCTGCCCACTAACTTTCCCCTCCTGTTGATTGTATTCTGGATGGATTTCCTTTGTAAGTTATGATATAATACACAATTACAGATATCTGTTAACCAAAGCCTCTAATAAAGAAGCTCTTCCTTTTTTTGGCAGTCTTTTGATGCCTTCCCAGCTCCTCCTCTTCTTTCTTGTCCTTTGCTGCAAAAGGCTTTTAAAAGCAGAATTTATACTGGAAGGATAAACCAGGGCTGGAGAAACATGCTGTCAGTATTTCTGCAAAAGTATTAATATCAAAAGTGAAAGTAATGAAGCAGTGAACACTTTCATTTCCTTTCTTTCACATGTTACATTTGCTTCAGTCTATATCTTCCATTGTTACATGTTTTGAAATATGTATTTGAAAGTTCTTTAGGCTCACTAATAGTTTCTTCACCTATTTATTGCTTTAGTGAAAGGTTTGGCTGATCAAGATAATTTTGACGGTGCAACTGTCAATTTACTTGAGTTATCCATGTTTACTAAACAAAGAACACTGAAATTATTCATAGATGAATGGGCATAGTATTACTGTCTGAAACTTTGGCTTTTTCGTGTCTGTGTTCATGCCAATTGTCTCTTCTCTTTATTACATGTATAGGATTGCAGTAGAAATGGGATTTTTGCAGGCACTTGGACAGGATAAATAAGGGTTACACTTATTTGGTATCTGGGGACTGAGGGTTTATTCAAATAATTCTGTGGATAAGAAAGTTTCAGAGTTGAAAACTTCATTACATGCTGGATATTTAGGGTACACTTTCCTGTTCAGTATTTCTGGTATAGTCAAGGGATAGAAAGAGCTATCCAACAGAGCAGTCCTATGAAAACATGTTATGGGGGATCTTCCTAATTAAAAGGGATTTTTGTGAAAAATGGCTTTTACACTTAGATAATATGCATTTTCGACAAAACTACATTAGCTTTCTAAGAAATCTAATGTCTTCAGAGGCCCCAGTCCTATTAAGCATCTCCTAATTGGCACACTACGCAAGAGTGCTTCTAGACTGGATTGTAGACAGCCACTTTGTGTGTGCACACGCGCACACACACACCTTCACATTGCCAGGTAACTTACAGTGATACCTTGCATTTCATAGGCTTTCTTCGATAAGACATACTTAACAGATATATTTCCAGTTGCTTCCTCTTGCATTTAGTGTTGTTGTCTGCGTCCAACCCAGCTTAGTTTCCAAGGCCAGACAGGATCTGATCTGATACCTTTAAAGTATTTAGGCACTAGATAGTCCTTTCTGCTTCAGAAATCTTAGAGGCTTAGTTTCTTAGGACTAGCTGCTGAATTGTTCCACAAGCTTGGTGGAAGGCGATATCTTGTGAACTTCTGGGTCATTCATCATGCTGTGAAGAAGTCACACAACACTTTGCAGACATAATAGCGCACATGCACTCTGACTGGGTTACTGTAGTTGAAATCAGTCCAGTGGATGTGACCTTGGCTCCTGTTTGTTCTGTATTATTGGATGTGTTGCGTTTTCTGCATCCTGAGAATGTGGACAGACTCCTTGGTGAAATGAGAGCCAATACATGTGTGTTGGATTTATGACTTCCTGACTCATAAAAGTGACCCGAATGTGACTTCTGAGGGAGCAATTCTCTCGTTTGAGACAACTGTGGTGAAAGACTGCAGCAAGGCAGGGTTATGTTTATTCTGAAAGAGGCTGTAATGAAGCAGTTACTGAAAAACCCTGTTTGAACCTCATAATATGGGATAATTGTAGGTTAGTCTCCAATGTCCCTGGAGTGCATTGTTTATTCCCAGTACAAGCCACTGGATGAGATTGAAATGTATCTGGATAATCCACCTGTCTTCAGTTCTGGTTATAAGATGGAGATGGCTTTAAGTTACTTAGGCTCAAAGATTAATTCAATAATGTTAAATGTTAATAATTGGAAAATTAAATGCTAGTTTTAATTAATTGAATTATGATGCATTTACTCATCGATCTCAGACCTTGGGATTAATAGAGAATTACATAGAATTTATGATGACTTTAGGGATCTTATTTTGTTTACCCTTTCAAATACAGTTATTTTATCCTTTTCAATTGGTTGCCTCCAGCCTGGAATTATTTCCTCACATAGATTACAAAGCCCAAAATATGATTGATTTCTAAGAATGGTGAGAATCCAACATGTCTAGAACTTTCATACTCATTGCTCACTGTTCAAATGCATTTTTATTAAAGCTTAATAAGAAATCATTCAGTTGAATGATACCATAAGTAAAGCAATTAGTGGATAAGTAGGTGGTTTTGGTGAGCAGACATTTTAAGCATCTCTGAGCATAAACAAAATATTTTCTGTACATCCGCATCACTTCTCTGCTTAATCACTTCCAGACTTAAAATGTTGTAGGACACATATTTTGCCTGCAGAGACAGGGAATTTCAAATTCATTGTATGGTATCTCTAGTTTAAAATTTCGCTTAATAGTGTAAATCTTACATTGTGAGAAGCCACTGAAATAAAGCAATATTTGAATGAAGGAATCCTGGCTCTAAAAAAACTTGAACTGGCTGAAATATGAAAAATGAAGTACTGTATATCATAGAGACATATGAATTTTTCTGTTGGAACATCTGGGGAAAATGAACTTAATAAAAGTGGATGGTTCAGTCCTACACTTCTGACCTTACTGGTGATATCACTTGACTAAAGTTATTCAGAATGTTTACATCTGACATAACAAGGTATATTACATGGACATGGATTTTAGTGCTTCATCTTTTTGCTATAAACTCCAGCCTTACCAATTCAATTATTCAAGATCTTACTACTATGTGAGCAACACATTAAAGAATTTCAAAAAACTTCATGCAGCTCACTCCAAATGATAATAAATAATGTGTGTACAATATTGGGCAACAATATTGAAAAAATAGTCCAGAGTCTAGAGGAGGCGATGTTACTGATGAAAGTTCGATTGAAAACCCTAGAAAGATTCCAGACACCTTCTTTTGGAAAGGAGGGGTTATCTTCTTTTCAGGTTCAAAGGGTCTGTCATTTTGAAAGGGTCATGACTGCCTGACAGTCCTGAACTTCTGCTAAATTGACAAATTCCTGCATACCACCACAGAACTATTCTTCTTTTTCTTTCCAAACTGGGATCTTCTGCTCCAGAAAGTTCTCAGTCTCTTCCCATGCCTGCTGCCTTCCCAAAGAAATGTAACTGATTAGCCTACCTAATATAGTCATGTGTTACATTTCTACCAGTCAGAATATTCCTCCTGTTGAAACGGCAGGTCTTCCTGCGTCTTTTTAATGAAACAGAAGGAAAGACACCTATCATAATAAATACTAACAACCTTCTTGTATAAAACATAGTTTTTAAACTTCAGTGTTTAAGACATCCCCTGAAAATAAGACCTAGAGCATCTTTAGGAGCAAAAATTAATATAAGACACTGTCTTATTTTTGGGGAAACATGGTACTTGTGCAGGCTCATAACCCCTGAAAGGCACAGTCACACTCTCTCAGCCATAGAGTTAGATACACACACTCAGATTAAATATACATCTTCATTATATTACTTATAATCATTATGATGAATATCCTGGCAGTATCTTTTAGGGCTGTGCTTTTGTCTTATGCCAAGCCTCATCCATTCGGGGGATTGTAATCCCAAAAATACCCATAAGAGAAACTTATGTTTAAATACACTTTATGATGTTTCCAAGTATATAACAACGGCGATAAGTTGTGCTTGCTTTAAAAGTTCATACTTTAATTTCTCCTAAACTGTCAAGGAATTTTGGAATAATTAGGTACCAGATTAAAGATATTTTACGTAGTTTCTAAAAATTTGATAATTTGTACAAGTCATTGATCTTGATTTTTAAATATGCCAATTTAATGTGTGTGTGTGTGTGTATGTTGTTTTCAACACTTAAATGTTTGAAAACATATACAGTAGAGTCTCACTTATCCAACACTCGCTTATCCAACATTCTGGATTATCCAACTCATTTTTGTAGTCAATGTTTTTAATACATTGTCATATTTTCGTGATAAATTTGTAAATACAGTAATTACTACATAGCATTACTGTGTATTGAACTACTTTTTTGTCAAATTTGTTGTATAACATGATGTTTTGATGCTTAATTTGTAAAATCATAACCTAATTTGATGTTTAATAGGCTTTTCCTTCATCCCTCCTTATTATCCAACATATTCGCTTATCCAACATTCTGCCGGCCCGTTTATGTTGGATAAGTGAGATTCTACTGTATAAGAAGCACAGTGGGGCAAGAAAGACTGACTGGACTTGCACTCTTGAGGGTCCACTAAAGTTCATCCATGAAGCCTGATTTCTATCAAAGTGTATTGTCACAATTTTCAAGTGTTTCCAACAGCCGTCATGGTATTCTTTAGTAACTATAAATTACCAATTAACAGTAATTATCAGTTATTTTAAGACTTTGTAACTAAAATAGAAAATTGATTTAATTAAGGCTATTTAAAATATAGAATGAACCATACTATTAAAATTATTTTTTATTATAGAACTACACTTCATTATTCTCTAAAAAAAAGTTTCACCCCCGCCCCAGAATTTTTTTTTTTCTGGTTATGGCCCTGGTTCTTACCTTTCTGTTCCTCCCTTCGCCTGTGTATTCCTTTATTCTCAATTCCTTTGTTACTGCTCACTGCTGAACTTTAGATCTGCTCTAGGCTCAACTATATTGCTACTTAGTACCATTTCGCTTTGAATCATGACATAAAAACTGAAATTACGTTTATATTCATATTTAGTTTGAAGCCTAATTTTAGCAGTACTTATTTTGGTTCAATGGCAAAATTTGCAGGTGTAGGGAGAAGCCCATAGGAAGTTTCTGCTTGATGTTTGGTAATCAGTGTTGCATCATTGCTCACAAAGATGACTTTTCATAAGATCCTTTATAAATGTGAGTATAGCCATTCTGTTCTTTCTTCTTAAGAGGAATGGCTATCTGGCATCTTGTACTGCAGTTACCTACAATTTGTAATTTAAATTGTAACTTAAGATATGTTAACTAACCCTTTTTACTATTGGATAATTTTTTAAAAGATCTACAAGGAGGTCTGAAATGTTTAGAATATATGTAACATATTATTAATTCATTTCCATAGATTTAGCAGTGTGGACAAAATCAATACAATTTTTTAAAGATTTTCAAATATGCCAAAAGTTACTGACCAAATGGACTGTGTTATATTAGGTAATATACCATATATAGAGTATAAGCCGACCCAGTATAAGCCGAGGTATCTAATTTTACCACAAAAACTGGGAAAACTTATTGACTCGAGTATAAGACGGGGGTGGGAAATGCAGCAGCTACTGGTAAATTTCAAAAATAAAAATAGATAGTAATAAAATTGCATTGAGGCATCAGTAGGTTAAATGTTTTTGAATATTTATATAAAACTGAAATTTAAGATAATAATAAGACTTTAATAAGATAAGACTGTCCAACTCTGAATACCTATATACTCAAGTATAAGCCGATCTGAATAGAAGCCGGCCAGGACCCTCACTCGAGTATAAGCCGAGGGGAGCTTTTTCAGCCCTAAAAGGGGCTGAAAAACTAGGCTTATACTCGAGCATATAAGTAAGTGGTTGCCATCCTCTTGGATCAGTTTGTAGGACTTTAAACTTTTTCAGTTTGCAGCAGTATCAACACTTCATTATTAATGTTGTGATAATTTGCTTCCCAAATCATTAGGAGTACACAATCTAATGCGGAGAGCAAGAGCTATGAGCTTGAGAAGTTAGGAATATTTCTCCTTTACATATTCCTCTTCCCATCATAACAGTTTAAAACTAGGTTGCTGTTAACATTACTCATTCATGTTTCCTCACATCAAGGGAACCAGATGTCTAGGCAGTGATGTACTTTATTTTTTCTTCTGCTGCCTGCCCTTTGTGTCACCTTTGTTGTTATCAAGCAATTGACATATGAAGAGCTTTGGTCATGTTAATGTACTATTCACCAGAACATAGCAGAAAACAGTGCAAGGGACCACATAGTACACATGGACATAAACCTGGCTTATTCTCTGAGATCTAATTTTAGTTGCCTAGCCCTAAAACTAAGGGGAAGGGGAGCCTGGAGAAGCCCGCCCATTGGCGGCATTGGGAAGTAAATGTTCGTATTTTTCGACGCGGAACAAAAACGCCCATTTGGAAAGGCAGCCGTTTTCAGGAGGCATGCAAAACCAAAAATGGGGGCCTACGAATGAAACAAACAGAAGCGAATAGTGATTTACAAATGCACATGTCTACTGCATACCTTCATTGCTCAACCCATATTCATGGATGGTAATGGTTTAAGTGGTTGCTAGTCATGAGGACAATAAAGTGTTTCCAATATGAGGGACAACATGCCTCTGAATTCCAGTTGCTAGGCAACGCATGAAGAAAGGTGTGGTTATGTCCTGCTTGTGAGTTTGCCATGAGTATCTGGTTAATGACTGTGAGAACAGAAAGCTGGATTCCATAGGCTTTGGGCTCATCCAGATCTGTTCTTACATTCTCCTTTTTTAAAAACTTGCATCAGATGCTGCTTCCTTCATACCTGACATACTTTGCTCTTGACTCTTACATTTGGAATGGAGATAAAATGTGCTTCCATCCCAAGACATTAAATAATTATGCTTCTTGAACTCCTTTTTAATGTCAGTGTTCCTGGACAAGTGATCAACTTCTGCAGAACTGTTTTTAGCCTCCAGCTGATGTGAGACAGTTGCAGTGAAGTTGAGACTGTTTAGTTGCTTGGCAACTTGTAGATCCAGCTTGCCAGTTCACAGAGTTGGAGTCATTCTAATTTGTATAATGTTGTAGACGCATTTTGTGTTTTGGCTGGTGGCATTACCAAAATACTGAGTCTGAAATGTCTAGGAATTTTTCCAGAGGCTTTCTGTTCTCTTGCATTCTCTCTATCTTGTTTATGTATGTTATTTATTTTTGTGAGGGAAAGTGTTTTATATCTATATATATAAAAGAGTGATGGCATCACGGCGATGGACAAAACAACAAATCTACAGCCCCCCCAAACTCGAAAATTGGCAACGCAATCCATCATCCCCGCCTCCAGTAAGATACAACACAAACAAACAAAAAACACAATCACAACACCAAAAAAACACAACAGGCGATGTGCGCATGCGCACAAACACAATCCTCCCAACTCTTCCCCCGCGTGCGCGTGCACACACAAAACCGTCCCCCCTCCCTCCCCCTCTATCGCCGCCTCCACCGCCGAAGCCAGAGACTCGCCAGGAGAAGGCACATCTCCGCCTCACGAGGCTGAGCTCCCCATCCTCGAATTGGGAGTTCCACTCCAAAACACCCGGAGGGCCTATGCTGGCCCGCCCCTGGCCTCACATCTCGCCTGGGAAACAAAAAAGGCTACTTTCCCCCTCCCTCAGTACCTTCCCGGTGTTTCGCGCCAACAATGTGACCTCCGCTTGAGGCGCTTGGGAAAGCGAGTCCTGCCTCTCTCTGTGTGTGTGGAGGTTCCTTTCCCACCCCTTTTCCTTCCTCTCGGCCCTGCAGCGGCGGATGAGCGCCCCATCGCCCGCCTTCCCGGCCCCGTTCTCCCCCTCCTCCTCCTCGCCGCTGCTCAGGCCTCCTCCTATCCTCCTCCGCGGGAAGAACATGGAGGCCGGCACCGGGAAGCGCGAGGCGGGGAGGAAGCCGCTACGCCCCGGGCCTGCGCCTCCACCGGAGCCCGCTCTTCCCTGGCCTACCAGGCCTGCCAACCCACCACCACACCGGCGCCGCCTTCGGTAGGAGAGGGAGGGCCGGGATGGAGGGGCAAAGGAGAAGGGCAGACTTTACCCCACCACGCCTCCCGCCTGGCCCCTGAGCAGGTACAGAGCGCCTTCTTCTCCTCTTCTCTTATTTATTTACCCTTTTCCAGTGCCCGGGGATGACGCAAACGCCTTCCTTACAAAATTATAAATATACAGTAGAATCTCACTTATCCAACATAAACATCCCTGCACAACATTGCATAACTGAATCTCTTGGATAATAAGAACAGATTCAGGAAAACCCAATTAAACATCAAATTAGGTAATCGTTATACAAATTAGCCACCAAAACATCATGTTATACAACAAATTTGACAGAAAAAGTATCACAATTTAAAACACTGACTACAAAAAAATTGACTACTAAAACGCACACTACGTTGGATAATCCAGAACATTGCATTACCAAATGTTGGATAACTGAGATTCTATTGTAAGATGAAATAATTACTGTGGTACAATAATGCACAACAATATAATCTCTAAAATCAGAACACTCAATAAAGAACAACACTCTGAAAACAGGGAAATTCGACACAGGAAACAATCAGGGCCAGCTAACACCTCCCAACAAAGTATACCCATCACCAAAGTCTGCCAAATCCTCTGTTCTCTGACGCCCACAGACACTAGAAGCACATAAAATATCACAAACAACACCACTCTGAAAACAAGGGAATTCCAGACAGGAAACAATCAGGGCCAGCTAACACCTCCCAACAAAGTATTCCCATCATCAAAGTCTGGCAAATCCTCTTTTCTGACGCCCACAGACACTAGAAGCACATAAAATATCACAAACAACACCACTCTGAAAACAAGGGAATTCCAGACAAGAAACAATCAGGGCCAGCTAACACCTCCCAACAAAGTATTCCCATCATCAAAGTCTGGCAAATCCTCTTTTCTGACGCCCACAGACACTAGAAGCACATAAAATATCACAAACAACACCACTCTGAAAACAAGGGAATTCCAGACAAGAAACAATCAGGGCCAGCTAACACCTCCCAACAAAGTATTCCCATCATCAAAGTCTGGCAATTCCTCTGTTTTCTCAGGACCACAGACAGTAGAAGCACATAAAATATCGCAAACAACACCTCTCTGAAAACAAGGGAATTCCACACGGGAAACAATCAGGGCCAGCTAACACCTCCCAACAAAAAATTCACTCAGGGAGGAAACAGCCAGGCTTTAAAGCTACAAGGCCATTACATGCTAATCATTTTTCCTCATTCCAGCATTCATACTTGCCTCCAACAGACAAAAACAATCAAAAATTTTGTATATTCACAACCTTTAGGAAATAATATCCCCTGATGGTACAGCGTGTTAAAGCGCTGAGCTGCTAAACTTCTGGACTCAAAGGCCACAGGTTTGAATTGGGGGAGCGGAGAGAGCCCCCACTGTTAGCTCCAGCTTCTGCCAACCCAGAAGTTCGAAAACATGCAAATGTGAGTGCATCAATAGGTACTGCTCTGGCGGGAAGGTAACACCGCTCCATGTAGTCATCCCACATGACCTTGGAGGAGTCTACGGACAACGCCGGCTCTTCGGCTTAGAAATGGAGATGAGCACCAACCTCCAGAGTCAGACATGACTGGACTTAATGTCAGGGGAAACCTTTACCCTTGCCCTTAACTACCACCAATTCCTCAATACTTTATTTCCCAGACCACCAGACTTCGCCACAGCAACGCGTGGCCGGGCACAGCTAGTATTTTTATAACATACTAGGTTAAAAAAGGGATCAAACTGAGTACATTGCTTTCTTTCTTTTGAGCTTTTTGATGCTTTTTCAGTTGCATTGCCCAGAGGTTCAAATGGAAGTATAAATTGATGAACAGATGACTCTTGCTTTAAGGGCAGCTATACAATGAATAATAGAACCTGAGTATTTGCTATCTCTATGTGTTGTTTGGTGTGGTGAATGTATTTGTTATTATGTTATTATTAGAGGCCCCTCCCTCCATCACCAATTGACACTCTAGGGCGAAGAGGGAAGCTGGGAAGACAATTCTATCTTGTCTTCTGTGCCATCAGCTGGAGGCCCCTCCCCCAGTAGCATGCTATGCTAATAATATAGTATTATGTGTGTGTGTGTGTGTGTGTATACAGTAGACTCTCACTTATCCAACATTCTGGATTATCCAACGCATTTTTGTAGTCAATGTTTTCAATGCATTGTGATATTTTGGTGCTAAATTCGTAAATACAGTAATTACTATATAGCATTAATGTGTAATGAACTACTTTTTCTGTCAAATTTGTTGTATAACATGATGTTTTGGTGCTTAATTTGCAAAATCATAACCTATTTTGATGTTTAATAGGCGTTTTCTTAATCTCTCCTTATTATCCAACATATTCGCTTATCCAACGTTCTGCCGGCCTGTTTATGTTGGATAAGTGAGACTCTACTCTGTGTGTGTGTGTGTATATGTATGTGTGTGTGTATGTGTGTGTGATATTGTATATAATAGGAGCCCCCGATGGTGTAGTGGACTAAAGCCTTGTGACTTGAAGGTTGGGTTGCTGACCTGAAAGCTGCCAGGTATGAATTCCACCCAGGGAGAATGCGGATGAGCTCCCTCTATCAGTTCCAGCTCCATGCGGGGACATGAGAGAAGCCTCCCACAAGGATGGTAAAAACATCCCATAAGGATGGTAAAAGCATCAGAACATCTGGGCGTCCCCTGGGCAATGTCCTTGCAGACGGCCAATTCTCTCACCCCAGAAGCGACTCAAGTTGCTCCTGACACGAAAAAAATGTATATAATATACAATATAATTTACAATTCTAAATAGTAATTAATATATTGTATATACATGTAATATTGTTAATAATATTATAATGTAATGCAATATAATACTACTAACAATACAATATAGTAATATTAATTATATATTATTTATTACATGTAATATTACTGGTATAGTGGTATGGTGCAATATGCTGGTATATAGTGCTAGTGTTGTGCCGTGCTAGTGATATAAATACACTATATGTAAATATTATTTGTAAGCCACTCTGAGTCCCCTTCGAGGTGAGAAGGGCAGCATATAAATATAGTAAATAAATAATTATGTCCCTTCAAATCCTTTCCAACATATAGCAACCCTAAGTTATCAAAGGATAGTCTTGGCAGGATTTGCCTATGTGTTTCTGTGCATTTGCCTGTGCATTTCTGCCTGAGAAAATGTCACTTGCCCATGGTTTCCCAGTGGGTTGCCATGGTTGAGCAAGAATTAGAACTCATGATCTCCAGTGTCGTACGTAGTCTAATGCTCTACACCAAACTGGTTCCTATTTAGTACTGCAGCTTTCTTTCTACCTTATGGTCTGATGTGCAAATTCGCTGTTCTTTGAGCTTTTGAAAATCTGAAAAGCAGAATGCAAAGAATTGAAGGGGATCTATTAAAGAAAACATTCTTGGTAGAACTTAAGAAATTCTGACCAGAGAGTTTTGAACAAAATATGCACACTCCTAGATATGCACACATTCCTAGATGAATTAGTTGATGCCTACAATACTTTCTTCAGTGATGAGAGAAGACAAAACTCCTTCCTCTCTTTGTTCTGATAATATTACTGTAGCTATTCAAATATAGTTGTCCCACCACATCCCCTCCCCACTTGAAGCAAGGAATAGGTTGACTTGCCACTTTGGTCCTGTGAG
This sequence comes from Anolis carolinensis, assembly GCF_035594765.1. Taxonomy (NCBI): domain Eukaryota; kingdom Metazoa; phylum Chordata; class Lepidosauria; order Squamata; family Anolidae; genus Anolis; species Anolis carolinensis. The sequence goes on from NC_085842.1 coordinate 40,603,651, forward strand.
GGCTATCCACCATGATACTGGGGGAAGTGAAGTAGGAGCAGGTCCTGCATGCCACATCATTTACCCTGTGGATTGCAGATTCTTTTCCTTTTCTTGTGTACCGTGAGTGTCTGTTTCACCTGAGCAAAAGAAAGAAATACTGGAGAAAATATAAACACATAGCACACAGGAAGAGGAGGGGGAACCAGCCTCATGCATGTTCGCAATACCACAATCCTTCAGATCCAGCCAGGGCTGGCTCCTCCTGCTGCTGTATGATGCAGGTGTCTGTTTTTCCTGGGCAGATGAAAGAAGTGTCAGGTGAAACAAACACATGACAATACTCCCCCCCCCCAGAGATCCCCTACCCCCCTCCTGAGGATGGGACTGGTGTGTGAATGCTCACATAGCAGCCCTATCTTCAGGAACTGGCGTAGTGCGAGCAGTGATCCTTCACCTCCTCCACCTCCTGTGGACAGGGCTGCCACATGAATGTTCACATGGTAGCCGCAACTTGCAAGAGATGAGAGTAGTGGGGCCATGATCAAAACCGTTAGTGTGAAACCCACAAAAGTGAAGGGACAAATGTATTATTCCTGGACACAGTTTTTGTCATAGTGATAAGTGATTCTTTAATTAGGCCTATGCATATCTTCAAACAACTACAGGATTAATTTCAAAATCTGTTACCTCCTGGATGAGAGTTCCTTATTTTGACTCATTCTGCAACCCCCAGGACCACCTCCTACATAGTTCTGAAGCATTCCCCCAAATCTCAACATCAGATTTTCAGTAGGCCTAAGAAAGTGCAGTAGAAGGAAGAGATGTGTTCGAACTGCCTCCCCTACCATGTACTTGGGTGAATCAGAAGCTTTCAATTAACAAAGGCAACCTTTCCATTCTGGTTTTAGCTTAGATTCTACCACTTTTACTGAACTTTGCCAAGTGCTGCATATTTTGCTTGCCATTTAGAGTCTCCTTTCTTCATTCTGCAGGACTTGGTAATATCTTTGTTCATGTCCTTACAGACAGAATGTGTACATCATATGAGAGCCACTTACATTGGTGAAATATTTCACAGGGATTATGATCTTCTTGTAGACAGGTGCTTCTTTGCCTTATTGACTTTATGCAGTCCATTAATTCTGTCACACATAAATATTACAGACCTTTCAAGTTGTGCCATAGTATTGACAGGGATATATCCTGGGGCTTTTGCCAGTGTCATAGATGCAGCTGTGACTGCTGGAAATATGTTCCCTGTGTCCATAGCAAACTGTTTCCCTTTGCCAGCCAAGAACAAGGTCATGTTACAACTACTAATCTGTCACTCTTATGTTTGACCCGATTTTGTGCCCAAATGATAAGTTGAGTCAATGCAGTGGTACAGCTCTCATTGAAGACATTCTAATGTTTGCTTTGATTTATAGTTTTGGGCGTCTCAAGGTTTATTGAGGGTTTCATACCACTGCTTCATTATGCATTTTTGCATAAAGTATGACCCTGATATCCATGGGAGATAAGTTCCCAGACTTTGTGGATATGTGAAACTGTGGATATCGACCCCTATTATTTTCAGTGAGAGATAACAAGGAGAGAGTGTAGTTTCTATAAAAGGCCCTACCCCCCTCCTGTAAGTGAAGCTTCCTGTGTCAGTCATTGAGGATTGGCATGAGTATTGATAATGTGTTGTATTCCAGTGAAGTATTTGGTCAGGTATTATAAACAGTGTTGTATTTGTTCTTAGAGTATGATTGGTAGTATCTCAGAACTTTTTATTTATTTATTTATTTCCATCATTTCTATCCCGCCCTTCTCACCCGAAGGGACTCAGGGCAACTTACAAAACTGGCAGAATTCGATGCCAATACACAACAATACAAAATAATAAAAACATAAGCAATTAAATACACATTTAAAACAATACAAAATACTTGAGCCATTCATCCACAAAAACCTTGCACATAAACCTTAATCCAGATCGAGTCAAACTTATTCTTTGAACGCTTGCTCACATAGCTAGGTCTTCACTTTCTTTCTAAAACTCAAAAGAGATGGAGCCTGCCGGATGTCATTAGGGAGGGAGTTCCACAGCCAAGGAGCCACCACTGAAAAGGCCCTGTCTCTCATCCCTGCCAGCCACACCTGTGAGGCTGGCGGGACCGAGAGCAGGGCTTCCCCTGAAGATCTTAAATTACGCGGTAGGTCATAGCGGGAGACATGTTCGGGCAAGTAAGCTGGTAACTTAGGTAAAGTGTGAACACTTCAGTTCCTCATAATCTTTTTGGAACATTTTAGCACACATTAGGATTGCATAGGAGGACAGTAGCTTGAAAAAAATCCAAAATTGTACACATGGGTGGCTGAGATAGTGACACCTTTGCTTTCTGATGGTCACTATCTCAGCCACTCATGTTTACAAATTTTGGTTTCATTCACAAAACTGCCAAAACTATTGTGTATGATTCCTCAGGATATGTGTATAAAGTGTATTCAAAACATAAATGCATTTCATATTTAGATTTTGGGTCTCATTTCCAAAATATCATTATTTACATGTAGATATAGATATTGCATAATTTGAAAAAAAAATTGAGAACACCCCTGTATCAAAACATTTTGCATAAAGAATAGTAAATGTATATACAGTATATTCTATAATTTCTGTTGCTAGAACTTTGAAATAAAATTGAGCTTGATATATAAATTTATGAATTTTATGTTTTTCAACTTCCTTCCAATCCTTTCTCCCTCCCCCCTCACTCCAGCATTTTGGGAATGTGTACATCTGAAGACTGGAGGGTCGAGAAATAAAAACCCAAAGCCTTATTGGGTCCTTAAAACTATTTATGCTGTAATCTGAATTCTGACTAAGGTGCTTGCAACAGATCTGTTTCCAAAGAGACATATTTTATCAGACTTTTATATTTATGCTTGTTCATGAGACACTTCAGAAGGATGGTTAAAAATTACTCATCCTCCTGAAGGATGAGTAAAGAAGAAATTATCTCTCATGAATGTGCCTACATTGTCATGATCCTTTTTTTCTAGAGCTTTCCTGACATCACAGTAAAATGAGAAAAAGGGGAAGAAAATAGTATGTTCTGATTATATGAAATTGGTGTATGTAAACAGCATTGCTGTGGTCAGGGAGCAGGGATAACATTCAGAAGTTTAACATGAGAATGAAATTATTTTGTGTAATAATTTTGAAGTAAGAATGGTAGGTGTGAAAACTTGTATAAATCTATCTTGAAAATTGCCTGGTTTTTAAAGCAAGACATATTAATGTGTGGGGGCTGTTTGTATTATTTAAAGGAAACAAATTGGGGCAGCAAGTGCTTAGCACATTATCACCGCAAATTGTTTAAGCACACCCTCCTCAAACTCTGGCAGGTTGTCTGAAAACAGAGGGATTAATTTGCATCAGCAAGGACTCCTAGTGTGACCACATTAGATAAAATTAGACTCCACCTCCCTGGTTTTGTTAGTTATCTGCAAGGACCTTTGTGACTCAAGTGCATTTCACTGTAATAGCAAACGTTACATAAACCCAAACATGGAGCCTGTTTGGGGTTTGTGGGCAGACTTCAATTGTGATGCCAAGTTTTGGTAACAAGTGTGCAGTGAGACACAATCAAATTCTGTGAATGGAGGAGTCAAAACGGGAAAGCTTTCTAGAACGGCCTTTTTTTTTTTCCTTTGCACTGCGCTTGAAAGCTCTGGGTAACTTTTCTGGTGCAATTTTCAGAGGCAGGAGTTGGCAGGGAGCCTAGATCTGAATGAAGTTTGCAGAAGGTTGGTATAGTTTTGTACTAACATGACATGAAGCGCAGAGGCTTACACTTTTGTGCATTTTTCTAAGTTTGTTTGTTTGCTTTCCCAGAGGTGGAGTTTTGAGTGGTGTGGAAGTCGGGGAGATAGCCTTTGCAGTTAGTTGATCAAAGTGGATAATCTCAAAATGAGGGATTAACTGCTGCAAGCAGCCCACATAAGCCATTTTGAAATGTGATTTGGCCAAAGTTCAAAAGCAGATGGGAGTCGGGTTTGCTATTCTCAGACGAAATGCTGAGGTTTGCATTGAGCTAGTACAGTATTTAGGAGCGTAGTAGTGTTTTTCAGACTGGATTGCAAAGAGGTGCCGTTGTTTACAGAGCTGGTGTCTACATTTCCATGATTAAGATTTTGCGTGTTTCAAACTGGTAAACCATTATTTTGTTAATTATAATTGCCACTGACATGCTTCTGTGATCTAAGTAAGTTCAGTAAATACTTCTGTTGTTTTTCAAATTTGAAATCCATGTGTGTTAAAGGAGTAGCATGTAAATGAAATAAGCAACAAAATATAACAAAGTTGACTAGTTCCTATTAATTCTTTCAGGCCCATAAAATGCTTTTCTTTGTTTTTCCAATTTATTAATAATAAACGCAAACTTAATAAATTAATTTAGCAGGTAACCACTTGAAGAGCATATTTAGTTCCCCTTTGTAGCTCCTCTGAACAATATAAATTTATATACTAGAGAGCTGTAAAAAAAACACAACATTTTTTATTGTATCAGGAGACATTGATACATACTGCAGAATTCTACCAGTTTGAGACCACTTTCATGGCTATGACTTACCAGATTTATGAGATTTGTAGTTTATTTGTAGTACTAAAGCTCTCTGACAGAAAAGGCTAAACAAAGCCACAAACCCTAGGCTCCCATAGCATTGAGCCATGATAGTTAAAGCGGTGTCAAACTGCTACAATTCTGCAGTGTGTCGACAATCAGGATGCATTTAAATACATGTCTAACAGAGACAGCGTACGTTCCTTATACCTGTACATGTTTATTCAGAAGTAAACCTTATTGGAATCAAGTAAGCAAGGTGGGTAGAGCCCATTATTTTTCACTTTTTGTATTTCACTTCCTATCAGGTTGAAGATTTTTTCCTCCTCCATAACAATTTGCTGGGTTTTACTTATGTGTATAAAGATCAAATAATATGTGAGAACATAAATTCTATGCAAACACTGGAACTCTTGTTCCTGTTGTTTACTTTTCACAGTTGCTTGATTATATCAGGAACAAAAAACAAACTATGCTAGAGCTTCTACTGTTAATCTTCCAAGGCTGCACACACAGTAACATTACAGCAGGAGCTTGTATTGTGGAGTCTGTGTTAACCAAACATCGCTCACCCTTAATCAAAGTTGCTGCTAGCATTGCGAGGACTATAAAAGCTTCTTCATACTGCTAATTAAGGTTATAAAGATTTGGCTTGAAAACAAAGTAGCGTGCTTCCACTCAGTTATGCTTAGATTAATAATAGTGTCTAGTAAGTTATTATGCTTAGCTGAACTCCCTTTTATCATAAGAAAGTAAATTGCAACATTTATATCTTGAAATTAAACAGTTTTTCACCTCTGAAGTTATCACAATAGAAAATTAGGGATTTGAGAAGTTCATGAATGAGAAAAGTGGAAGACAGGCATATTTCCATGGTGCAAGTACTCTGTCCTGGTGTCACCTAACCTTTTAGCAGCAATATGGAGTGCCATTCGGCTGAAAAAGTCTTACCTTGAAATACAGGAATTATTGTATATCTTTGCTGCTAAGACACACTGGTTCCCCATATAAACATGTCAAAAACTGTGTGTGTTTTAGAATAGTGGTACTGAAATGAGCGTGTGTCTTGCAGTCAATGGCGTCTGAGAATCAAAGAAATACATTACTATAGTTCTTCAGTAGTGCATTCATTACAAAACCTTGCCTGCTTACTTAGATATCAATGAAAGTGTCAGGAATCACAGCCTCCATAAACCAAAATAAGCAGGCATTGGATGCATTTCTATAACAGTAGTCTGATGGTATAAGACACCTAGTAACAAGTTTATACAAACGTTTTTCTTCCATATATTTGGTCAGTGGTGAATGTTTTGTAAATATTTGATAGAGCCTCATCTCATGGTCACTTGCCCTCTTCTTCCTATTGAGATTCCTGTCTGCCTGTTATGCTCCTGGTTTATACACACCATTTCGTAACAAACAGGAAGTCAGGGAATCACGGTATGCAAGCCTGAGGCATCCTTTTATACTTCCAAACCCCAGCTGGGTTTAATGGTTGAACCAGCTCGATTTTTTTTAGATGTAAACTTTTCCTTGATCTCTATGGTGTCTAGTTCCTACTATTAGTTGGCAAATTATATATTTAAGCAGTATAGTTTTTATAGAGCTCTATTCATATTTTGCTTGTCAGACTACTAACAGATATTAAAATGTTTATTTAAAACAGACCAGGGGGTTTATTTGTATTGACAAATAAAGTCTAGATCAAGAGGAAAAATGAAGTCTAGACTGATAGCAAATGTATAAAAGATACAAAGTGAGTTAATTCATCCCACAGCATTGCAGTAAGTAGTCTGATGCATTTATTAATGTGAGTTTATAAGTTATATTGAGTTATTTGATTTCATTCTTTGCTGTGATTATTGTTTATCTGTTTATTGGCATTGAATGTTTGCCATTTTTGTTCTTTTGTCATTTCTGTAAATCTTCTATATATATAAAAGAGTGATGGAATCAGGGCACCGGACAAAACAACAAAACTACAGGCCCCCCAACCTCGAAATTTGACAACACAACCCATCATCCATGGCTCTAGGTTGATACAACAAAAACAAAAGAAAAATAAAGTCCTAATTAGAGGGACAGGAATAATTGTTTTTATCCAATTGCTGCCAGTTAGAGGGCTAGGCTCCACCCACTTGGTCTCCTAGCAACCTACTCAGCCCAGGGGACAGGCACAGTTAGGCCTCACTTAGGCCTTTTCCACAGATTATCTGATTTTAACTGGATTATATGGCAGTGTAGACTCAAGGCCCTTCCACACAGCTATATTACCCATTTCTATTCTTATATTATCTGCTTTGAACTGGATTATCTTGAGTCCACACTGCCAGATAATTCACTTCAGTGTGCATTTTATACAGCTGTGTAGAAGGGGCCTCATATAATCCAGTTCTAAACAGATAATATAAGATTATAAATATACAGTAGATTCTCACTTATCCAACATAAACAGGCCGGCAGAACGTTTGATAAGTGAATATGTTGGATAATAAGAAGGGATTCAGAAAAAGCCTATTAAACATCAAATTACGTAATGATTATACAAATTAAGTACCAAACATCATGTTATACAACAAATTTGACAGAAAAAGTAGTTCAATACTCAGTAATGCTATGTTGTAATTACTGCATTTACAAATTTAACACCAAAATATCACAATGAATTTAAAACATTGACTACAAAAACATTGACAACTAAAAGGCAGACTGCGTTGGATAATCCAGAACACTGGATAAGCGAATGTTGGATAAGTGAGATTCTACTGTAATATGAAATAATTACTGTGGTAATCCAGTCCAACCCAATTCTGCCATCCAAGCACACCCAACAGATGGCCACCCATCCTCTCAATAATCATGATGATGATGATGATGATGATGATGAAGAGGAAGAAGAAGAAGAGGAAGAAGAGGAAGAAGAAGAAGAAGAAGAAGATCATTTAAATCATAAGGTTAGGAGACACCCCTAAGGATCAACTTCCTTCTACCATGCAGGACAACACAAATCAAGCACTCCTAACAGATGGCCATCCAAGATCTGCACAATAACAATACAAATCGAATCATACAATCAGACAGTTAGGAGACACCCTTAAAGGCTATCCAGTCCAACCCAATTCTTCCATTCAGGACACAATCCAAGCACTCCCAACAGATGGCCACCCAGCCTCTCAATACTAATACTAACAACAACAACAACAACAACAACAACAACATACAATCCTAAGGTTTGGAGTGACCCCTAAGGATCATCCAGATCAACTTCCTTCTACCATGCAGGAGGACACAATCCAAGCACTCCTGACAGATGGCCATCCAGCCTCTACATAATGATGATGGTGATGATGATGATGATGATGATGATGATGATGATGATAATAATACAAGCATAGAATCCAAGAGTTTGGAGAGGCCCCTAAGGGCCGTCCAGGCCAACCCTTTCTACTATGCAGCAGGACACAATCCAAGCATTCACAACACATGGACAACGTATAAATACTATACAATACTACACAGGGACATAGACCCCTCTATCCTCACCATTTTCACAGTACACAAACAACCAAATGCATACTAAACATAAAGACAACCATACAACAGACATTCAATACCACCATTACCTCAACAATTTCTCACCAACACCACCAGACAATGCCACAGCAACGCGTGGCTGGGCACAGCTAGTAAATAATAATAATGATGATAATAATAATGATAATAATAATTAGTAATACTTGTATTTTCTATTTAAAGTGGTGGTCATTTGAAGATGGTATTGCTTCTGATAAGGTCTTTTAACGATTTATATACTGAATTAATTCCAGCTTTTTTAGCATAATTGTTGTCTTTCAAGTGGCCATTGGACTTAAGTTTAAATCTAACTTCTCCTGATTTATTACAAGAATTATTTCAACTGTTATTTTTGTATTAGATGCAATAAAGTAACACTGACACAATAATAGACTTTTGCCTTGTACCAGTAAGGGGTCAATGAAAGCCACTTGAAAATTCAAAAACAGGAATAGGATACTGGTATTATAAGGCTGAAATAATTTCCATTCATGTGGATCTACTGTAACAAAATATTGCTGCATGTAGAAAAACAGGTGTATGTGAGATGAGTATGGCTTATGGTCATTGTGCACAGAACTCTTGAAGCTCTTCTAAATGAAGTTTTTTAAAAGATGAAGAACATAGAGGAGGTTCTCACTCATTTTGTTCTGGTTGGAAATGGAATACACATGCAGTAATGGACAGGGCAGGATATTTGTGGGTCCTCTACATTTGTGGGTCTAACTTTTGTGGATTTGATTATTATCAGATTTGATTAATATGGTCTCTCTCAAAATTTGTGGTTGGTTTCCACAGAAATTGAGCATAGAGTTGTGCTGTGGAGAACCTAGAGATTCCTCAAAAGGTTTTTTTTAAAAGCACTTTAATTCACAGTTTCCCCCCACTTTTGTAGGGATTCTGTACCCCTAACCCCAAAAAATGTGGAGGGCTGGCTGTACCACTGTACCCTTATTTGCTTGGTGATCATGTTTATGATTTTTGATGTCTAGAATCTTTCCAATTCTATTTTTGTATTTCCCACAGGCAAAATTTTGAAAAAAAAAATCAGTGCTATTGTCATCTGAGGGAGTCATCTTATGAAATAATCCCTTGATGGATTGTCACCTTGCCGTGGTGAGGGAGCTTGCGTGTTCCAATGAACCTGAGGGCACAACCACTGGAGTCATGCACTCCCAGTAGTGGCCACAGGGGAGGATCCAGACCAAGAACAATCCAAAGGCCCTAAGACCTCAACGGCAGAGCAGGCGGAAAATAACATGGTACATGTTACAATGGCTGTGAAGGCAGAAGAAGGCTGCAACAGACTGAGAAGCCACCGTCGTCGTATTAATCATGCCACTGGCTGGGACCTCACTCTGTGAAGACTGTGTGTTGACTGGCCATGCACCGACCTCCACACATTTAAAAAAATCACACACAGGCGTCTTCCAACAAAAATAAAAACACATTTTAAAAAAATCCCATGGCGATCAGCGAGTGGCGACGGGGGCAGAACTGTGAAATCTGGAAGCCCCTAGTCACAGACTGGCACATGGGCAGTGGATATGGGCTCAGTCGCTCTACCTCAAGGTCCGAGGCAGTTGAGTATCCGGCAGCTGTATCCATGACTGAGCAGCCCTTTTTAGGATTCGCTCTGCTCACCCCACACGGGGAAGGGGCTAGAAAAGGTGCCCTAAACATAGTCTGCCTCTCTTATCCCTGACTGGACTGCCGTGTCCAGAGGTCAAAAAATGAAAATGAACTTTGGAACATGGAACGTATGGACACTGTTGGATAACACTGACAGTGAACGTCCCAAACACAGGACTGCTATCATTGCAAGGGAGCTGAGATGCTTTAACATTGACATAGCAGCCCTTCAGGAGACCCGGAGAGCAGGAGAGGGACAGCTGAAGGAAGAAAAGGGAGGCTACACCTTCTTCTGGAAGGGACTGCTTGAAGAAGAGCGAAGAATACACCGAGTTGGCTTTGCTATCAGAAATGACCTGGTGAAGCACCTGACTGAAGCACCCATTGGCATTAACGAACGACTCAACTCTCCGAATTAACCTTGCCAAAAACCAACAGGCAACCATCATAAGTTCCTATGCACCAACACTAGACGTTGACAAAGTCATCAAGGGAAAATTTATTGTCAGCTGGACACCGTCCTATCGGAGATACCTAAGGAGGACAAAATCATCCTCCTGGGGGACTTTAATGCAAGAGTCGGACGAGACTACAACCTATGGCCAGGGATCATAGGAAAAGACGGGGTTGGAAACAGCAACTCGAATGGCATCTTGCTTCTCACCAAATGTGGAGAGCACAACCGTGTCATCACCAACACGCTCTTCCGCCAGAAAAACAAACTCAAGATATCATGGAAGCACCCCCGGTCAAAGCATTGACACCTCTTGGATTATGTAATTACATGTGCCAGAGACCGCCGCGATGTGCTTCTCACAAGAGCCATGACAGGTTCTGATGACTGCTGGACAGACCACAGGTTAATCCGATCCATGATGGCTATCAAGATCGCCCCCAAACGCAGACTCCAAGGAAGAAAAACAAGGCGTAAACACCCAAGCCCTTCAGGAACCTTACAAACTAGCCCTTCTCCAAACAATACTCAAGGATCATCTACCCACAGAACACCCCGAAAATGTTGAGGAACATTGGAACAAACTGAAGACCTCCATCATCACAGCCTGCAAAGAAACAATTGGATACCAAACTAATAAACATCAAGACTAAAAAGCTGAGGTCCAAAGAAGGACCAGAGAACTCAAGAACATCTGGTGGACAAAGAAGGCTGAAGAAATCCAACACTTTGCAGACACCCATGATGCTCAGGGATTTTTCAAAGCCACAAAGATCATCTACAGGCTAAGAAACCATGGCATACAGCCTCTACACTCATCAGATGGAACCAAACTTCTGATGGACAAAACATCAATTGCACTACGATGGAAAGAGCACTACTAGAACCTGCTGAATCGCAGCTCCAGTGTGGCCGAAGAGGCCCTCTCACAAATCCCACAACAACAAACCAGGGATGAACTTGCAGCACTGCTTAGTTTGGAAGAAGTCAGCAATGCCATCAGCCAACAACAACAAAAAATAACAAAGCCAGTGGACCTGACAGGATCCCTGCTGAAATCTTCAAAGTGGGTGGACCTGAGCTGATACAACAATTCCATCAGCTCATTGAAAAAGTGTAGGTGGCCGAGAAAATCCCAGCAGACTTCAAGGATGCCACCATCATCACCCTTTTCAAGAAAGGGAATAGAACAGACTGCTGAAACTATCGCGGTATCTCCCTTCTAACCTCCGCTGGGAAAATCCTCGCAAGAATCCTTTCAAACCACCTTCTCCCTGTTTCAGAAGACACCCTCCCAGAATCCCAGAACGGCTTCCGCCCCTCCAGAGGAACAGTGGACATGATCTTCACTGCACGACAGCTCCAAGAAAAAGGCAAGGAACAAAATCAACCTCTGTACATGGCATTCATTGACCTTGTAAAGGCATTCGACACAGTGAATCGCAGCGCTCTCTGGAATATCCACCAAAAAATCGGGTGCCCTGACAAATTTGTAAACATCCTTCGGCTCCTCCATGATGACATGATGGCAACAGTCTTGGACGTCTCCCAAAGTGACGCATTTAAGGTAGAATCAGGTGTCAAGCAGGGATGTGTTACTGCTCCTACCTTATTTTCTATCTTCATCACTATGATACTTCACCTTGTTGATGGGAAGCTTCCCATTGGAGTGGAAATCATGTATCGGACAGATGGCAAGCTATTTAACCTCAGCAGACTGAAAGCCAAAACCAAGGTCACCACAACATCTATTATAGAACTCCAGTATGCCAATGACAACGTAGTCTGTGCGCATTCAGAAGAAGACCTACAAGCCAGTCTAAACACCTTCGCAGAAGCATACGAGAAGCTCGGCCTCTCATTGAAGTGCTCTTTCAATAGGCACCAGCTAATCCCTCTGCAATGCCAGGAATACAGCTTAATGGTGTAACATTAGAAAACGTTGACCATTTCCTCTACCTTGGCAGCCACCTCTCCACAAAAGTCAACATTGACACTGAAATACAACACCGCTTGAGCTCTGCGAGTGCAGCATTTTTCCGAATGAAGCAGAGAGTGTTTGATGATCGGGACATCCATAGAGATACCAAGGTGCTTGTTTATAAAGCCATTGGCCTCCCAACCCTGCTCTACGCCTGTGAAACGTGGACGGTCTACAGACGTCATACTCAACTCCTGGAGCGTTTCCATCAGCATTGCCTTAGAAAAATCCTGCAAATCTCTTAGGAAGACAGGCGGACAAATGTCAGCGTGCTGGAAGATGCAAATACCACCAGCATTGAAGCGATGCTCCTACGCCATCAACTCCGCTGCACTGGCCACATTGTCCGAATGCCCAATCATCCCAAAGCAGTTACTCTACTCCCAACTCAAGAATGGAAAGCGTGGGCAGGAAAAGACATTTAAAGATGGGCTTAAAGCCAACCTTAAAAACTGTGGCATAGACACTGAGAACTGGGAAGCCCTGGCCCTTGAGCGCTCTAACTGGAGGTAATATAATATAATATAATATAAAACTTTATTTATACCCCGCCACCATCTCCCCAACGGGGACTCGGGGCGGCTTACATGGGGCCATGCCCAAGACAATACAATAAACCATAACATAATACAATTAAATAATACATTACATAAAATAAACAGTACAACATAAGATCAAAACAGCAATATAACACGAGCGGGCCGCATGAATACTACATTTAAAAACTAGATTAAAAATTAAAACTCTGGGTGAGAAAGGGATCAGAATAAAACCTCGAGGGACGGGACATCAGATAGTGAACCAGTCTAGAGGATAAATATCGGGGGGGAGTAGCATAGAACATTTACTCTCCGAAAGCACACCGGAAGAGCCATGTTTTTAAATCTTTCCTGAAGGCTAAAAGGGTGGGGGCTTGCCTGATTTCAATGGGCAGCGAGTTCCACAAGCGAGGGGCCACCGCGAGGTCAGCTGTGAACAACAGTGCTGCGGAGTTCGAAGAGGCATGAATCGAGGGCTTAAGGGAGAAATGTGCCAAGAGGAAGGAGTGTCAAGCCAGCCCTGACCGGGACCGCCTTCCACCTGGAAACCAATGTCCTCACTGTGGGAGAACATGCGGGTCAAGAATAGGTCTCTTCAGCCACCTATGGACCCACCCCCAAGACCCCACAACTGGAAGAGCATCGTCCTCGGCCTACAAGGAATCGCCTAAGTAAGTAAAGTAAGTAAGTAAGTATGAAATAATACATGTAGACAACCTCCAGCAAATCCTATTCACTTGTTTCTTTATTTTTATTTATTTTGAAATATTTATAAGTCATTGTTCAGATTATGCTTTCACAGAGCAAAGAACATAAAGAGAAAAAAATTAAGATACTCCTCAGAAGCACATCAACAAGTTTTATCATCCTGCTGAAAGAATGAGAATTTTGTGGTTCCTAAAGCCATTTTTTGCACCTAGTGTTGCCTTCATCATCCTCCCCCTACCACTGAGCTTGATATTTTTGCAAAAAAAGTAAAGCTTCTCCAATGGCTTGCTGACAGGTGCAGGTTTTCCATTAAATAAGGAGGGGGTGTACAGTGTTCTAACTACAACAAAACTACCTCTTATTTATAAACAAAAACATTGAGTCACTTCCTATATTGTCAAGGAGTAGAATTGGCTTGCAGACTCTTCCTTTTTTACATTCGGAGGTTTGACTGGATTGTAAAACTAGATATCATCTTTTATTATGTGTTATAATTGTGTAGCTGTGCATGCACTTTGGACTTAAGAGGTATTTTTATATCTTACAGCCCATGTTGGTTCCTTTGTATTGCACAATATCATGTTTTCATTTGAAAGACAGTGCTTTTTTATCTTTGACTTTGCTTGGGGGGGGGGGGGGTCGGGTTACAGCCCCATTTTCTCTGCACAGCATTCCAAAGGCAAATGGGCTTGTAAGCTATCTCTTGATCTGCTTTGTGACCTTTGTTGTTTTCTGCAATCTTAACTACAATTTTAAGAGTTGCGTCTCTTAATAAGACAATGAGTCTGGGCCAGAGTTGCATGACTAGGGGGCTGAACATACAACAACTTACTTTCCCTCTTCTTTCTGCTGCATTTCCCTGATCTTGTTGGTATCTGTTTTGCTGCTGCTGCTATTTCTATAAAGCATAGTAGGCCCACATATGATTATTACTTGAGGGAACCATTCCAGGACCATTTATGTGATATGATTTTCAGCTAATCTGGAACCCTATTTTTCTTACCTGAAGTGAACAATGATTGGGCTTCTGGCTAAAGCATACAGTAGAAAAGGCCTAGAGAAGTGTTCTCCAGAAGCCTCTGGCATCAGACTATAGTAAACTCCTGGCAGAACTTGCAGCAGAAGTTGAATATAGAATTTCATTGGGAATCTAGGCAGAATATATCTGTAGACATCACTAGAACCTCCCAAACAAGATATTTGGTATTCAGAGCTCTTTGCATAGAAATTAACCCCTGTTCTACGTGCTTACATAATGAGTGGACCCAGTGTGTTTAACATTTTTAAGCATGGAATTGAGATTTAAAAGATAAGATAGACTCATAGAGTTGGATGGCTGTCCAACCCAACCCTCTTCTGCCATGCAGGAACATATAATCAAAGCACTCCCAACAGATGGCCATCTAATTTCTGTTTAAAATTTTCCAATTAGAACAGCTTTTACTATCAAGATGTTCTTCCTAACATTCAGGTGGAATTTATTTTCCACTGGTTTGAATCCACCACCAGAGTAGCAGAAAACAAGCCTACGCCATCCTCATGACAATGTAATCTTTATGGTTTAAAAAATAAAATAAAAGGAAGAAAAGACAAGCAAATTCAGGAACTAGTTCTTCATAAATGTACATGAATATTGTAATGACCAGATACAGTGGCCATTAACAGAGACTATTCTGGGAGAGAAGGTGCTAACTCACATTGTTCCCAGGTGAGCAGATGGAGACAATGTCAGTGTGGCAGCATTCTGCCCCCTCACCCCCTTTTGATGGCTTAAAGATCACTGATAAGAGACAGTTCTGGAAGAGGAGAAACCAAATGAAAGTTGCTTCCAGTTCATGAAAGTATGTTACTGCTTCAAAACAACATAAACTTTCGAAACAGTATAATTTCTCTGAGTTACCAAGATTTGAAGAATGGAGGTTATTCCATTTCTTTATAGTGGTATGCCTTTTCGTCACTGATGTCTGTTACACTCATCAACACTGTAGAATTAATACAGTTTGACACCACCTTAACTATTGTGGCTCTATGCTATGGAATCATGGGCGTTGTAGTTTCACAAGGTCTTTAGCCAGGATTCCCTACCATTGAGCTATAGCAGTTAAAGGGGCGTCAAACTACATTACTTTGACATTGTAGACACACCCGTTCACACTTTCAGGTTTCACATATTTCTGTGTATGAGGCCATGGTATTAAAATACTGGTTGTAAATCCCATATGCTGGCATCTGTCACATTATTCACAAGGGATGGATGTTGGATTTTTGTCACATATAGCATGCTTTTAGCTAACTGTGTTTTGGAGTATGTGTTGCGATATAATTAAATGTATAGCTTAAGACTGTGTTACAAATTATTTGAATTCATATCTGCATGCCTGTTAACAATGAGTTTAATATTGGAGAAGCCTCAAACTCTGTCTTCCAAGATCCGTCTTTAATTTCCGTTCAATCAGACAAGGGAGTTTGTATATGTATTCATGCATAAATTGAAGGCAGATTTGGGGGGGAAATGTGGATTTTCATGTGAGCTGTGAAAAACTCAAGGGTCATTCCTTGCAGAGAGGAAAACACCAAAGCTACCTTGGGGCGCCAATCCTTTTCCAGGCATTAAAAAGTCCAGAAGCAGCACCCCAGCATAGAGAGTGCGGTTTTCTGGCATTGTATATTTCTGCCGCTTCTGTGACTGTTCATTTGTATTTTGATTCCGTAGCCCACTTGTCGATGGATGTCCAGAATCAGCAGCATCCACCGCAGTTCTTTTTATCCTGGGCAACGACCGAGCCAGTATAGATTTCGTTTTGGTTTGATTTTCCATAATGCTAATGGGTTAGGTGCTCTTAGTTCCATTCCTTGGCTGAGACCTCTCTGGCTTGGTTGGACCTGCCAGTAGTTACACTATCGCCAGCACAGCCCTCAGCGTCCTTGGAATGGTTAAGCCCCCCCACCACAGCAAGGTGGCACCTACGGGGGGTTGTTGTTGTTGTTGTTGTTGTTGTTGTTATTATTGCGTGAGTATATACAATGTTTATTGAGAGTTTATTTTCTTGTGAAAATCTACCATATTACATGTAAGGGTCCACTGGTGTTCCCTATAAGAACAAAGCATTTTCTATCAATTTTACAGTTTTCAAAGTGTGTTTTTATTACCCCTTATAAAGTCAATTTTGACTCTGAACAATGAATTGTTTTGTGGAGTTTCATTTTGGCAAGTATCATAGCTTTTTTCCTCGAACATGTAGCAAGAAATAGTTGTGCAGCCATTTTATTTAAGGCAGTCTGGCATCCTTTCACCTTGTCTTTCCTGTCCTGGTGTTGAACTCAGCAAAGTTGCCATTGGTGGTCTTACTGGCAAAATGATCATTAAACAGTCAAAACTGGGTGCCTAATTCAGCAAATAAAACGACAGAACAAAACTTACAGTTGTATACATGGTTGTCAAATTGCCATCATCATAGTTGAATACTTCTGTCATTTTAGAAAGATGTAAAATAGAAGAGGCTCATAACTTGGCAGTAGATCAGATACTATTTTAACTGTGACAAGTATTGGGATTTAGAATTTGTCAAGTGTATAGTACTTAAGAGCATGGAAATAGTTAGCAGTATTTCTTTGCTTCATGTAAGGGCTCTGTCATGACTAATATTGGCATTAGCAATACTGTTTCAGAAAGGAGCCCTGAACTTTTCAGGCCTCCGAATAGTAACTTAGCAAATCCATTCTGGGATTCTCGCCATTGTTATAAAAAGGCACTTGGCACTTAGTAGTCCTATTTAGAAGCACATAATTTACTAGGCTGAAAAATGCAAATGCACTTGCACAACATGTAGTTTTGTAAATAGGCTAAATGGTCTGTATTGGAAAGGGGGGAAAGCTGTATTAAGTAAAAAGCCAAAGACTTTATAAGTTCAAAAGGTGTCACTTTAGGAGTAATTAAGATGTTAGTTGTTGTAATAGATTTGTTTGGGTTTAGTTTCTGTTGGATATTTATTAAAGAATCTGACAGTGTTATCAGTGCAAAAAAACTATTTACTTGTAAATTTTGCTCAGTGATGTTGGGGTACTTAGAATACAGGATTATAACAGTGTGGTGTTGTTTATTGTTGTGTGCCTTCAAATTGTTTCCATCTTATGACAACCCTAAGGCAAACCTATTACAGGGTTTTATTGGCAAGATTTATTCAGAGAGGATTTGCCTTTCCCTTCCTCTGAGGGAATGTGCCTTGTCAAATGTCACTTAGAGCATTTCAATGGCCAAGTGGGGATTTGAACCCTGGTCTCCAAAGTCATTCTCCAAAGATCAAACCATTATACAGTGCTGACTCTTTTTATTGTTAATTGTTATAACAAAGCATATGTTGTTTGTTTAGTTTGAGCAGAGAGCATTGTAATATCAGGGCTCTCACTTAATTGACAGTTGAGTAGCTTTAAATTGACCTCTCCAGTAACTAACTAGTCAGATTTTAGTTAATGAGGTAGATGATTTAAACTGTCTTACAGCTCTAGAAGAATGGGATGAGTTAGCTGAACACTTACCTAACTAATCTAATGAGTATAAATCACTATTCTTTCTCTGTAACTGGAGCAGTGAGGGAAGGACCAATCATATTGTTAGACAAGAAGTATTTTCCAGTGTGAAAAATGAATTAGTGTACATAAATAATGCACATATATTTTTCAGGCTTTGAAATGAAGTGGTAAGACGTAGTGCCTAGGTAGTTTGTCTGTGTAAAACAAGTGCCTATATCATACATGCCTGTGAACATAACCTAGTTGTAGTTCTTTTTCTGCTAGACATTATCATAGCAATTATTTTTCTGAAATAATAGTTAATTTATGGCCGCATTTTTCCCCACACCTCCAGTGAAAAGATCTTGAGTAATAGGTCTGGGAAAGAAGTAAGCTCTGTGGCCACTACAGCGAACTTTTGCTAGTCAGAGAAGATACTGCTAGGTTAGGTAAAAGGAGAAATGGATTCAACACCATGTTTGTTAGCACCATATTGAAACATTTTAATTTGATGTCCCAAATTCTGATGTACTGTATTTCCAAATGATTTTTTTAAGTGTTCATTTTGCTGTTACTCATGTTCTGTTTTGTAGAATTCTACTGGGGGGGGGGGGGGATTCTCCAGTATGAAGAAGTGTAAACAGCCACCCATCTTATAACAGTTCAGGTTTTATTCAATATGTAATATAAGCAATTGGAAGGTTGGTTTATTATAAAGAAGAGTTGCAAAGTTGTGTTTGGACTTCTGGTTTGTATTCCTGTATCTGAAATGGCAGTGGACCTTGAGCAAAAACATATAATTTTAATGTTAAGACAAGCTGCTATTTATGAACTATTAATACATCCTGTGAACCTCATCAAAGAAACCTTGCCCAGATTCGTGTGTATAATTAGAAATGGCTGCACAGTTCTTTGGTCCAAACAGAGTTAGATATATCTGAAGAAGTTATTCTAGGCTACAGGTCTTATTTTCCTAATGTTCAGGGGCTAAACAGTCTAGTGGCAGAATGAAGCATATGCAGAACTACCCAAAATGTACTTGATGACACTGCTTTCACTGTTATTTGTCTTTTTTGCAAATGAATTCTTCATGAGGCAGTAGAAAATAACTAACAAAAGTATCCATATTTTGTGTGGTAGGGAAAGGCACTCTGGAAAGCAGAAGAAGGACTAGCTGTGGTGTAGTGACTGAACAGTCAAAGGCGTACATACTTCAGTAATATTAACAACAACAGCAACAATTTCTTTCTTTCCTGGCTCTCCTCAATTACAATATAATTTAAATACAATAGCCAATAAAAATAGAACTATTAAAACACATAGACATAAGATTAAAACACACATTAAAATAATTCAAATCAATAAAATGCCAATTTAAAAATTATAGTTTATAATTGACTAGGCAGTACTGCTGGAAAATATAGGTCTTTAATTATATTTAAATTGTGAGACTCCCATTTATCTGTTGAAGCTATTTCAGCAGGTCATTTTACAGTTGGCGGATGTTAAGGTCTTCTCGGCGATGGTTGCCAGTCTAGTTGTAATCGGTGTCCCCCAGAGGGCCTGAGTGTCCTAAGAGGCGAATTATACGGTAGAACGCAATCCTGCAATCCACCTGGATCCTAAGTATCTAGTTTTAAAGGCAATAACCAACACTTTGTACTTTTATCAGAAACGTACTTTTGTGATATATCACTCTTGGGTGTACCCATAACCAATCTGACTGCCATATTTTGAATTAATTGGGGCTTCTGAAGTTGGCACAGAGGTTGCCCAAAGTACAGCACATTACAGAAGTCCAACCTTGAGGTTATCAGCATGTACACTATCATCTTTAGGTTTTCCAGTTCTAGAAAATTGCACAGCTTTACATTAATATATAGGGTGTTTCAAAAAGATGGAGTCAATTTTAACTTGCTATATTTTTGCAACCATGGGCCATCCATGAATGAAACGCTTACCACTTGAAATGGAGAAGCATGAAATTTCAATTGACTACTTCTAGATGCCTCTCCAAGTGCACAAACAGTCTCAGTCATTGACAAATTTGTGACCCTTGCAATATAAAGCCTAGTGAGATATTCCCCATTTGCAGGGTTATTTTTTAGATTTGTTTCCGGCTCAGTAGGGTTAGTAAAACTTGATAACTTCAGCCACCATTTGTAAATATGGGACAAAATCCCTTCA
Source organism: Anolis carolinensis (assembly GCF_035594765.1). Classification (NCBI taxonomy): domain Eukaryota; kingdom Metazoa; phylum Chordata; class Lepidosauria; order Squamata; family Anolidae; genus Anolis; species Anolis carolinensis. Next base: position 40,623,829 of record NC_085842.1, read on the forward strand.
GTTTAAGAGAAGAATTACATTACTTACACATTTACCCATATTCCAAATGGTAGGGGAAACTCTAAATTAAAGCAGCCTCTGCATTTCATTTCTGTGCTCTATAAGCAGGCCATATTGAGATATTTAATGTCTTATATTTTTAAGACAATGAAATTCCAATCCATACTTGTTCTCTTGAAAATACAAGGAAGAAGAGCCAGAATCTGTAGACTGAATTCAGAGTAAAAATATTGCTGCCTCACCTTAGCTATTGTGTTGCTAAAGCCTGGCAGTCGGTACTCATTGAACACCATGAGCACCTCCCTCCGGTGCACCTGTGACAGCAAGACAGATGACAACATAACAAATATGTGATGCTTTTATTGGATGGTATTTAGTTGTGACAAAGCAGAATGAAAATTTGGTCTAAATAGTTGTAAAATGAAGTTGGTGGTATATATTGGAAAAAAATCAGATTAAACCAAAGCTGAAGCAAAAAAGCAAACAGAAGTATTATTATAGGAAGACAAGAGGGAAATTAAGAAATGAGATTGGAATTTGTCCTTTCAGTTGAATTGATGTAAAATTTGTGCAGATCCCAATGGATGGAGGAGGGATTTGGTCACTTGATTGTGTACAGTTGAAGGAAGGAAGGAAAGGTGAGAAAGACGAGTATTTTCTCTCTCCCCTATAGTGCTCCATCATCCTCTGTTGCTGACCAATATTATTAGTGCAGTTGATGGGTAGGCACAAAGATTATATAGCAGCCCAAACTAGTCCAGGGAAAGGCTAGAAAAGAAGCAGAGAGGTGACAGAGCTGACCCCAAGGCCTGGGAAGCCTACTAAGACTTGAGAGTGGGCCTTTTTTGTTTCAGTGGCTGTTTTTTGTTTTTGTTTTTAAAGTGTGTGTGTGTGAGTGATTTCAATTGTTTTAAGCTGGTTCCATTTCAAAAAATGGTTTTAAAGAATATAAACTGTAAGAATTTCAGACCTCTACCCAACTGTGCAAAATGAACACTATAAATATTTCATCTTATTTAACATTTCACATGAGAGTCTGTGTACTAGCAAAACAGACTCTGTGAAAATTTGCTGTTAGAGGCATTACAAGTAGTCTGAGCTGGTTGGCCCAAGGCTTTTCTGTACAACAAAGGTTAAGTACCTGTGTGGGTACGTCTATCACATATAATCAGAGAAAAAACATGTATGACATGCTGTCAACTTTTTCCATGTGAAAAGGAATGCTCCAAGATATTATTTTAATTTTTAAAGTGAAGCTTCTTGACTGCTTTCCTGGCATGGCAGTGGGGACCAAGGTGGTGTCAGGACCCAGGCTGCAGAGTACCAATAACCATGCGCAGAGACCAGAATCTATCTAATATCTTTATTATAGAAATATATAAAGTCAATAAAAACAAGTGAAGAATATAGTTCAGAAGCAGACCTTTCAGGAAAGGCCAAATATAGTCCAGAAATGTATTGTCCAATATAAGATATTAGAGTTCAAAGTTTTAATCCACTTGACCGAAACACACACTTTGCCAAGCAAAGTGTGGGGAAATGACAGGGTCCTTAAAATCCAAAGTAGCTTGACAACGAGGCTGGAAAATAGACTTGATTCTTGGCTAAAACAAAACTTGAAACAAGGCAAACATGAAACATGAACTGAGTCCAGAGAAGTCCGTGAAACAAGGCTAGGCTGGAAACTTGATCCGTGTAACAAGACAAGGCTGAAAACTCGATCTAGGAAACAGGGAACTGGGGTACGTAGTCCACACACGATCTCTCTCCTCAAGCTGAACAAATTGACTCCGCAAGGTTCCCCTTGCGGCAAAACCCCTATATAGGATCTTGTTTTCCCGCCAATAGAACACTTTCCCTGGAGAACAAGAAGTGAAACCCAAACCGTGTCCAGATGCATGACTCCTTAGAATTTCCCAAGGGAAGCAGACTTAATCAGCTAATTGTCTGGCAGCGATTCTGAGGCTCCGGCGATTAGCCTCCCTCGCTCCTCTATCTCTATTATAATTGTCCTTTTGGGAAAACGGGGGAGAATTCTGCCCAAGGCTTGTTTGGTTAGCTTCCTGAGGACAAACATCCTCCAGGTGGCGAGGCTCCGATTCAAGCTGAACCGGTGGAAATCCCAAATTTTCCTCCTCATCTGCCACAATAGCACTAGGAACGGGACTACAAGGCCCATGAGACATCACAGGTGGACAGCTTCAGTACATACCCTGTTTCCCCTAAAATAAGACATCCCTAGAAAATAAGACCTAGTAGAGGTTTTGCTGAATTGCTAAATATAAGGCCTCCCCCGAAAGTAAGACCTAGCAAAGTTTTTGTTTGGAAGCATGTCTGCCGAACAGAACACCAGAGCATGTAGGATCGGTAAATGTATGTACCATAGAGTGTTGTACATGGAAATGTTGGTAGTAGCAAGAAATTCTTGATAGGATTCACAGTTTGTCTGGTTATGCTGGTTTGTGATGACAACTACTGTACAGTATATATAAAATGTTCATTTTTGTTCAATAATAAATGTGAATTCTTCTTCATCGAAAAATAAGACATCCCCTGAAAATAAGACCTAGTGCATCTTTGGGAGCAAAAATTAATATAAGACACTGTCTTATTTTCGGGGAAACACGGTAGCTTCGTTAAAATTGAACTCATGATTATGAGGCAGTAAGGGCTTAGTGGAAGAGAGGCAAATTCTAGCTTACTGTCAGTTCTTTGTACTGAAGGTAACAGAAGTAGATTGTGCAAAGGACAAAGTCAACAGGAAATTTGTCTGTCGTATTCTTTTTTCTATAGAGTTTTTATATTTCTGTATTCAAGAGCACTTGCTAGAAATGGCACAAATCAGTTGGTCTGTCTACATATGGTATTGTAAATAGAATCTTGCAAACTTTGAAAAGTGCAGAGATAGATGAAAAACAGTGTTAATTGCTGCTGTTGTGGAACAAGTGTTACGTCAGAAAAGCATGATGGTTTTCAGAAATTTCTGAAAGATAGTGTTGGAAAAAGTCAATTCTGTACATTGCATCAGCCACCAGTTTTACCCATTTACAATGCATTCTTTGTCAGCAAACAGAATATCAAAATTAAGCAATTCTTTCGAGTTTATGATGAGTTTATTTATTTATTTATTTTTCAAACTTATATGCCGCCACTCCCCTAGGGCTCGGAGCGGCTTGTTCACTTATAAGCCAATGATTTCAGTGAAATATAATGTCATTAAATTGAAATGAAATGTTGAATTTTTCAGCTTATTTGAGAGTGATCAAGAGTAGGATATAGCCCTGAAACCATAGGTTTTCTACATAATAATAGCTCACCTAAGATTTGTATTTCTAGCACACTACATGAAAAAGCTGTTATTGCCAGCAAATGCATTTTATATTGTTGTGATCATGTTATTATGCAATCCAAAAATCATATTTTTATTTTATTTTTAATGTACACTACTACCAGGGTATACAGCGAAACCTTGGTATGCACTGGGCTTTTCAGGACCACCCATGGATACCAAGATCTGTTCAAGGTTCATTATATAGAATGGTGTTGTAAAATTGTGTCCCTTATATAAAATGAGAAAATCAAAGTTTGCTGGGAGTTTTTTAAAAAAATGTTTTCAAGTGATGAATGGTTGGATCCATGAATGTGAAGGGCCAACTGTATATGTAATAAAGACATCAGTTAAAAATCTAATATCAGTACAAATTAGTTACATTATTAAGAAAAGAGACTGAAGTTTTATAGATGTATGAATATATTAAAATCTGGATGGAATATATAGACCATAGCTAGGCAGAATTAGGACTAGAAATCAGACATCAATCATAGTGCTTTAGGTAGGGCATTCAAAATCTCCTTTGGAAGCACAGATCTTCAACAGAAATAGGATGGGGACCAAACATAAATCTGCTACATGTGAGCAGAGTAAAAAGTAAAACAAGTAAGCAAGCATATGCAACAAAATAAATATTAATGGAACAGCCGTGTATAAGAATGGCAAATACATTTCAGAAAACGAACACTTTGTAATAAATGACTCTACAACACTTTCTGAAATAGATTTTTGTTTTATTTCCTGTAATGAAGCAAGGGAAATTTCAGCTTGCTTTCTGGAATATGTTTATATGTTCTCAGTGGTCGCTAACCTGCATATGTTTTCCCCTTCCAGAAAGAAGACACAGCTCCTCCAGCAAGCCGCCTTTAACCCCCACTTCCTCTTCAGTATTCTCAGGCTTCTCATCTCTGTCTTCAAAGAGCAAAGGTAGCAGCGGAGGGGGGAGCAGTCGCTCATCTAGTGGTGGAGGTACTAGTGCATCATCGTCATCCAGTTCCAAGTTGTTGAAATCACCCAAAGACAAGCTGCCAATCAGTGGAAATAATAGGCCAATACACCTGGTACATAGCAAAGGTCCCCATGACAAAATGTGAGTATGGCCTTGTAGAGAAAGCCTAGAACATAAGACTAGCACAAATATTATCCCTTTAAATTGTGAGTGTCTGTTCTTGAAGGGAATGTTTCATTTTTATCTCTAGTTACTTCTGTGAAGGTTTTTAAACAGAGGTGGAATGGCCATCTATTGGGAGTGCTTTGCTTGATTTGATTTCCATAATTCTACTACCCAGAAACGAGAGTAGATTTAATGAGACTGTCTGATACTTCATTTCCTTTCTCATCAGTAACCCTTGAGCAGTAGTACATATATACCACAGCTAGCTGTGACCATGGCTAGATTCAACCAATGTATCAAGTATTGTTAAATGCAAAAGGTTATATTTGCTGTTGATGGTCACAAAAAAGGTTTGAAAGTGAGTCACAGGTTGCAAGCCATTCAGTGTAGTCTGTGTGTCAGCATGTTTTGAGTCTTGACATAATTAGAGGTACAATCCAATAATATTTATACTTTATAAAATCGTAGATATGTGTGGCACTAAAGTCAGAATTACTTAAAATATTTTTGTGGAAGTAGTGTGCAGATGAACAATAGAATCAGATGTATTGTGTACCTTAGAAAGAGAGATAATCCTGATCAAATAAAATGTATCTTTCATAAAAGAAAAATGAGCAACCAGTCATCCCATTATGTAGATTTCCATTTTTTAACACAAGATTTCGGAGTGTTTGATACCAGAATTTTCAGAATGTCCTGAGCATGACTGATGATACTTGGCCATATTGTATTATTTAGTAAAATTTTCCAGTGCTCCAAACCCCAGGGGTGTTTTGAATATAGACATGAAGCAAGTTTGATAAAGTGTCACGAAATGTGAGTTTCACTGCATTAATTTAAATCAGTCTAGATATAAGAGAGACATTATAATGTAACTACTACATATGGTCTTTCCTCATACTTCCTCCTTACAGCATGACTCCATCTGTCAAAGTGGAAAAAATACATCCAAAGATAGATGGTGCATTATTGAAACCTGCTGTTGGTCCAACCTGTTCTACTACTGTGAGCTCCTCAATAAAGACTGGCCTTAATCCCTCAATACCAAAGCCACCCTTGCCTTCCCCTGGACAGATACTGAATGGTAAAGGTCTTCTCTCTGTGCCTCCATACTTGGAAAAGAAACAAGACGAGGGTACAAACAATAGGAAATTTTTACACAAACGATTATCAGGTAATGTTTAGAATTTTGTTTGTACAGAATTGTAATAGCATAAGAATGTAAAAAAAAATTCTCATATAAGAATAATAAAAATTACATGTTTGAAATTACTGGGATCTTGAATTTGAGATGTCCTGCCTAAATGCTCAATATCCTCTGTTATTGTCTGGGATCTAAAGTACTTGTGTGATGTTCATATGTATTTGTTTCGAGTGTTTGTTTCTCACTGCTTGATGTAAGAACTTTGGGCACCTTACAGTATCAATAACCTCAACATTCTGAAACATGAAACATCATATAATTTTTACAGTTAAAATTATGTTAAAATAAAATAATGGGATATCTCTGTACACATAGAGTGAAGTCACTAAGCCCAAGAGAAGTCCATAAAAAGCCAAGTTTAACTTTGCATTGAATGAAACTAGGAGCAATGCCAATAGAGACTTGAAGGAGAATGCATTCCCAAAATTGGGTAACACGGCTGAGAAGGCCTTCCTCCATGTTCTCACATAGCTTATTGCTTTCTCTGGTGGGACACTTTGAACAGATCCCAATATATGTCATATATAGGAAGAGCACACCTTGATATATTGAGGTCCCAAACTGTTTAGGGCTTTTAATATTATTATCAGTACCTTCAATTCAAACATATGGTAGTGAGTGCAATTTCTTTAGAAATGTTGTACCATCTCTTATAAGCTGGTCCTCTTAGTCATCTAGTTGCTACATTTTGTTCTAACCACATATTCTGAGTCATCTTAAAGGGCAGTTATACACAGAGTGCATTGCAGTAGTTTCCCCATGAGGCTGTTAATGTGTGATCAGGTTGCCCTATCCAGAAATGGCTAAAACTGGCTGACCGGGCAAAGCTGACTTCTAATACTCTAAGCATAGTCCAGTTGGGTTTCCAGTGACAAGATAGACGTAAGAATACTGTACTCCCAAGTTAGCCTCCTGCTCCTTCAGTCGGAATTCAGCCTAATCTAGGAAATTGCTTACCTAGTTCCCCAATTTGGAAATCACTAATCAGTAGAGTCTTTCATGTTTAGTTTATTGGCCATTATTATGTAGTCCATTACAGCATTCAGGCAGTGGTCCAGCATCAGCAGAGTCCCACTAGCACCAACGATAAGGAGAATTAGAGCTCATATTGCTGGTATCGAACCCCCCAATGTTTAATTATCACAGACACATCACATATATACTGAAGAGCATGGGAGATTTTAATGGTACAGAATCATTTTCCCCGTGCAAGAAATAACCAGTGTAAACCTATAAATAGCACACATCTTTCTGTGTGGTTTTTGACTTCAAAGTTTTGATGTGGCAAATTCTGAATGTTAGCTTGTGGCTTTGACTGCTGGAATTCAGACCTCAAGAAAAGCACACATAGTCCTGTTGTGTTATTTCTTTGTGTCATTGGAAATTTCTGTGGATGACTGTCTTCAGATTTCGCCAATCACATGCATAATAAAAAGTTCTTTGTTTTGGAAGGGTATACCTACTACTTTCATCTTCAGTATTAGTCAGAGCAGGGGTATAATGCTGAAATTAGACAGTTTTGTAGCTATAATGCAGTGAGACCAAATTGTTAATACAGTAGAGTCTCACTTATCCAACACTCGCTTATCCAACGTTCTGGATTATCCAACGCATTTTTGTAGTCAATGTTTTCAATATATTGTGATATTTTGGTGCTAAATTCGTAAATACAGTAATTACTACATAGCATTACTGCGTATTGAACTACTTTTTCTGCCAAATTTGTTGTCTAACATGATGTTTTGGTGCTTCATTTGTAAAATCATAACCTAATTTGATGTTTAATAGGCTTTTCCTTAATGCCTCCTTATTATCCAACATATTCGCTTATCCAACATTCTGCCGGCCCGTTTATGTTGGATAAGTGAGACTCTACTGTAATGTGGCCATGCAATTGTAATTATTCTTATGCCCTAACCCTAACCCATTTGAAACCAATTGGACTTCATTGCCTTTTATCTGCTGTTGCAGCCCTTTGGGGTTCTGAAACTCCCATGGATTTCCAACATCTATGTCAAGTTTTCATGATGTACAGAGGTGTATAAGAGGCTGTGGAAGCCTCTTGTACCTGTTATACCTGCCAGTAAGTAGTTGTACCTGCCAGTAAATAGGTTTTGTTTTCTAACAGATTGTTTGCTTTTCTTCACAGAGAGAGAATTTGATCCTGATATCTATTGTGGTGTCATTGACTTGGAAACCAAGAAACCCTGTACTAGGTCTTTGACATGCAAGGTACGATGCCTTCTCTATGAATTTTTTAATGAAATAACAGAAAGGTCAAATGTGATTTGGTTCATCCAAACAACTCCAGAAGCAATTTAGGAAGTGGTGTCATGAAGACTTAATGGGAAGTCTGGGAAGACCTCCTTGCAGCAGCAGGAAATTCATTTTTTATTAAAATGTGTTCAGACTGTGCATTGACTTCTTTGTAGGGTTACTGAGAGCCCAAGCAGAACAAACGTACCCTTGTTTCTCTCTTTCTCTATCTCAAAATATTGAGGCATCCTAGAGACTTAGCATAATAGCAGTCACAGATATGTATGGCTGTTTTGAGATTGAAAAGCAAAGCCAACCATGCAAGAAATTCTGATAGAAAATTCAGATACTGGAATTTTATTATATAAACTAACTTGGGGACCCAGCAATGGCCAGGTTATTTGAAAAAGGCATTATTTGTCTTTGATTGTTAGGTATTCTCTGTTTGAAGTGGGTGAACTACAATTCCCAGACGCATGGGTCAATCCTCCCCAAACCTGCCAGTATTTAAAGTTGGCCATTTTGGGTCTGTGTGCCAAGTGTGGTCCAGATCTGTCGTTGGCTGGTCATCGCCTGGATGCAGTGCTCTCTGGATGGGGGTGAATTGCTACAACTCCCAGATTCCCAGGGCAATTGTCCCAAAACATCTGTCAGTATCCACAGCAGGCAATGTTGAGTCTGTGTGCCAAGTGTGGTCCAGATCCATTGTTGGCTGGGTTCAGTGCTTTTTGGATGCATGTGAACTACAACTCCCAAAATTAAGGCCCATTCCCACAAACCCCTTCAGTATGTTCAGTTGGTCATGAGGCTTCTCTGTGCAAAGTTTGTTCCTGGTCCATTGTTGGTGGGGGTCACTGTTTCTCTGGATGCAAAATCTAGGATTAAATGGTCCCAAAATGAAAGCATTCCTTGGGTGGTGGGCCATAGTGTTTGGGAAGGATATTGGCAAGGGTTGGGATACATGTTCATGGAGCTCGCTGTAACCGCAATGTCAGTGGATGGGAGTGACTTGGTGGCTCCTCAGCACTGGAAACTATAGCCTGTTTGTGGAGGCCGGAGTCTGTCTGTGTTAGCAGACACCCGTGCCACATACACACATACAGGTTTTCACTTTTATTACGGATATAGATAATGAATGAGAACAATATTAAATAATTTTGGAAATAGTCTTATATCCAAACTGTAGCCGCAGCCAACTTAGCAGGCATTCTTCCTCACTCATTACATGAGATAATTTACTTTGAAACTGAGTAGGAGTGACCCAGCATGCTTCACTCTTATTCCATTTTAACTTAATGGTATTTTAATTGTCCTGTACAGAAGAATAGTATATAACGTTCTGTGGTTGCACATAACTGTTGTGTTGTCAGCAGAGGGAGCACTAGCTAACATCATGTATTTGCTAAATGAAATCTCTATGCCTAAAGTGGTATTAATGATATTAAACAATGATATTTAATTAGTACTGTTGAAATATTTCAGCTGATTGAGTCCTTTGGGGGAATTTAATAGCTGTTAGGAATTTAGATACATAATGGAATGGCAATTCTTGAATAGTCCTCAAAAACCGCGAATACTATTTGCTTTTTTGGGGGATGAGAAGTTCCACTAGTGTTTTATGAACACTATAAAATGTCAAAAGCAAAGATAACACATGCTTTTCACTAGTATTTCCTGGAAATTTCACATGTTACATGTCCCTGCAGGCTAGTTCATATATTTTGGTAGATGGAATGCTGATAGTGAGTAAAATCTTTTCGGTTTCTGTCATATCTTTGGTCCAATCCTGAGACAGACATTCCTCCCTGGTCAGTTATCTTTCCTTTAGTATTAACCTCAAATTCCAGTTTGCACAAAAGGACTCTGTAAGAACCCATGGTGCCTAGATTTTGACTGCCCTCCTAAGACCTCCAGGCCTTTATATGAATTGAATAATAATAATTTTCTCCCTTCATCTTGGAATAATCTAAACCCGTTAATTTGCAGACACATTCCCTAACTCAACGGAGAGCTGTGCAGGGTCGGAGGAAGCGATTTGATGTATTACTTGCTGAGCACAAAAGCAAAACCAGGGAAAAAGAATTACTGCGCCATTTGGATCATCAGCAGCAGCAGATGCCCCCTCTCAGGGAACCACATCCCTCACCTTCAAGAACTTCCCAGGAGCTGCACCAAAATTCTCATGGAGTTATTCCTACAGAATCAAAGCCTTTAGTACCTAATAAACCCAAACCTCACACCCCCAGTCTTCCAAGGTAAATACAATCTGAATATTCATTGGGGGTACTTTGATTGTGTGTTCTTACATTGCAGCAGGGATTGGACTGGCTGACCCTCTCTTCCAATTTTATGATTCTGTCAATATCCTGGTGAACAAATACAAGAGAGTAGTGACATTCTGCATCATGAATACTGAAAATGTTTGGGCCTTGCTTTACTATATCATTACAAGCACTGTGGAGATCCTTCCCTGCAGCAAATCAAGGAGTTTGTAGTATTCATCATTCTTTTTTTCTTGACCTAACTGAAACTAAAATTTGTATTTTTTTTGCAACTCAGTGAGGTTATTTTACAATACAGTACATTGGATTCCCAACTATCTACTAACCAAGACCAGTGGTTCATTCCGTTCCTGAAGTCAGACATTCTCCCAAGCCCTTGGTAGATTTGAATGGACTGAACTCATTACAGTTGGCATAGTAGCAGGTTAATAACGTGTAGTTAACAGCTGTTTTCAGAATAAATAAGAATATAACTACCATACTGGATCAGATCAAAGGTTTATCCTTCCAGTGTTCTGGTCACCCAAAGGTGAAGCAATTCTCTATGAAAAGCCCATAGATATAATCATAACAGTACTCCTCTTTTTGTGTTTGACATAGCATCTACAATATTGAATGCAATATATAGCCATCCTAATTAGATGCAAGTCATTGTGATCTATTTTACAACTGGAAAACATGAATACAGTATACCACAAAAGCTTGGTCATCATAAGACTACATTCTCTTATCATGGTCTGAATTGGGGACCAGGAATCAAAAGATGCATAGTATTTAGTGAGGCCAGCTTTCCTTAGGATGTTTTTAACAATGACACACTGTCTAGTAGCCTTTTTGTGTAACTTGCATAAAATTGATTTGGGGATATACTATTAAGCAGTTGTGCTAAGGGAGAAAGGTTCATAATTGTGAACGTATTGGCCATTTTGTAGCTGGTTGACATGATTTTTTTCAACTTTAATTTTTTAAACAGTAAAATACTGATCAGAAAGAGAAATGTGTTCTATGAACCAGAAATACATTTTGTATTACTTTTTGCTACTTCAGTTATAGACATATCTTAGGTCCAAGAACAGTCGATATGGAGAACAAAAACTATGTTTCAAATGCATCTAGTTTATCCAGATTTGTTTTCTGCAGTATAAAACCTTTGCCCTTTTGTAGGTGTGTTTTTTAAATTGTAAAAAATAGTTTAACAAAGTGAAATTTTTGGCTTCAAGAATACTTAACATATTATTGCTATACGTAGCTTGTTTGGTTTCTCATATTTGAAGATATATTTAAGAAGAAATTGGAATTCACCTTAGTTTTATAGGGCATATTTGAGAGGAACAATTTTTCTCTACTGAGATTATACTCCAACAAAAGCAGGTTCCCAAGATGTGTAGGACTATCAAATTGAATAATACCATATATACTTATGTATAAGCCTATGTCATGTATAAGTTGAGGGCAGGTTTGGGGGCCAAACTTATGGATTTTGATATGACCTGTGGATAAGTCGAGGATCATTCGGCAGAGATGGGAAAGCGCCAATGCCAGTGTCACCGCTGGTAACTAGTTGCCCCCTGGCCATCATCATTTTCCTATCGAGGATTTCCTGGGGTGGACTAAGCTCCCACCTCCTCTATACTCAAAAAAGGAGATGGTTTCTTTTTTAAAAAAATAAGAGTTAAAGTACAATATTTACATTGATCCATGGATAAGGCAACCCAGGTATTTTGAGTCAATTTTGACTAACATTTCTACATTTATACATGAATATAAAGAGTACTTCTCTCATTCTGTCCATTTTTTCATGGCTATCAATATATTTTGTTCTGCTATTTTATGATACATTTTCTTGACTGAATACTTGTCTTAAATATCATAAAACCATATTTTATTCTGACTGATGTTGGTCTAATCTGCAGTTTTTAGTTAAAAACTTCCGGTGAGTTTTAGGTTTGATAAATACAACCCTGATGCACCATGTTCATTTGTCTGTGAAACGTGTTTGGTGTGATCGAAGCATTTGTGCAGAAATGCATCTAATAATATTTTTAGAAAACATTATATATTGGTCTGAAATATGGTGCTTATTTGTTGATTCCTCCTTCATGAAGGCCTCCAGGCTGTCCAGCCCAGCACAGTGGGAATGCCCCTAGTGAATCTTCGTCAGTACATGAATCTCCACAGGCTCCCCTGCCTGCCACTGAACCAGCATCTCGGTTATCCAGTGATGAGGGAGAATGTGATGAAAAAGAAGAGCTTGTTGAAAAACTGGATTGTCTTTATTCAGATCATCATCCTCAACCAGCTGCTGTAAGATCCTAGTTGACATTTCTAAGTGACAGCTTTGTTTTCTAAATTTGTGGTTTTGTTCTGTAGAGGGAGGAGCATCAGAATGCATCTATGGATTCGGATTTAAAATTTGTGACTGGATTGGTCATGGTTGCTGAAGTAGATATCGGATTTTTGTGGGGTGTATGTAGTTTACTGTTCTGAGAATCCTTTTGCAACAAAACTATCAGGCTATAGTAAACAAAAAGAACATAAGATAACAGTCCGATTAACTGACATGTGCTTTGATGTATTATAATCACATATGAGCAGATTTGTGGCTCTTTTTTGCAACTACAATTGGCCCTCCATAGTTGGAGATTTAGCTTTTACAGATTGATTATTGGCGAATTCGATTAATATTTTCTCTTTAGGAATCTCTAGGTCCTCCAGGGTGACTGTGGTCAGTCCCCAGCAGAAGCTGACCATAGATTTTCCCTGGAGAACTTAGAGAAAATGAAGGCATTGGGTTATACAGTGTTCCTTCACTTATTGCGGGGTTAGGTTCCAGGACCACCCGCAATAAGTGAAAATCCATGCAGTAGAGACACTAATTTTAATTTTAATATTTATATATTATTTTAGTAGTTATACACTATTGTAAGTCTTTTATCAATCAATCGTGTGTTGATAAATTGCTTCCTTCTCCACGTGTTGCCGCTTGGCCTCCTTTTCTCTCCCTTTGGCTTTTCCTTCCTCCTTTCCTTAGGCTGTAGATTGTAATTTTTTATGATTTATAATAGTCATTTAGAGTTTATTAAAAAACCGTGAAATAGCGAATCCGCGAAAAGTGAACCGCGAAGTAGTGAGGGAACACTGTATAAGCTGAAATGCTTCTTATGAATATTCCTTCCTCCCCCAGTTTTGCACATTTGGTAGTCGACAAATTGGAAGAGGTTACTACGTGTTTGACAGACGATGGAACCATATCCGATGTGCACTTAATGCCATGGTGGACAAGCATCTTAACTCGCAGATGTGGAAGTGAGTAGAAACTGAAGAGATTTCAGTGTGTCTCATTGTCAAATGTTGTTGCTCACATATTCAAAGGGAAGAAAAATTGTGTTTTCTATTGGATGTTGGGAAAATGACTAAATATTATTTGTAAAATAACTGAAATTGTCAATAGGTTTTTGGTCCATGTCTGGTGTTATGATTACCTCTAGGAAACCTAGGTGATAAATTACTGACTTACACTAGATCCAGAAATTGAACTAAATAGAAAACCTTAAGGGGTGTTTTCTGAAGCTACCAATATAGATTTCTATCTTTTGCTTTTGAAAAATGAAACATTGATATAGGGCAGTGGTTCCCAAAATTATTTGGCCTACTGCCCCCTTTCCAGAAAAAATATTGCTCAGCGCCCCCTGGAAGGGGGCATGGCTTAGAGGAGTGGGCGTGGCTCCTGCTCAAAAGGAGCCTCTCCCCTAGTCCAAGATGCAGGGCTGCGAGGGGAGGTGGGTGGGGCCACAAATGGGTGGCCAGGACTGGGATGGGCGGAGCTACGAGTTCTGAGGCAGGGCTGAGCTTCTATCTCTGTCCTGCGGCCCCTGCCAGGACACAGGAGGCGGGGCTATAGGAGTGGGCAGTGCCTCTTCCCGAGTGCCTGACGGGGCTGAACCTCTCTACCCCGCCCCCGTGTTCTAACAAGCGCCTCAGGGGAGGTATACAGAGGCTCAGCCCTGTCTCGCGCTCTTGGGAAGAGGCCCCGCCCCTAGCTCCATCCTCTGTGTCCCATCAAGCGCCTCAGGAGAGGTATAGATTCTCAGTCCTGTCTCAGGCTCTTGGGAGAAGCCATGCCCACTCCTCTAGCTCCGCCTCCCCTGGCCCCACCCCCAAATGCACCTGTGGCCATCACCGCCCCCCTGGATCGCTGCAGCGCCCACCCGGGGGGGGGGGCGGTAGCACCCACTTTGGGAATCACTGATATAGGGGGAAGGAGTGGGAAATATATGATGAAGCTGCACAGAGAAGCAGGCTTATAAATCCCATGTTGACTAGGATTAGTTGTCCAGATTTTGTTACCTATTGGACATACAGCAGTGTCTTGTTCATTTGCACAGTCTGGAACTGGGATGGGTAAACGGGTCATTTGGGCTAGACTCTGAGAAAGTATCTGAAACACAGCATATGCATGGTCACAGTTATGCTGTATTTTATTCCCTGTGACTAGAATTATTTTTTGCCCTTTTCTCTTCAACGGGAAAATGTCATCAGCATCTTCCACAAGAGACTATTGGTAGAAAAGGGCTGATTCCAAAAAGAGGAAAGATCTAGGCAGCCTGTGCTAGCTTCAAACCTCAGGATTTAGGATGTTTATCAAGGATTTATTACTCTGGAAAGAGCAAAGCATAGATAGGCTAAGTTGGCCTGTGAGGGGTCCTTCGTTGGTCCTGAGGGACTGCATAGAGAATATGAATGCATCCAGTGTTCCTCCTTAGGGCCTCTCAGTTAAGATTCTTGATTTCGTAACAGTATTGTCTACAAACCACGCTATCTCTTCCCCCTTACTCTCCAGGAAAATTCCTCCAGCGACAAGCAACACTGCATCCGTACGTGCTCCACACCGGACAAGCTCAACGCCTGTGTCCCAATACGGTGCCAGCACAACAGGCTTCCTCCTACCCACCACAGCTATGTCTCCGCCAGTGCTTGTGTCTCCTTCCTGTTTATCTCTTAGTGGTAAATCAGTACCTTCCCATGGGACTACGCTCAATGCCAACCCTGCTAGTTTTGGTGCAGCAGAACCTGCCTGCAGTATGCAATCAAGACAAGTGTCTACGTCCCCGTCAACACCTCCAGTGCTTTCCTCAGTACCTTCACCTCTGTCCAGCAAACCTCAGAAATTGAAATCCAGCAAATCTTTTAAGCCTAAGGAACCTTCCGCTAGCAGCGCCAACTGTAACAGTACCAGTAGCAACAGCAGTAGCGGCAGCTCAGGAAAGAAACGTAAAAACAGTTCTGCGCTGCCAGCACCTTCTTCTCATTCCACAGAATCCTTTAGGAAAAACTGTGTGGTTAACTCTGGAAACTCGGGGGCTTCTTATCACTCACCTGTGATGTCTTCATCCCACAGTGTTGGCCTCAATTGTATGACTAGTAAAGCTAACTCGGTTAGCCTCAAACATGACCAATCAGGGAGGGGCCCTCCAACTGGGAGCCCTGCAGAATCGATAAAACGAATGAGCGTGATGGTGAACAGCGGTGACTCCACCCTCTCGTTGGGGCCATTCATCCACCAGTCCAGTGAACTGAGTGTAAACTCGCACAGCGGGTTTTCACATTCACATCCTTCCCTAGATAAATTAATAGGAAAGAAAAGAAAGTGCTCGCCTGGTTCAAGCAGCATAAACAGCAGCAGCAAAGCAAACAAGGTTGCCAAATTGCCACCGGTGAACAACATTCACACAAAACACACTGGTGCAATCCCAGGGACACAAGGACTGGTGAACAATTCTGTCCTTCATCAGGTATGACATTTTATTTAAGTTAAATCTATATGCAGATGAATTTGTAATTGCTGAACAAGTTCAGTTTCAAATGCTTCCTGTATTTGTCTTGCTTGAAAAATCAATTATGGATATCTTTGGTTGTCCATATTATGTATTGGAGGGACTGTTTGAGGATTAAAATTCAACTATTCTTTCACAACTTTTCTTCCACAATGAAGGTTGGTTGCATTTCATAAGTCATTCTGTTCAAACTTTTATGATTGGGACTGAGTAGTAAATCTCATGTTCCTTCAGGACTTAACAAGATCTGTGATCAATTCTAGAAAGGCAAAGATAGCCACGTATCTGGATATTTTGTTATCACAACCAGCAACAGATATTGCAGCCCAACTAAAAAAAGTCTTGGTGTCTTGGTTTTTAAGCCTGTTACTGGAGTCATATGGGACACTAATTCAGAAAATTGCATTTGATAAGCCACATCAGCTCTAGTTTCTTAAATATGGTTATCATGATTTTCTTTGGGCCAGCAGATGGTGACTGGTATATGGCACATGTTCTGTATCGCAAAAACTAGAGCTGATGGGGGGAATGGACACCATTTTGGACTCAGCAGGTCATATACCCAGAAATAGGGCTAACGTTTGAGATAACAAAATATATATGGCCCAGTATAATCCATGAGATCTGAATCAGACATAAGCAGCTTGGAAGAGGTCAGGTGTGCCTCAAAAATCAACTCAAGTGTACATTATGGTAATATACTATGCATTTGAACTTAGCAGCCACATGTAGCCTGCTTGTAGAGGCAGAAATGTTGCCCATGGTTAATTTGATAACAGTAAAAAACAAACTGTTTGGAGAATGACATTTGGACCAGTGGTAGGATTTTCCAGTGGCACAAAATCATGCTATTGATCAGTGAGCATATTAAGCCTTGGTAACTGCCAGTGCTTTCTCATGTCTCATAAGAGGTAGGATCTGGGTTCGTTCCTTTTCAACACAGTGTATGCGTATCTTCATCTGTCAATTTACAGCATCCACATGAATTTCATAGGCTTCTCTTAATATTCAGAGGTGGTCTGCCAGTTCCTGGTTTTTCTTAGTAGTCTTTCATTCAAGTACTACCCAGAGATCTGGTTGGATGTGGTGCCCTTGGGGTATTTTCACTTACAATGCAGAGCTCTTTCTAAAAATATTATTGATGGTAATTCAATGGGAATAGTTTTCACTCCCAAACTAACAAGCAATTACATGTATCACTGGATTTGCCAAAGTGTATATATTTAGTATTCTAAATTACATCACTGAGTATGGTTTTATCAATTGAATCTCTTCATATTTATTCGTTTATCCCTTTCTTTCCCCCCCCCCTTTCCCTCCCTTTGTGTAAAAGCCAAAGGCTCGTCCCTAACAGTTGACAGTACCGTGATAAAACTGGATTATTTTCACTACAAGCGGAAAAAAAACTCCATCTGGAAATTCTGGACTCCAAGATGCCTTTTTGAGTTCTCCCAATTTCCCGCGGTCCTCAGGTGTGGAAATCTACTGGACTGTCACCCAATCAAGGAGTTTTCCTGAAGCCATGTCTGTAGCAGCGAAGCTTGGAAATGGACACTGGATTGCTGTTCAGCCACAGGATTGTTCCTATCAGTGTTACCTGTGGTCTGGACCTCTTGCTACAAATCCCTGTCAGATTTTACTTACAGGAATACATCAACTTGCCACTATTTGATCTAGATTGGTTGGGCAAAGCAAAGTTTGGGAAAGAACATTACTGTGGACTTGTTTTTTTCTTTTCTTCTGATGGTGTCATAGGCATAACTGATTGCCAGGTTGACACCAGTGAAAAACCCTCAAGAAGGGGGGCACAATGTGTTAGGCACAATAAAAAGAAGAAGAAGAAAAAGAAGAAGAAGAAAAAGAAGAAGCCCTCAAGAAGGGAATATGGCTTTAGTGTTTTATAGCAATGTTCCTTGATTGGAATACAAAAATAGCACAATTTAAAAACAAAGTCTACATTTGCCCAGCATTTTGGGATAAAAACAATTTGGGATAAGAAGCTGTCAGGAATTCTAAAAAACAAGCACATGCTTTCCTTTTAGTGCATGATGTCTCCATCACTCAAAAAGGAAAAGTATGTATCAATAATGAAATCACATGGTACAGAATAATTTTATAGGCAGCACCCACCAAGTGCAGCTGCTTAACAGCCTTTGTTTATTCCAGTGGGGAGCCCCTTTACAAGGCTTATGGAAATGAATGGAGGCTGCATAGTGGCACTGTTTGGATGAGGGCTGCGCCTGCTTGATTTTAAACAAAATTGCTTTGATTTTAAAACATACATTAACCACTTTCAGATCCAGAATGGCAAATGACCTCTAAAACTATTCCCAAAGAAAACATTTCTTGACCTATACTGTATGCCATAAGCCTTTGTTGTTTGGAGCAGGTGGGTGGGGAAACAAGAAAATGCCAATGGAAGTTGGTTGTACCATCCAACCCTTGGAGCAGGGGTGGAATACAAAACTGAAACACAAACTCACTAAACTGAAACAGTTTAAGACACTGAATTCTCAGTGCTTCTTTGTTTTTTTCTTCCTGTAGAAATACTTCCCAGTAAGTTGATCTCATCATCCCATTTTATAAAGTCTGTGTTCAGATTATTCTGATGACTGCATAAGTGCCAGTTCAAACTCTGAGCTCAGTGTTCAACTGCATCCTTGTGTCGCCATCCTGTACACAACAGGGGAATGTTTTAGACATGTTATCTGATCCCAGATGCTTATTTAACCCCACAAGGTTTTTTTTAGGGGAGGGATCAAAACTTAGAAGGGCTTTAATATTCTCTTTTGATCTGGTTCTTTCCAGCAGTAAGTGGATCTTGAAATACAATCTGGAATGTCAAACCATTTATGTGAAAGGAAAGGAAATATCTGTCCAAAACCATAGGGTATAATCCATGAGGGGCTTTCCTACTGCAAATATGTATGTACAAAAAAAACCCCACGTTTCCTGTTGATTTAATGGAGTGTGTGTTGGATTGTGAATTCAGACAGCCATTTCTTCCCCAGTGAAAGCTCTTTCTTGCAAGTGGCAACTTAGACTGGGCATTACCAACTAGCTTTGGGCTCTGTTCAGTATGCTAGACTTCCACGCCTTCTCCGAGTGGCAGCTACAGAGCCCACTGCACCTTGAGATACTTGTCAGATCACCTTCCGTATTTCTTTGATTCTAAGATGCACACTAATGTCAGTATCATCAACAACGACAAAAAGCTTTGATTCTAAAATAATTCTTAGAATATCTTTTAGAATTCCTTCAGTATACACAATGACTTTTCATTTCAGTGTAGCTTTGTAGTACAATTGTATTGACAACATTTGATGTGCAAGTAAGGGATCAAAATGAACAAAACATAGTAACTCAACTGTTTGCGTAGGTGGTTTCAAAGATACAACCCAAGCTTCCTAATTGTGGCTGAGTAAGCTCCACTAGAATGAAATAATGGTGGCTCCACACTTGCAGAGCATGCCACTTTATTCCAGTAGAATAGCAAGAGCAGGATGGAGCAATAATGATGAAATTTGGAGGTGCAATTTCCATGTAAAAACACATTTTGTGGTTTCATCTTCAAAGTGTGGAAAAATTCTGGAAAAAACTGAATCTAAGATGCACCTGCAATTCTAAAGTGACCACAACTTTAGAAATGTTTATATGGCAGGGGTGGGGGGGGGAGTGTGTCTTAGAACTGAAGAAATACAGCAGTCCTGGTTGCTTTCCATACTTCTTTGAACTGTGTGGCCCAAAAGTGGAGACCCTGAGGAAGAAAAGGTGTTGTCTGAATCGACCCAACTGGGCTTGTGCAGGAGTAGCTCCCAATGGAACGTGCCTGAAGACTTCTGCCTTAAAGGGCCACCAGATCTTGCTGAGATTAGACAATCTGAGCCTGTCTCGTTCCCGCAGCCCAGTCTCTCTCCCTCCTACGGTGGCAAATTGCACATCAGGGATTGTAAAGCCACCAGAAGCAGCATCAAGAGCTGCTTGGGATTTTTCTTTGCTGTTTTTTTTTTTTCACTATTGAGGTTTTTCCAAATCGACGCAAAATTTGCTACTGAATTGCTAGAACACAGTGAAGCAACAAGACTCTATGCAGACAACTCTAAAGCCTTGAAATCACAAAAGATCATGTGTTATTGTTTTTCTAAGAAAAGGAAATGAAAATACTTTTGAATGGTGATGATTATGCAAATATTTAAAATGACTGCATGCTGGGCGGTGGGGGAGTTTTAAACAACCCCTCAGTTTATCAAGGATCCTGTAAATTTAAAAAAACCAATTGTGAATTGGCTTATTTTGGGAGGGGGAGGGTACAACCAAAGTAACGCATCTGCTCTGCAGAAAGAGAGAGAGAGAGAAATCAATGCAGGCTCCATCCCATGTGTTGGATATTTTCAATCACAAGTGCAATTTGGTTTTGATAGATTTACCTTTGAAGGCCAACAGATTTTTTCATAAGTTGAAACTTTAGTGGCTTTAAGTACTAAAAAAAACACGTTTGTTTTATAAATATATTGCTCTGAAAAGATCACAGCAAGTCCCAGGCTTCTTGGGGGGAAAACATGCAGTATGAAAAGTCTTGTTATTAACCACTGTGTTTAATTGAAAAGGGTTGAAGCCTTGGACCCAATTCCCACTGTGAATGTCTGTATTACAAGCCATGTTGACCAAGATGGGAGCTACATACAAACACAGCCATGCTCTTGCACAAATCTGTGGAGGAAGCAGGTATGTAAGAGGCATTCCAGGGTGGAATTGTGTCCTATACCTGTCTGCAATGGCTTATAATTTTAAAAATTGCCATGAAGAGAGTTAGAGGACATCTTAACTTTATGCCTGCCCTCACAGTGTAGACTTGCTTAACTATGATACAAACAATATTCCATTTGGGGAGCTTAAGTAATGAATGGAATCATTGTTTTTGAAGCTTTTAATGTCTGACCACATTCTTACTGTATATATAATTAAGGAAATTTCAAAATTTTA
This sequence comes from Anolis carolinensis, assembly GCF_035594765.1. Taxonomy (NCBI): domain Eukaryota; kingdom Metazoa; phylum Chordata; class Lepidosauria; order Squamata; family Anolidae; genus Anolis; species Anolis carolinensis. The sequence continues at coordinate 40,644,833 of NC_085842.1, forward strand.
ATTTATCTTGCGAGATTTGCAGTGGCTGGGTTGTTTCTTAGAGAGATTTTGGTATTAATTTAAGATACAGTTTTTATAGTCTTTCCAGCTTCTCATGATGACTCCTGCAGTTTTCTTAACCTAAAAGGAAAAAAAATTGTTGCAATGATGAACAAAGAATTATATGAAATAATGAAACCCATACTTTTGTATCTTTATTTTGGAATTTCTTGTTCTATTATAAATATTGAAGTATCCCTATTTCAGAAGACATATTTTGTTAATTGATTGTACATATTTAAATATGTATTTTTGCACAGGTCTTTTTTTCTTATATCCAGTTTTTGGTACAATTGAAAAAAAATCATCTAGTATTTATTAATTAAAAAGAAAAAAAAAGCAAATACCCTTTTTATCATTTGAAGTGGTTCACTGCCAAGCCAATAGCTTAACATGCCTATTTGCAGTTTTTAAGGGATGCCTCTGCTTTGGGAAGTGGGGAAAACCGTGTCCCTTATTTTAATGTCTTGGGAGTTGCTGGATACAAAGGAAGGTTCTGACGCCGCAGTCCAGGGCCCACAGGCGTCACTTTCCTTCTAAGCCAGGCATGGGCAAACACCAGCCCTCCAGGTGTTTTGGACTTCAAATCCCACAATTCCTAACAGCCGATATCGGCTGTTAGGAATTGTGGGATTTGAAGTCCAAAACACCTGGAGGGCTGGAGTTTTCCCATGGCTGTTCTAAGTGGTGAGGCTGTGTGGCATCTGGTTGCAAATTGTTGGCCTGCTCTGGTATACACAACATTGCTTACAGTTGCCTGAGTCCCAGAAGACAACATTTGAGTTGTGACACACTGCTTATTTTTTCTTTTTAGCATTTTGTTTGAATGTGCATGTGTGTACGTGTGTGTGTGTGTGCCTGTGTGCGTGCCCACATGCGTGCACCTTTGTGTGTGTGTGTGTGTGTGTGTGTGTATGTGTGAGAGAGAGTCTTTACATGGTTTCAGACTAATGGAAAAACTGAAAGTGCCTGATTTATATATCTAGATTTTAAGCTTGGACTGTTTTTTAGACAGCTTCTCCTTTAAAGACTTGAATGTTCTGTTAAAAAAAACATAAATTGGAGCTTGCTTTTCCCACCTACATATGACTTTCCAGTAGACAGAGAGGAATAATAAAAAGTGAAGCAAAGCAGTAGACCAGTCTGAAGCAAGTCCCCAGTTCATAAATAATGCCAAAGGTTCTGGAGATATATTCAATTAATAAAATTTGAATAACTGTTCTTCTGTTGGTATCGGCTAGAACTTTAGATACAGAATGTTGACATTATTTTGTATTATGGGAAAAAGATAAAGTTACCTCTCAAAGCAATTTGCAGACTACCAACACAGGCCACCAACAACCTCTGTCTTGTCTAAAAAAAACTTCATGGGGAATGAATGGGGAATTCTGCAAAGGCACAATTTCCTGTCCATTCAAGTGAGGGTTGAATGGGAGAGGTTCGCAGTACGCTTGTGTTCCTAGTGTGATTCCAACCCATCATCTTCCGGTAAGTTGTCTTCCGGCAAGAGTTACTATTGCCAAGGATTCTTTTGTTTCTGTTTGTCTCTTGGGTAAAATGGGGAAATCGTATGGTGAAGGGGATTTGACTTGAAAAAGATTGTTTTGCTTTCCTTCAGCAGAAAACCTGTTATTTTAACTGCTTTGTGCAAAATATCCTACTTTTTATGAAAGGTGATTATTATTATTATTATTATTGTTATTATTATTTTTAATGAGCACTACATAATGTCAATGAGAATGTAGGCCATGGAAGCTTCTTGCTTTTGGAGTTGAGCCTGGCTCCACAGAGAGGGGTGGGGAAGCAATCTCCTGTGTAAAATGTGTGAATAGTTTGATAATTTGTATACATATTCAAGAGCATCTGCTCAGAGCTGAACTTTTGTGTTGGCTGCTGTATAATACATGAACAAATGTCATGGGGTAGAAAAAAATTACTTTGGATATTTAAAAGAAGAGAAATATATAGTCTATTTGTTTTGTAACAAGTTTCTGTAAATAAAATAATTTATACTATTTATAAGAAAAACGTTGTGCTTTTGCTTCATGACCAGGAAATTAATTTGTTGAATAAACAAGATATGACTGAAACAAGGCACTAAAATCCTTAGGGTGTCTTTATGAGGTGCACAGTATGTGTCTGCTTCATAACGAAGCCAACAAAGAATGGTTGAAGAGGGGCAGGTTCCTTATCGTCTGTTTGCAAATCGCTGTGATGTGGCACAGGTTTGAGTATCTCCTTAAACACCACTTTTGAGATAAATCATAGGGGATTTATGAATGGCAAGGATCATAGCAATTGAAGCTCAAGGTAGAAGTTATGATACCTGTTAAGTGTGTATGATAAAAGCATTCAGCCTTCTGTAAGCATCTGATTGCCTGCTAAGATTCATGTTATGAAGGTGAGTGGATATTATCCACTTCTCGACAGATTTTAGAGGGTTTAAGGAGGCCGTTAGCCTCTTGGCAAGGCTGGAACTTCAAATGTGGAAGGGATCTGTGTGTGTCTTGCAGCCAGGGAGTGAAGACTGCTTTATGTCATTTGCAGGGGTGGTTTAGAACAGTGGGAAACCACAGAATTATTGATGTAAACTGATCCAGGTTTTGGGGGCCCAGCAAAGTGGGGAAATAATAGTGCTCTCCATATTCACTGTGGTTAGGGGCACAGGAGCCCTGTGAAAAGGAAAAACCATGAATAAAGAGAGATGGTCTTTTTCCCCCTGAGATAACATCTCTCAGAATTTCTACGTCTTCTAGCATGACTCTGGTCAACTTCAATTGGAATTGTATTGGTGGACCTAGAGAGGTGTTTTCCCTAGAAATCTCAACCTGTGGGTCCCCAGATGTTTTGGCCTTCAACTCCCAGAAATCCTAACAGATAGTAAACTGGCTGGGATTCCTGGGGCCTGTAAGCCAAAACACCTGGGGACCCACAGGTTGAAAACCACTGCTCTAGGTGCTCCAGTATGACTAGAGGCAAGTGATAGTAGTCACACTGAAAAGACCGATGACTTCATCCCACGGGATAAGTAAAGCGTTTGGGATAGTTGGTTTTCCCTTAAGCTCCACAAAGTCCTGTTTGGAAATTAAACTGATGATTTTCCTAGCCCCATCATATCTATTTTTCTATGCTTTCTTTAGGATTTATCCATTTGATTTACCATCACAAGGTAGAGATTTGTTTCCTCCCATTGTCCCTCCAGGATTTTGATTATCTTTTAAAAAACAAACAAACAAAAAACACCCTGGATCGCTAGGAAGTGGTTTTAAATTAACCCTGATCTTTTCCCAAACCTCTGCATTGGCGATCGTCAGGGAAATTGGCATTTTGGCTCCTTTCCCAGCGTCATCGTTTTTACAAGTAGGCAACGGATTAACATCATATGGGGAAATTGGCCATTTTCCCCGGCTCTACCTGGGGAATTGAAAAAGCCAATTGCCAAGTGACTTAAGAATCATTGGAAAAACCCACACTTTAAAAAGGTCGAAGTACCTGGGAACCACGGTAGAACCTTGCATTATGTGATGGGCTCCATCAGTTGCAGTTTCTTAAATGTGTATGAATGCTGCTTTATTACATATGATGAAGTCCCTAGTGATTCATAGAACATTTTTAATTAAGTCCATGAACAATCAAATCTACAAAGATCAGAACTGTAAATGCTTAAAGTCAAATAGTTTCTCCCATAAGTCTGTACTATAGACACCTTTCAGTCCTCTATTCATAAAAGGATTGAGAGGTGTTTTGAGTAACAACTAAGGGCAAGCTCTCGGGAGTCTTCCTGTTTCCTATGCTAAGCTGTGTGTGTTTCACCATAAAACATTTTGTACAGAAAGTAGTGGTAAAGCCATCAGGGATTCAATGGGGACTCAGATTAAAAACATTTGCTCAGCCTTTTAATATATGAAAGTCTGGAAGTCTAAAAAGAACACAAAAGGCTTTCTCAAGAGAATTATTGAACTAATCATGTTTTGTTAGTTCATTCAGAATGATTGAGATGAGTTTTTAAGACGGGAGTATGTACTGGACAAACCACTTGATCAAGACAGCATTGGATGATTCATCCAGCAAGGATCCTTATTGCCACATCCTGCATTCATTCAGCAGAAGGTTATACAAGGTGACCTCCAAGAGCCATTTAGTTTTCAACTATAACTTGACCCAAATGTATTTGTACTGGCTCCCTCCTAAAGAGGTCAGTCAATGATACATTTTATGTGGTCTATCAAGAGTATCTGTATAGGATCAAGGCATCTAATACACAATGCATTCCAAATCAAGATAACCTTCTTAACTTACATTAGAAAACTTGAGAAATCAACATGCCTCTTACTTTTCATGCAGACATGAGTAGTTACGGCCAATGGCAGCAGCTCTGAACCAGAAAGCCAGTGTCTGTACACAACTCTACTAATCTCATTGATGCACTGTTTGACCTTTTTGCATCTCATCTGCCATCTGTTGGTTACCCGCTAAAAGCATGCCTTCTGGAACTCCGGTTTCCACATCGCATAGCAGTTCTGCTTTTGCATTTATCTTACACACATTTCTTTAACTGCTCTGTGCCATCTAATCTTAACTCCCAGTGTTGTCACACTTCCAGCATTTGGCCTTCTTTACGTTACTACACTAGAGTCTCACTTATCCAACATAAACGGGCTGGCAGAAAGTTGGATAAGCAAAAATGTTGGATAATAAGGAGGGATTAAGGAAAAGCCTATTACACATCAAATTATGTTCTGATTTTACAAATTAAGCACCAAAACATCAGGTTTTACAAGTTGACAGAAAAAGCGGTTCAATACACGTTAGTTACCGTGTTTCCCCGAAAATAAGACATCCCCATAAAATAAGACCTGGTAGAGATTTTGGGGGATTGTCTAATATAAGACATCCCCCGAAAGTAAGACCTAGCGGCGGCGGCGGGCTCGTTCGGTAGTCTTAAGTATGCTTACTCACACTTGAATATGATTTATCCCCAGTAAACTTCACAAGATCAGGCCCTCAAATTAAGCTTGCAAATCCTCTTTACAGAAATACTGACACTTTTACATTTTTAAAAAACTGAAACCCCTAAGCTTTAAATAGCTCATTAAACAAATGCAACCTTCTCCCCCCAAAGAGAAGAACAGTCAGTTGTATTATACATTTAATAAATGAAATTGATCTGAAAACACGAACGGAACATTTATACAGTTCTGTTGTTTACACAGTGAAATAGCCTGTAAAATTCCTACCTACACCATGGCTGCCATTTCCTTAACTACAGCATAACAGGTTATATAACAATAATTATTTCCAAAGTGGTTCTTGTATGCATTCCTCTTTCTTCTTCTTTTTTATAAAAAAAGTTACATATTAATTACTCTAGAAAGCTTCTGCACTCTGTTTAGCAGCAAGTCTCCTTTTTTTATTGTTTCTTGGTACTGCCAGTTCTTGCTGTCAGGCCTACAGATGGGAGGGAAAAGAGAATTAGTTGGAAATTGTTCTACATCAGGCTTTCAAACTGTGTTCCTTGGAAAGTTATCAGGTACTCCATAGTAAGCAAGGAGGAATGGCAGCCAGGATTATGTCAAAGATAGTTGGTTCACGAATCCCTCCTTTAACATGCAATTAGCACATAGCATCCCTATGTTTTAGATCATACACATACACACGTGTGGGTGAGGCCAAAGTTTTGGCTAGTTACTAGTTGGACCTCAGAAAATGCCAGAGTCTTGGGAAGGGTAAATAATGTGATTACATGAAGCTGAAAAATTATATGCAAAAAGTTCCCTGTCATAATGACAACTAAAGAGTATTAAAAGCTAGCATTTGGGGACCAGAACTTAGATCACCAGCTGCTCTTAATTAACTTTATGTCTTCAGCCCAATACCTGTATTAGTGCCTTTCACAACAGCTACAATGGGTTTGGCAATCATTTAACATTCAACTATATATACTAATTATTATCTAGTAATTATCATTTGACCACATATTGCCCCAAATATAGTAAGAAAAATGACTAGTACCTGTTGGTTTCTACTATTTCATTGACTTTGTCTATTTTGCAGTGTAATCTCCCAGCAGCAATAAATCTTGAAAGTTCCCTGTTTTTTAAAAACAATGCAAAAATTGTTAGACCCTTTTTTTTACACGTAGACTAGTGGTTTTACTTGCCATTCTGTTCCAAGTACTATAGGAAGAATGGCATATACTGCAGAATACTGAAATAGTGCTTCAATATCTGGCAATGGGTTCCCAGCTGCACGTGCCATCATCATGGAGTGCAGAGGCCATGATGAAGAACCTTAAGAATAGAACACTAGCACTTGTAATGAGGTCCAGAAGATCAGAGTCAGCCTGTACAACTGGTGCAGTATGGTCCATATATTTTGTCACATCTCCATATATCAGAAGGCACACCAAACAATTCTGAACCAAGTATAATCTGTCCACTGGTCAAAAAAGGGTTCCACATCCTTAAATCAAGACATGTTCCTCCTGCTGATTTCCAAAAGCAGATTGTTCGTTAAGGACATGAAAGTCCATAAATTTGTTAAAGAACTATCAAAAAAGACTGGGCAGGTTTGTGTCTGCTCCCCAGCAGCCAAAGGAAGCATCCCCCAACCGCACCAAGATCCTCCAGAGTTCATTTCTTTTGGCTTAACTAAAGGCCAACCCCCCAAAGGTCAGCATTTGTGGACTATGCAACTCTGGTACTTTTCTCATATTGTTTTGGGTGTGATTTGTCTCCATTACAGGCAGTCCCCAACTTACAGACTCCTTGTTACAAATGGGGGTGAGACAACAGGAAATTAAGAGGAAATCTACCCATAGGAAGGTAAATTCACTCCTGCAGGAGTTATCTTGGGAGAAAGGTGTCTCCATTGAAGTGTTATCAACAATCCTTGCTTCCACGACAGCCCAATAGGTTCAAAATCCAATTGTCACAGGGATAGAAGGTGAGGAGAAATCTTCTGAAAAGCACCCCCGAGATGGCCATCTAGCCTCTGCTTAAAAGCCTCCAAAGAAGGAGCCTCCACCACACTCCGGGGCAGAGTGTTTCATTGCTAAACAGCTCTCACAGTTAAGAAGTTCTTCCTAATGTTCAGGTGGAATCTCCTTTCCTGTAGTTTGAAGCCATTGTTTCGTGTCCTAGTCTCCAGGGCAGCAGAAAACAAGCTTGCTCCCTCCTCCCTATGATTTCCCCTCACATATTTGTACATGGCCATCATGTCTCCTCTCAGCCTTCTCTTCTGCAGGCTAAACATGCCCAGCTCTTTAAGCAGCTTGTCAAGGACAGAACGCCACAAGATTCAAAGTAACAGAGTTTATTAGATTACAGAACTCAAAAATGCCCGTAAAACACAAGGGCCAGGCAGTTTTTGCCTTTAGGAGCAAAAAGGGGCAAAAGTAAATGTTCAAAAGATAAACCGGATTAAACCGGAGTTTAATCCGGGTAAAAACAAACTGCTTTCTTCAGCCTGGGTATAAACGAAACGAAAGCCAAGGAACAAAAGATACAAAGAATGCAACTAATTGGCAGCAGATTCCTCTCTGCTGCCAACACTGTGCTTAGAGTAACTTGCGTCGCTCCCCCACACACACACAGCAGACAGGATCTCCAACACGAGTAAAACAGCCAAGGATTGTAGCAGTTGAGTAGACCAGTTCCGTTCCGTAGATCAAAGCCAGAAGCAGACGTTTGTAGTTTTTCCAAGTCCAAGAAGGGGGGAAGACAAGCCGTGGTCAGTTCAGTCCGAGTTCTCAAAGCAGGAGATGGCGTCCGTCAAGAAGACGACGGAGGGTCAAGCTAATAAGAGTAAGCACAGGTTTGCACAAACAAATGCCCACACAATCCCTCCCGCCGTCTGACCCTGGATTCCAATCAACTTACGTCACAGCACAGGAAAGCACACAAGTCTTCAGGGAAGCGTCCCACACACACACGGATCCCAAGCGTTTGCCCAGATTACCTTGCCCAACGCAATTTGCAATTGCTCCCAAGCCCCATTTTATGCCAGTTACAAATCTTCATCACTGTCAGCTGTCCTCCTTAACCCGGGCGTTTCCTCATCACTTTCCTCGTCAGAGCTGGAACACCTCTGACTACGCCCAACAGCATCTCCAGCTGTGGATCCCGTCCCATCCCTCCAGCTAAACCATGGGTCTAATCCTGAAGGTCCCCATTCATCTTCTGTCCCATCATGTCCAGTGGCACCCACTTCCTCCCTTACCCGAGTCCAATCCATCTCATCCTCCTCTGAGCTAACCAGCCCCTCCTCCATTCTCTCCGTAAACCCTTCGAAAGACTCCTCGTCAGATGGTGCTGCAAATATGTCTCGCAGTCTTTTTCTCTCTCGCTCCTCGAGAGTATCTGACTCTCGAGGAGTCTTACGCCCACGTCTGTCAGTAACAGAGCCATGAGGCTCAATCATAACACTATCCCCTCTCACAAAGGCCTCCTCCCCCGATGGCGGAGAAGTGGCAGTGATACCCTCCGCTATAGCACCACGACGACTAGAGGTATCAAGTTTCAACAGCGAACGATGAAAGACTGGATGGACCTTTAAACTAGACGGTAAACGCAAACGAAACGCAACAGAAGAAATCTTTTTAACGATAGGAAAGGGACCCAAATACCGAGGCGCAAACTTTCCCCCAGCCTGTTTAATATGTTTGGAAGATAACCACACCAAATCCCCTTCTTCCAACTCCTCCCCTGCCTGCCTGTGGCGGTCAGCCTGAGTCTTCTGCGTTGCCTTAGCTTCCAACAGTAAGCGACGGGCAACATCATGCAATGCAGCCATTTCCGAAGAGCGGTACACAGGGTCCGAAGAGACCACATTGGTCGACGGCGCCACACCTCCCCGTGGGTGAAAACCATAAGTTAGCTCAAATGGCGTATGCTGACTAGACGTGTGCACCGCATTGTTGTAAGCAAATTCCGCCACCGGTAACCACTTTACCCAAGCCGTGGGTTGATCTAAACAAAAACAACGCAGATACTGCTCTAAGAGCCCATTAACCCGTTCCGACTGTCCATCCGTTTGCGGATGGAAAGCTGAAGACACGTTTAACTTAGTCCCCAAACACTCATGGAAGTGTTTCCAAAAGCGTGACACAAATTGCGGAGCCCTATCTGAAATAATCACCTCGGGTGCTCCGTGCAAACGATAGATGTGCTTTGTAAATAGTAAGGCCAACGTAGGGGCCGCCGGAATGGTTGAACAAGGAATAAAATGAGCCAGTTTACTAAATAAATCCACCACCACCCAAATACAAGTATAACCCCCAGACTTAGGCAAATCTGAAATAAAATCCATGGAAATGATTTGCCATGGCCTCTCCGGAACAGGTAAAGACGATAACAACCCTCTAGGGCGCCCAACAGGCGTCTTACTCTGCTGACAAATGGCGCAGCTGTCACAAAAGCGCAGAATGTCTTGCCGCATCTTTGGCCACCAGTAGCTCCTGGTGATAAGCTGTACGGTCTTGAACCTGCCAAAGTGCCCAGCCATGGGTTCGTCATGGTGGGCTCTAATCACCTCCAACCTGAGGGTCCCTACTGGTACGTAAACCTGCCCCCTACGCACCAATACCCCGTCTTGATCCTGGAGATGTGGCAGTATGGTACGGTTACCTGCAGAGAGCAGCATCAGTTGCTCCTGAGTCCACACATCATCCTTCTGAGCCTCAAGGATCTGGTCATGTAACCCAAGCTCATTATCTACAACACACAGAGAGGCAGTAGGCAAGATGGTCTGACATACTACCTGCTCATTGGTCTTAAATTCCGGCTTGCGGGATAAAGCATCGGCCCGCAAGTTTGCCTTCCCCTCCACGAACTGCACCTTGAAGTTAAACCTGGAGAAAAACAAAGCCCAGCGGATTTGACGCTGGTTTAACTTCTTTGCTGTTTGCAAGTGCTCTAAGTTCTTGTGATCAGATCTGACCACGATCTGGTGCCGTGCCCCTTCAAGCCAGTGCCGCCACACCTCAAACGCCACCTTAATCGCCAACAACTCCTTCTCCCATATGGTATAGTTCTGCTCGAAGGGTGTTAGTTGCCGCGAGTAAAATCCACAGGGACGCAAGGTCCCTGAGGAATCCTTCTGAGACAATACAGCCCCCAACGCGTAGCTAGAAGCGTCCGCTTCTACCACGAACGGTTTGTCAACATCAGGATGGGTTAGTATGTTGTCCGATTGAAAACTAGACTTTAGTTGTAGAAACGCCTCGTGAGCTTCCCGCCCCCACACAAATGGCTGTTTCTTGCGCAGAAGCTGCGTCAAAGGTACCGTGAGCTTTGCAAAATTCGGAATAAACTCCCGGTAGTAATTAGCGAAACCCAAGAACCTTTGTACATCCTTCTTAGTCTTCAGCTCCTGCCATGAGTTGACGGCGTCAACCTTATGTGGGTCCATTTTAAGTTCCCTACCTGACACTACATGACCTAGGAACTCCACTTCAGGCACATGAAAGACGCACTTGGAAGCCTTGGCGAAAAGCCCATTAGCCCGCAGTCGGTGCAGAACCTGCTTGACATGTTGACGATGTTCTTTCTCGTCCTTAGAAAAAATCAAGATATCATCCAAATAAATCACTAAAAATTGGTCAATTAGGTCCCTGAACACATCGTTCATGAACCTCTGGAATACCGCAGGAGCATTACAAAGCCCAAAAGGCATGACTCGGAACTCGTGGCATCCGAAACACGTGTTAAATGCCGTCTTCCATTCATCCCCTTCCCGTATACGGATTAAGTTATAGGCCCCCCGCAGGTCAAGCTTGGTAAAGACCTTAGCCCCTTGCACCCTTGATAACAGTTCCGAGATTAAAGGGAGCGGGTACCTATCCCGAATGGTGTATTTGTTTAGGATCCGATAGTCACAGACCAGCCTAAGTTCCCCAGTCTTTTTGGCTACAAAGAATACTGGTGCCGCAGTTGGAGAACTAGATGGGCGAATAAACCCCTTGGCTAAATTTTCATCTAGAAACTCCCGCAAAGCTTGCCTTTCCGGTACAGTCAAGGCATACAGCCTCCCTGCTGGCAGTTTCGCACCTTCTGCCAACTTGATGGCGCAATCATATGGCCTGTGCGGTGGTAATTTGTCCGCTTCTCTTTTACAAAATACATCAGAGAACTCCCCATACTCAGCAGGCACTCCCTCCATATCAGAATGAGTAACATTTAGAGTGCAACAGTCCTGCCTCTTTAAAATCACTTTACGTGTTGCCCAATCTACTTGTGGGTTTACTACAGCTAGCCAATCCATCCCCAGGATCACATCATATCTAGGCAAGCTCGTAATATCCCACACAAACGTTCCCGTTACTCCCTGCACCTCCCACGTTACTGCTGAGGTTTCATGGTTAACCACCCCAGTCTCCAGCAGTCTCCCATCTGCTCCTTCCACCCACACGTCGCATGCCTTGCGCACTCTAGGAATGCCATGCTTCTTAGCAAACTCAATATCTACATAGGAGACCGTAGCCCCTGAGTCCAGCAGTGCCAAAGTAGAAACAAGTTCCCTTCCCCCAACAGATAATGTAATGGGTACGAAAACATGCTTCCTCCCCTCAGTTGACTGCTTGAGGAGCCCTAGTGCGTTGGACTCACGTCGCACTAGGGCTGGCCTTTTCCCGAAAGCTGGGAAGGTTTCACATTACAATTTTTGGCAAAATGCCCAGCATTCCCACAGTACAAACACAAGCCCAGCTGCCTCCTACGGCTCTTTTCCTCTGTAGGCAGCTTTTTAAAGACCCCAAGCTCCATGGGCTCTTCCCCCATCACCACAGGTGCCCTGGTTACATGCATGGGTGGCGCACACATTGCTTTTGAGTGTTTACGAGCCTCGAACCTTGCGTCTAAACGCAGCACCTTAGCTACTAAGGCGTCCCAGCTTTCAGCCGGCTCCAAGCGTGCTAATTCATCCTGGAGCATATCACTTAACCCGGCAGTAAATAAAAGCATGAATGCATTTTCCCCCCAATCCAGCTGGTGGCGATACAGGTTAAACTTATTTAAGTAATCCAAAACAGTCCCCTTTCCCTGTTTCAACCGATACAGAGCCCACCCAGCGTTCTCCGTGCGGAGAGGATCCCCAAAAGTATCAGTTAACAACTTTTTGAAATTATTCAAATTGTCCTTGACTGGGTCATTTCCCAAAATTAAATTAGTGGCCCATTGTCCTGCGGGACCGGTCAACAAACTCAAAATAAAGGCCACCTTGCTAGTGTCTGTAGGAAAAGCATGAGCACTGAGCTGAGAAAAATAAAGCTCCACTTGTGCCAAAAAGGTTGGCAACTTGCACCTGGTTCCGTCAAAGCGTTCAGGAGTCAAAACATGTCCTTTCACAGCCTGAGCTGTTTGGCTAACGGTAAAAGCCGTTTGCAATTGGTCTACTTTGGCCCTTAACTCATCCATCGTCTTCCTGACGGGTTTATTGCTGCAATAAACTTTTTATGGGCGTTGGGCAATCTGTCAAGGACAGAACGCCACAAGATTCAAAGTAACAGAGTTTATTAGATTACAGAACTCAAAAATGCCCGTAAAACACAAGGGCCAGGCAGTTTTTGCCTTTAGGAGCAAAAAGGGGCAAAAGTAAATGTTCAAAAGATAAACCGGATTAAACCGGAGTTTAATCCGGGTAAAAACAAACTGCTTTCTTCAGCCTGGGTATAAACGAAACGAAAGCCAAGGAACAAAAGATACAAAGAATGCAACTAATTGGCAGCAGATTCCTCTCTGCTGCCAACACTGTGCTTAGAGTAACTTGCGTCGCTCCCCCACACACACACAGCAGACAGGATCTCCAACACGAGTAAAACAGCCAAGGATTGTAGCAGTTGAGTAGACCAGTTCCGTTCCGTAGATCAAAGCCAGAAGCAGACGTTTGTAGTTTTTCCAAGTCCAAGAAGGGGGGAAGACAAGCCGTGGTCAGTTCAGTCCGAGTTCTCAAAGCAGGAGATGGCGTCCGTCAAGAAGACGACGGAGGGTCAAGCTAATAAGAGTAAGCACAGGTTTGCACAAACAAATGCCCACACAATCCCTCCCGCCGTCTGACCCTGGATTCCAATCAACTTACGTCACAGCACAGGAAAGCACACAAGTCTTCAGGGAAGCGTCCCACACACACACGGATCCCAAGCGTTTGCCCAGATTACCTTGCCCAACGCAATTTGCAATTGCTCCCAAGCCCCATTTTATGCCAGTTACAAATCTTCATCACTGTCAGCTGTCCTCCTTAACCCGGGCGTTTCCTCATCACTTTCCTCGTCAGAGCTGGAACACCTCTGACTACGCCCAACAGCATCTCCAGCTGTGGATCCCGTCCCATCCCTCCAGCTAAACCATGGGTCTAATCCTGAAGGTCCCCATTCATCTTCTGTCCCATCATGTCCAGTGGCACCCACTTCCTCCCTTACCCGAGTCCAATCCATCTCATCCTCCTCTGAGCTAACCAGCCCCTCCTCCATTCTCTCCGTAAACCCTTCGAAAGACTCCTCGTCAGATGGTGCTGCAAATATGTCTCGCAGTCTTTTTCTCTCTCGCTCCTCGAGAGTATCTGACTCTCGAGGAGTCTTACGCCCACGTCTGTCAGTAACAGAGCCATGAGGCTCAATCATAACACAGCTCCTCATAGTGCTTGTTCTCCAGACTAAAATGATCAAACACCATCTGTCGGGGTTGCATTGGATGCGATTTTCCTGCTTCTTGGCAGGGGGTTGGACTGGATGGCCCGTGAGGCCTCTTCGAACTCTATGATTCTAGGGCCACAGATAGCAAAACAAATGTCACAGGGGAGTTATCCTTTCCCTGTGCTATCCAAAACTAAAAAAAACCTGTCTGGAGTTACACTTAAAAATGTACCCATTCCGACTTATATACAAATTCAATGTAACAACAAACCTACACAACCAATCTTGTTCATAACCCAGGGGTCTGCCTGTACTGTACTAGTTAGTATAATGAGCATCTCCTCTGAGTGACTTCTGTCTTGTAAAAAACATGCTTATCATACTTTAAAACTATCTCCAACCCTACTGCCTTGGGAATATACATAAGAACTGTTCATCTCATGAACATATTGAAAGAGGCATTTTTTTCATTCTACATAGTTGCCACTTTAAGCTGTTGGCAGGACATCCTACAAAAACCTTGAATTTAAACTTGGATGAAGTACTAGAGTTACCAGTCAGAGAATTCTAAATATCTCCCAAAATGACAAATTCCAGGATTCCAAAAGATGGAGTCCTGGCAACTAAAATACAATGAATGCACACTGTGAAAGTGATTATCTGATGAAGACATTTCATCAGAAACAAAGTAAGATTTAGATTTTTAATAAAGTTATGTAGAAAATTCCTGCTGCAAATGCTTTAGCATTGAGATATGGACCGCAGAATGCAAACATCAGTGAAAAGGAAAGAATGGATTGCCACAATTTGCATAGATGACCTACAGTTTTTGGATCTACTGCTAGAACATTAATTTGAAAGATCCAATATATTTACCAGCTAGACTCTAGTGGCTGACCAGTGTGCAACCAGTATAGCAACATACTGCAGGCTGACATGTACAGGAGGGGAAAGGCAAGTTATGGTAAAATAAGTTTCAGGAGGACAGTAAGGCAATGTACAAGGGATCCACATTTTATCCAACCCAGCCCCTATGACACAAAGTGATCCATGTCTTATTTAATGTAATTCCCACAGGCACCCAGCCACCTTTTCCTAAAAGCTGTCCAACAAGAATCCGGTCTCCAGACAACTGTCATTATCAAAGATAACAGACCAGAAATCAAATGCAGGAGGTTGGTTGACTCTTCTTCTGTCACAATATAATAGAATCACAGAACTGGAAGGGCATGAGAGTAATTTAGTCCAGTGCTTCTTAAAATTTGGGTCCCAACCCCAAATGGGGTCTCTTTAGCTCAATGTTGGGGTTTCTGAAAGTCACTTGGTGGCTGTTTCAGACACTTACATGAACCTATTGTGTAGTGTTTATAGTAGACTTTGCAGAAGATGCTTCAGCTGTACTTCATAAAAATGAAAGCCAGCTTGTTCAGCAAGCCATGCAAATGCTGATTTAACAGATGTTTGATTTTTATACCTATTTTAAAACAGCTATATATATGGGGCCATGTAAACATTTCTTGGGCTGCAAGGTTCCCAAATGGAAAAGTTTAAGAAGCCCTGATCTAGTCAAAAAGAGACAAAGTCAGATTTGATCCAAGCAATGAGATATGATTCAGCGATGGCATTTCAAAGGCTGTCCTCCAGGTTTTGGGGACACGGATGCAAAGAAATCACCCATATTATAAAAAGGTTAAGAGTTGTAGGAGACTCTCCAACTTATTCCCATCAAATAGTTCGCACCAGGAGGAATTCTTCCTAACATTTAGGTGCAATGTTTTTTCCTGAAATTTGAAGCTCCTGCTCAATTGTGTGCTAGTCTTTGGAGCAGCAGAAAAGAAGCTTGTCCACGTCTCCTCAATGTGCTGTACTTTCCGATATTTAAACAAGTCTTTCGTGTCCCCTTCTCTCAGGCTTCTCTTCTCCAAGCTAAACATCGCCAGTTCCCTAAGCTTCTCCTCAAAGGGATTCATAGTTTTCAGACCTTTGGCCATTGTGGTGGCCCTTCTGTAGACACCTTCCAGCTTGACCATCTCCTTCTTGAATTGCTTTGGCTTCCAAGGTCAAGCAAAGGGGGAGAAGGGCATCACTGCTCCATCTCTCAAAGGTACATCAGAGAATTCCCAGCCCCAAATCCCGTTTCTTTCAGAAGGAAGGGATCCTAAATGCCTGCCTTTCCACAGGCATCTTCACAATTCCCATTAGGTGCCATGCTAGTCAAAGCCATGACTTCTTCTGCATCTTGAGAGGCATCTTGCTTAACCTTGTTTGCTCCTGTCTCCAACTGCCTTTTCTCTGCTGTCTCCTTCTGCCCCACGGAAGGCACTGCAAGAAGAAAGGGAGCTTCTGTGTCTCGATTTCCACCCCATCTGCTTGAATCCTGAGGGTGGCGCTGAGTGTCTTGCACGCAGCCTCCTCGACCTGGGCCGCTCCTCCTCCTCCTCTTCCTCCGGGCATGTAGAGTGCGGCTTGCAGGGTCTCCTCCGCGGCGGCTCCTTTCATCTCCCGGAAGACACTCCGTAGCAGTACCCCCTGATCTAATCTAACTTCTTGCCAGTACAGAACCTTCATCTGAAGCATCCACCTTTCCACCATTTTGTCTAACTCCAGCAGCATTAAATATTTATTGCCCTAATCTTTTAAGTTTTATAATCCAATGGTTCTCCCTTTTCTATATGACATTACTTCTAATGAGGAAAACAATATATGAACCTTGTTGTCTAAGCAGGTGTGAAATTGCTTTTCAAATCTTAGAAACTTGTTTTTTTTAAAAAATACTTACTGATCTATGAACTCTACACAGACTCCGAAAGCATCTGCCATGTAACCGAGAGTAAGTGACCTATAGGATTCTAGGAGTTGGCTGTAGGCATGGATTCTCATTTCTCGAACATAATAGCGATAGTGAGGGGCAAACAGCCAGTCTTTCTTCATCTCTTGCTCTACAGTGGCTGAAATATAGAAACATTACATATAGAAGATAATATCTCACAGAAATCTTGCTCTGTCCTACATACTTGCCAGCATCAGCATTAATGTCTTTGTTTGCAGTGCCCCCAGCTAAGTTCAAATATTCAGCACACATAGCTAAGAACCATGCAACAATGGTAGAAAGCATGTTCTGGTTTTAACAGATATAAATAGTATTGATATAGTATCCTAATGAAGTACCCTCTGCCTTACTTCACACATGTTCAACCTGCCAGTATATGGGGATTAAATTGCTTGTTTTGCTTGTTTCTGGGAAATCTCCTACCCCTGTATAGTTCACCAAGTTTAAGAGAGTTAGCACAATCCTAACACAATTTGAATATGCCTTATTCAAAATTTCAAAATCCAAAATACTCCAAAATCTGAAATTAACCATGTGGATGGTTGCTTTCTGATGGTGCAATGTACATAAACTTTGTTTAATGTCACAATTTACTTAAAATATTAAATAAAAAATACTTCCAGGCTATGTGCATGTGTATGAAACAGAATGCCATGTTTTCACTTGGATCCCATTTCCAAGATACTGCGCTATGTACGTTATGCAAATACAGGCATTTCAATCCTCCCCCCCCCCCCCCCCCCCGGCCAATCCGCCAAAGTATTTCTGGCCCTAAACATTTAGGGTAAGAGATATTCAACCTGTACTTGAGCTCTGTGTCAGCCACTTTCCATCTACAAAGTCATACAGACCAGAAATAAAAATTCCTTACCCAGTGACTGGAAGAAAACTGAATAGCGGCATTCATAGAGTGAAAATAGATACTGCCGCACTTTGGGTAAACTGTGCAACACTTCGAGGATCTCTGCCCCTTTGATCACCTACATAAGGTAAGGCAAAAAACCAAAACTCAGACATAAGAGGAATAAGGGAAGACAGGTTCTGAAGGTTCTCTGCAAAAGCAGCTGCTTAGCTTACCTTCTCCCTAAGGTCAGGCCTGTCTAATGCAATCATACTGACATAGACTGTGTATGTTACAAAGGTTTTGTAATCCATCAGTTCGTAGGATGTAAATGTAGAAACTGTGTCTAGGAAGAGCTCAGCTGCCTGCTTGAAGTCTCGAATGGCCACACAGTAAAGACCCTGGTAGACCTTGAGGCGATTCCGTCGGTCCCAGTCTCCTCCTTCCTCTATTAAACTTTTAAAACAGAAAGGTATGTTGTCATCCCACAGTTCTTAGCAAGGTGTACACCTACTTAAATTTGAAATGAGATGAGAAAGCTAGTTAAGCAGACAAAGCCATGCCCTACAGCCACTCAGCTAATCCAAATATAATATATAGTCAGCCCTCCACATTTGCTGAGGTTAGGGACACAGACCCTCATTAAAATGAAAAATAAAACAGTTGGGAGTTTTTACCTGAGAGAACATCTCTCTAGGAATTTCTAGGTCCTCCATCAGTCAATTTCTGCTGAAACAAACCACAAAATTGCACTGAAGAACCTAGATTTTCCTAGAAAGATGTCCTTGCTAGGAATTTGTAGGCCCTCTGGCATGAATCCATGGTCAGTTCCCAGACCACAGAGTCAAACTGGAAGACCTAGAGATTTCTAGAGAGCATTTAAATCAAATCTGTGAATAATGAAACCCACAGATGTCACACCTGCAAATATGCCATTCTAGAGGATAACGTCATCTAGAAAATATTTACTTTGATCAGCTAAACTAATGAAAATTTGGGTTATGCCAAATTTATGCCACAACAATCCCATAGTTAAAATCTGTGCAGATTGTAGGACAGGGGGATTACAAATTTCTCTTTACACACCAATGAATGGTTTAAATTCATATGCAATGAATAGTAGTACAGAATGTAACAATACCTATTAAAAGCACTGTCTAGCCAACAGGGAACAAAAGCAGGACAAAGAGAAACCCCATTGGTCTCACTGATTCCAAGGGGGAATAAGGGAAATCCTTTTGCCAACCTAAGATTAGAGGAAGATCCTCCCAGCTAAAGTTTTCTAATTGGAATGAAATATATTCAGAGGAATGTGCCCAGCTCTGAAAAGTGGAGCTTGGCAGGTCTGGAGAGTGGGAAAAGTATTTCTGGACCCGCTGAAGCCTGGATTAGGTCCATAAAATTGAACATCCTTCCACTCTATGATAAAGAAAATAGAAATTATACCTTTTGGCTTTTTCCGTGTTCCGTGTGATGAGGTCATTGTCCATATAAAACAGGCCAATTCGGAGAAGATAGAACACAATATCCAGTCGATGTCCCAAAGCCACTGTTTTGTCATATGTCTTCCGAAAGGCTGTCAGAGCAGCTTCCTACCAATGTAATATTTGCTAATGTTAGACTCTACAGAAATGCCTTGGTAACAGACATACTTT
The DNA here is from genome assembly GCF_035594765.1 of Anolis carolinensis. Lineage (NCBI taxonomy): Eukaryota > Metazoa > Chordata > Lepidosauria > Squamata > Anolidae > Anolis > Anolis carolinensis. The sequence goes on from NC_085842.1 coordinate 40,663,825, forward strand.
GCCTATGCATGCAATATCCACAATCCTGCACCACTTTTTACAACGGAGCAAAGAAAGGGACGTGTATGGACAAGGAGATCACTGCTCAGTAAATCAGTCATGACAACATCTTCTGGAGTCTAAAAGATGTTACTATTTTCCAATCAAGTTTTAATCCCCTTGATTTTCTGAGTGAAGGCTGCATTCCCTCAGATCCTCTCACCAGTGTAAAATACAGGGAATGAAGGAGAGATTTTCTGTGTCAAACTGAGATTTGGAGTAGAGACACTTTCCTGCATGGCAGGTGGCAGACTGCTTTTCTAAAAAACTAATATCTGGAGCAGGTACCTTTTTCCAAAACCCAGAGCAGTAAGAGACAATTCCACACTTTCTAGTCCTACAGTACTATGTAAAGTGCTGGTCTGTAGAACTGCACCAAATTGTGAACTACTGACTGCCAGTTTATTTTTTTAAAAAAAATACAGGAAAGATGGGATCAGATGATACCAATGGATACAAATATGCTACTGGTCTCTGTCACACTAGAAAAAACAATGCTAATGTCCAACATCATATAACATGAAAATATATGGAGAGGTTTTGATGGATGAAAGGGTTCTTGGTACATACAAGCAAGGAATAGCTCTCAGGCTATGACTAGTGCTGGGTCTACAACTGCAATAAAACCCAGATTATCTACTTTGAATTGGATTATATGGCAGTGTAGACTCATATAATCCAGATCAAATCAGATACGGATTATGCGTTTTGATAGTCTGGTTTTTATGGCAGTGTAGACCCAGCGTTAATCAAAAAGCCCATAACAAAAAAGTAATGGCAAACTTACAGTTGAGGACTGAACTCATGAAATTAATGAACTAGACTAGAATTTGGGACCCCACAACAATAGGTTTGTCATTATAGCTGTGCTAGTTTACCATTGTTGTTCCCTAATTAATGAGGATTAATATGCTGCTTGTCACCATTTCCACATGATGAACAAGGAGGCGAAGGTGTCTATCCATTCCTTCCATTTACTGAGGCTTTTTCCATAAGTATAACATGTTTTATTTGTCATACATTTCCAGAAATTCCAATTGATTGTAAGCAGCTGATGAACAGTGAAAATGTAAGCCAAATAAAAATTGGCCCTAAATAGCCACAAGTTTCTATCTGAAGGACAGTCAACTCAATGGTGCAGAAGCAGGGCTTCTTATCATCTTATCTTCTCTATTCACATGATAGTTACTCTGATAGCCATGACGAACTTCAAAAAGCAACATGCAAGTCAAGCATGTTTCCAGATGCTACTTAGAGCAATGGTTCCCAACCTGTGGGTCCCCATATGTTCTGGCCTTCAACTCGCAGAAATCCTAACAGCTGGTAAACTGGCTGGGATTTCTGGGAGTTGTAGGCCAAAACACCTGGGGACCCACAGGTTGAAAACCACTGATTTAGAAGAACACATGAACATAATCCAGTGTAATCACTCAATGCTTTATGCAATCTGAGCCTGGCACCTACCTTGTCCCCAATCCGACAGAGGTACTCTGCTTTGGCCATCATGGCATCACGAATTTCACTTTCTCCCAAGTTCTTTTCTGCATCTTCCAGTTCGTCATCAAGCCGCTTAAGCTCATCCTCATTTGCTTTCTTCATCTTGTTTAAGAGATCGGAATCTACCTGCCAGTCAAGAGACTTGCAGAGGGATTCGTAGTACGGGGCCATATCTGAGAAGAAAATTGTCACAGTACTGGTTAAGTACTGAGTCACCAAAACACTGCAACTTCAAAGAGGAACAGCAGCAGAAACTGTAGAAGAAAATACAGTGGAAATGGCTCATCTGCTCAGGAAAATGAAGTGTAAAAAAATGTGGTGCTGTGGTTAGACCTGTTCAATGGAGACTACAGTATCCCCGAAATCAAATCCTTGTTCATATTCAAAATATTGGAATTCCAGATAACTGTATGAACTTGAATCAATCTAAATTTCTCACAACCTAATCCATCTGACGGGGTTCTTATGAAGACTAGCTAAAATTTGGTTTTAATCCGAGCGACCATTTAAAAATGTAATAAATACAGACCTGCAGTTGTAAGCAGAGCAGTATACTCTAGTATACTCAAGAGTTTTCCATCTCAGATTGCTCACCAACCATCAGTCCAATACTCTGTACCTTTCAAAGGAAATATACCTTGCCACCTTCAAAACAATTTCCTTCCAATGAAGGAGGAATAGGATATGTCTGGAAAGTTACTACAGCCAGATCGCACAGAATGATGACCCAGCACTATAAGCTGCCATCATCATTGCCATCACTTATATTTGCAGCCAACAGAGCATTAAAACTTGATATTAAAGACAAAAACAACTAAGATTCTATTTTAAAAAAAAATAATGCACGTGATTTATTTATTTACAGTATTTATATTCCACCCTTCTCACCCCGAAGGGGACTCAGGGTGGATCACATTATACACACATAGGGCAAACATCCAATGCCCAAAAACACATCAGAGACAGACAGACTCAGAGGCAATTTAACCTTCTTCTGAGGGGATGTTTGATTCTGGCCACAGGGTGGAGCAGCTGCTTCATCATCCACTGTGACGGCACTTCCTCATTCCAAGTCGTAAATTAGTTAAACTTGCCTCCCCACTTTTATAAGTGGTAACTTATTTCCTACTTGATAGATGCAACTATCTTTCGGGTTGCTAGGTCAGCAACAAGCAGGGGCTATTTTTTATTTTTTTTTAATTGACGGGTGCTCACCCCACCACGGGCTGGCCTCAAACTCATGACCTCATGGTGATGGCCCTAATTGACCTACAGAGACTCAATGGCTATGTCAGGAGTGCTATGATCATGTGTTTCTAGATAGCAGGGAGTTGGAATGGATGGCCCTTGTGGTCTCTTCTAACTTTATGATTCTATGTGACAATTTTTTAAAATATAGCTATTTGCTCAGTGTCTGACTTGGATTCTTGGAGCAAAAATGCCTCAAGACAGTCATATCGGAAAATAGGATACATTAGAGCTTTCTTTACCTCTTGATACTAATGGGCATTGAAGGAAAACATGCAATACGTTGTCAACTTCAAGGTTATTATTGGGACAGTATGTATTGCTCAGCTTGCTCTATCGGCCATCAAACAGATTATAGAGTTCAGAATATTAAACTCTGCCAAAGAAAAGGTCATTCAAGATTTCAGAATAGTTAACCACTCTAAATGTGGTATTTCATCTTCATAAGGAAGCCATAACTGACCCACAGACTGTGGGGATTTCTGGATATCTGAGCACCCCCAGAACCTCTATGTCCAATAGTCTCTATTCAAAACCCAATTTAACGCAATCTTGGCACATAAAGGGGGGAGACTGCCCTAACGAATCATTCAGTGTTGTTCAGAAGAATCTAACTTTAAATGCAGTTTGACATCATTTTGTCTGCCATGCCTAAATGTTGTGGAATCCTGGAACTTGAAGTTTGGTGAGGGACCAGCACTCTTTGGCAGAGAAGTCAACAGACTTTCTAAGACAACGATTCCCATGATTTCATAGCACCAACCCATGGCTCTCAAAACGGCGTAAAACTGCATTAATTCTAGCATTATTCAGACTATTTTCATTTTAGCACTATGTCACTAATGCCACATTTATCTATTTGCCTCACATGGAGGAGCTTATCTTCCCAATATGCAAGCCATACAAAGAGATTTGTTGGGAGGATAAACATGAATGTAAATACTGCTGAAATGATCTCCTTAGTGTCTTATTATTACTGGAGAGATTATAAAAGACTCTCTAGAAATGATACTGTAAGTACTGAGAGTTAGATGACTCATTCTCTCTCACACACACATAATGACAGTGCCACTGCTCTCCCATCTATCTTATCACTACCATGAGGCCACAGGCATAAAGGGACTGTGATGACCAGAAGGAGAACTGACCAAGGCATAATAAAGAGAACAAGGAAGGTTCACAGGCAGAAGGAAAAAAGTATGGGCAAGTATTAAGTAGAGGAAATAACAAATACACAGTTACCAAAACTAAATGGAAAATGGTAAGTAAAAACTTGCTGGGACTATATACAAATGCTTGTACAATGGTGGTTCAATCACTGCACATAGTGTGGCAGTTAACACAACATATAACCTATATTACTATTCAAGGATCTGCACAAATCAATTGTGTACCTGATGTATGACAGGTACAGCACTGCTGAAAAATTAGAAAGGTATCATAAAAACAAAGGATATTAAGATGGCACTGTAGATAGAAAGTGCAGTCCTAATCTCATCATATTAGTTCATCCATTGCCATTTGGGTCCATGCCTCCATTATACACCCATCCTTCCTGTGAGCCCTGAAGGGTACTAGGTATGTTTTTGGCTTATTGTTAAACTCTGGAGCACAGACACAAGTGACTCTTGGACTGAATGGACCTGTGGTCTTTTCCAACTAGATGATTCTATGAAAACCACAAGCCCAGTGATCGTAGAGAAGTCTTTCCAAACTTTCTACAAAATCCCAAATGTCTAATCACTCTTGCAACTTATGGTGCAATCTTCTTTGCATCTACTCAGATGGAGCAGCTATAGTTATCTCCATGGCCATCTCCTACACTACTTTTTCGCAACATACTCATCTCTTCAGCTGACTTTTTCTTTTCACCCTACTATAAAGGTTGGCAAAGGGCAAATCTACTAATCTATTAGAAATAAGTACTCTCTAATACCCTAGCAAGGATTTCTTGCTGTTGGGGGCCTTCAAGTCATTTTTGATCTATGGAGACTCTAAGACAGATCTATAGTGTTTTCTTGGAAACATTTCTTCAGAGACGGTTTGCCTTCCTCTAATGTTGAGAGTATGCAACTGGCTCAAGGTCACCCAATGTGTTTCATGGCTGAACATGAATTCAAATCCTGGCTTCCAGAGTCATAATCCAATGCTCAAAACACTACACTATGCTGGAATTCAAGGATCTCATCTTCCTGGTTGAGCAAAACAAGATCACTCTACTCCCCAGCTATGTTGCTAAATTGAAAAACCTTTAAAAAAACTAAACATCATTTATTTATGTGGAAGAGCTATGAACACTGATCATATTTGGAACCATAAATAAACTGCTAGTAGCTCAGTATTTTTAATTCAAAGTGATGTATTTTATACTAGGCACTGACTAGGAGCTCCCAGAGCTTTAATTAAAAAAGAAAACACTCCTGACCTAGCAAAAGCCCTTCATTGTGAATAAACTTTTCCTTTTTCCTACAAAGTCCCAAATGTCTAATTGCCACTAAGTCTAATATTGCAAAGTGTTGCAGGTGACACAGCAGCAACAAGCGGAAATCTATATTCCTAAATTCAATAAACAGTAATCTTAGAAGAGGGACAAGCACATCATTTCATACTGAGAAAAGAGATACAGAGCAAAAGGGACAGAAACGGAACAATCCTACTTCTAAAAATAGGTTCTACAAATACATGAATGCAAAATTGATTTTAGAAACAAAATATACAATCACTACAAGCTAAAATAATTACCTGTACAATGAACATACCAGGCAGCCCCAGGCCACCTATCTGAAACATGGAAGTATCACTAATATAATTGATAAGATTTTAATAAGAATTCTTTAAAGGTTTATCTCTCCCCCCTTCCACCTTCATCGCATCAGTTTTCAGGGACGAGGGCAACATACAACAAACTCAGCAGTCATGAAAAAGAAAGGTAAAACTTTAAAGCCATTTAAAATTTACATTATCCAAATTAAGTCAAGATTCTAGCTTAATGAAAAGTTCATTAAAATACATCAATATTCAAGAGAAGCAGTCGTAGTTAAGTAACAGACCTTTACTCACAGATGATCCCAGCTTCAATCTCTTGTATCTGCAGGTAGGACTGGGAATAACTTCTGCCTATTCTAATTTTATAGTGATTTTTATATTTATCCTTTTTATTATGTTTTTGTAGAATTTAAATCTATATTGTTTTAACATATTGTAAGGTTCCTTGTTTTTTATTACTGGGGGAAAGTGAACATAAATCAATAGAACAACAACAGTATTATCCCATTTTTCTCGCAATGAAATTCAAGATGACTTACCAAAAAAAAAAACTGGTACAACCTGGTCGTGTTACTACCATTCATTACACAAACCAATAATTTGGTTATGGAAAAATTATGTCCATAATATGATTAAGAGTAACTAACTACATGTTGAGTACATTATCCCTTATCTAAAATACTTGGGACCAGAAAAGTTTTGGGTTGCAGATTTTTATTATATTTTTTTTTGGATTTTGGAATGTCTATATTTGCATTTTTTTACAAGGGCTTTAGTCTTCTTTGCCAAAATGTGCTGGTGCCTCACCAAACCACAACTCTCATGTTCCCACAGCACTGAATCATGAGCAGTTGAAGTAATGTCAAACTGCATTCATTCCACAGAGCTTCAAGTACTATAAAATCAATCAGGATGAATTGGTTTTCTCAATCCAAGTAGGCTGAATGAATCAATTGGCTTTACCTATGTAAATTCAAAGGGAGAGGCGATTAAGAAGAAATGATAATATAAATATAAAAATAAACAGAAGTAGTCGTAGTAGTTGTCTCAGCATTTGACAAACTGAATAGGCCTCCTCTAGTTGGGCTTAACCAACTGCATGTTCAGCCACTGCTAAGAGCAGGCATGGCCAAACTTCGGCCTTCCAGGTGTTTTGTACGTCAACTCCTATAATTCCTAAGGACGTTGAAGTCCAAAACACCTGGAGGGCCGAAGCTTGCCCATGCCTGGCTAAGAGTCATTATATCCTTAGTACCTTAGTTCCTTCACCCTGGCCCTCCGAGCACATACAGAGTGCCTTCTTTTATCCATAGGGAGAACCATCATTTGAGCAAAAAAATGTGAGGATTTTAACGTAAAGGACAAAACGGGAAGCAAGGTTGCCCCCCACCCCATTAAAGGATACATCTATTGTGAAGGCACGCTGGGGGAAAATGGCTATCTGGTCTGGCTACCCAAGCGGCTTCGGTTTACCTTATAATTATACCTCAAACCCCAAAGTAAATACTCTAGAAGCTGATTAAAGATAACCAAAAATATGTTTATTGAAAACAGGAAACAGTCCTTTTAATGTATTAGAAATAATATGAGGTAAAATCACTGAAATTATACAGAAATAAAACTATATTGATTGAGAATGAAAGCTATAGAGACTATAAAGGATAAACACACAAGCTATGAGGAAACTATAAGGTAAGGACTATAGGGTATGTACAAGGCTATGAGGTAAACTGTAAGGTAAGTACGTGATTTATGTTGCCCGTTTGAATTTGCCAGGTCATAGAATCCAGACTCTAAGGTTTTTTCTCTGGAATGGCAATTGGAGGGAAAAAAGCCTCTAGAGCAGGGGTCCCCAAACTTTTTAAGTGGAGGGCCAGTTCATGGCTCCTCAGACTGTTGAGGGGCCGAATTATCATTTGAAAAAAAATACAAACAAATTCCTATGCACACTGCACGTGTCTTATTTGTAGTGCAAAAAAAACCCCAACAACAATTATTTATTTATTCATTTATTTATTTACTACATTGATACCCCACCCTCTCTCACCCCGAAGGGGACTAAGAGCGGCTTACAAGTTGTATGTACATACAATATATTATATTATTAGCATAGCACAATATTAGCATTATATATTACTATATTGTACTATACCACTGTACTGTAATATTATTAGTAATATTACATTTAATATATAATATACAATTAATATTATTATATTACACAATATTATTATATTGTATTATTATTATTAGCCACCCTGAGTCCCCTATTGGGTGAGAAGGGAGGGGTAGAAATACTGTAATAAATAAATAAATAAATATTATATTATATTATAAGATTATTATCAACATTATACGTATACACAATATATTATATTATTCGGATTGCACAGTATTAGTAAATTAAAGAACAATACAATATTTAAAAATAAAAACAATTTTAACCAACATACTGTGTAAAATCAGGATTTCAATGGGAAGTGTGGGCCTGCTTCTGACCAATGAGATAGTCAAGCTAAGTAGGATTGTTGTTGTTGTGTCTTCAAGTCATTTCGGACTTTGGGCGAGCCTAAGTCTAAAACTGAAGGCGGGGGCCAGGCCAATGACCTTGGAGGGCCACATCCGGCCCCTGGGCCTTAGTTTGGGGACTCCTGCTCTAGAGATTAGCTTCCAGGCTGAACCATCTCATCCAAACCTAAAGGGGAGTCCCAAGCTCCACCCCCAAAATGAGAGCCAATGGAACATTCCTCCCAAGAACAGCAACCAGGAAATAAGCAAGGGAGGGAAAGCCAAGTAGGACAGCACATCTATGCTACAGCAAGAATGTAGTTTGACACCACTTGTAACTGCTATGGCTCAATGCTAAGGAATCTTGGGAGCTGTAGTTTGACAGGGTTAGGGTTAGGGTCTTTAGCCTTCTCAAAGTGCGGCAGACTCTACATAGGTGGGCAATTTGATTTTTAAGAGGGGGGCATTCGAAAATAACTGAGTTTTTTGCATTTTGTAAGGTTTGAGAAACCTCATATGGCGTGTATAAATATATATTGCTGCAGACATTTTAAAAATAAAAATCAGAATGTATAGGGTGGTTAGCTGGTGACAGCCCACTAATAGTGGTGAAATCATAGAATTAAGCAGAGTGCATTTTCACAGAAAAGGGAGAGAATTCTCATGCCAAACACCCCACTTTTCTCAGGGCCCTTCCAGACAGGCCCTATATCCCAGGATCTGATCCCAGGTTTGATGTTTATCTCAGATTATCTAGCAGTGGGAACTCATATAATCTAGTTTAATGTATAAAACCGGGGATCAGATCCTGGGATATAGAGCCTGTCTGGAAGGGCCCTCATTATTCTTTTAAAATAATAATAATAATAATAGGAGGATTAGATAATGAGAACTACCGGACCCCTGGTTGACAACTATTTTGTATCTGGGTTCGGCTAGTCCATGTCAGTCCAGTTACTATCATTGCCACACAATCAGCCCACAAACTTTGTGAACTCTATTTGGCTTCTGTAAATTAATGTGGCTGTTTTATGTTTAGATTTTATGTCATTATGTAATTTTTTGATTATGCTTTGTTTAATTTATTGATGTTAGGTTTTAACGTTATTTTCATATTATGGGGTTTTTTCCTGGTATTTTATGTCGGTATTTGTCTGTTCTATAGCAACATTAAATGTTTCCCACTGTATGTTGGAATCCGCCCTGAATCCCCCTGGGGAGATAGGGAGAAACCACTCAGGGTGGTTTACAACAGATATCGGCAAACAATCAATGCCATGAGAAGCTGAACAGAGACAGAAATAACTAATCCGCCAAATCCCAAAAACAAATCCACATCTATATCAAAAATAATAACAAATTGTATTGTAATATTACAAGTATATTACATGTAATATAATATACAATTATCATATTTTATATTGTATTATATTATTATACCACATTTTATATATAATACACTACCAGTACATTTTACTATTAGTATTATATATTACGTTGTATCATATAATAGTATATACAACATGACAAGACACAAAATATACAAAGATGTCTTTTTGTTCTGCATATGAGTGTAGTGAGAAAGCTGTGGGAAAAAATTCAAAGCACAAATCATGACTTTCATAGGTCAGTTAATATATTTCTAAGAAAAAAATAAGATTGGGTTGCTGTGAGTTTTCTGGGTTGTGTGGCCATAAGCATCTTTTCCTGATGTTTCACCTGCATCTATGGCAGGCATCGTAAGGTTGTGAGGTATGCTGGAAAATATGCAAGTGGATTTATATATCAGTGGAATGTTCAGTGTGGGAGAAAGAACTCTTGACTGTTTGAGACAGGTGAGAATGTCGCAATTGGCCACCTTGATTAGCCTTTCAGTTTCAAGGTCTGGCTGTTTACTGCCTGGGGGAATCCTTTGTTGGGAGGTGTTGGCTAGCCCTGATTGATTCATGTCTGAATTCCTCTGTTTTCTGAGTGTTGTTCTTTATTTATAGTCCTGATTGTAGAGGTTTTTTAAATACTGGTAGCCAGATTTTGTTCATTTTCATGGTTTCCTCCTCTCTGTTGACATTGTCCAAATGCTTGTGGATTTCAATGGCTTCTCTGGGTAATCTGACACCTCCCAACAAAAGATTTCCCCAGACAGGAAGCAGCCAGGCCTTGGTGGTGCAACATTCACACCTGCCTCAAAGAGACAAGAAATCTTTCTCCCATCCTGGACATTCCAGATATATAAAAACCCCACTTGCCGAGTTTCCAATAAACCTCACAACCCTTAGGATGCCTGCCATAAATGTGAGCGAAACGTCAGGAGAGAATGCTTCTGGAACATGGCCATACAGCCCGGAAAATTCACAGCAACTCAGTGATTCCGCCCATGAAAGCCTTCGGCAACACAAAAATAAGATTATCAGCCGCCAAACACACTTCGCAATAAGGTTACCCCGAATCCGTACTTCAACTGTCCTTTTGCCCTTTTATTTTTCTATGTCAGGGAGGCCATGTTATTTGGAAACCTGTTTAGACCAAGTTAATCCTGGGAGCTGTAGTTTGACAAGGCCTTGGGCCTTCTCTGCCACAGAGCACTGACTCCTCACCAAACTACAGCTCCCAGGATTCCACTGAGCCATGGCAAGTACAAGTGATGTGCAACTGCCTCAATTCCGTAGTGCGGGCCCACGCCTCACCGTGTTCTTTGATGGCGGCCATGAGCTCCTGCCGGGCGGCCGGGTCCGGGCGCTGGGGCTGGAGGCTGAGCAGGAAGCGGAGCTGCGCGATACGGAGGTCCGGGTTCTTGGGCAGGCCCTCCTCCTCCAGGTTCTCCAGCGGCATCGCGGCGGCGAGGGACGGAGGAAGGAGTTAGGCTGAGAACGAGAAGAAAAAGGCGCTGCACCGGTCAGGGAGTGACTCAGGCCCTCACCCGGAAGCGGAAAGAAGCCTCCGGCAACAGGCCACGCCCATTCCGCCGCTTATGTCCAATAGCATGCGCCGCCGCTTACGTCCAATAAACCCCGCCCACACTGTTGCATATGCTCCGCCCATGTTGTTGAATACGCCCAGTAGGCCCCACAACACATCACCCCTTACGTCCGTTAGGCCCCGCTCAAATCGCTGCTTACGTATGATAGGACCCGCCTGCCGCGCTGGTTACGTCAAACAGACCCCGCCCACACCGCCGCGTATGTATAATAGGCCTTTTGCACACCATAGCGTAAGTTCAATAGGTTCCGCCCACACTGCTACATACGTCCAATAAGAGCCACCCACAACGCAGCGTGCAACCAATAGGCCCCGCCCGCTAAGCGGCTTACGTCCAATAGGCTCCGCCCATATAGCGGCGTACGTCCAATAAGCCCCGCCCACATTGCGGCTTACGTCAACAGGCCCGGCCTATACTGCGGCGTAAATCCAATAACCCCCTCCACAAAACGCTTCTTGCATCCAATAGGCCCCGCCCACAGCTTGCGTACGGCTTATAGGCTCCGCCCATACCACGACATAAGTCATATAGTCCCCGCCCATACCCCGGTTTACGTCCAATAGGCCCCGCCCACACCACCGCCTCTGTCAAAAGGATTCCCCCCTCTCTCTTCTTTCTTCCTGCCTTGGAAGACTCAAGGGCTACAATCTTCATGGAGATGTCCCTATACTTCCGGTCCTCAAGCGCCCTCGCCTGATTCCACTTGTGATTCGCATGATAATATATTCCCTTAAGACAGTAGTTCTCAACCAGGGATCCCCAGATGTTTTGGGCCTACAACTCCCAAAAATCCCAGCCAGTTTACCAGGTTGGGAACCCCAGGTTGAGTACCACTGGCTTAAGAGAAGACAGTTTATTTCAAACTGTCCGGGTTTTTCCTTCCTTGGACAAAACAGGAATGAATGACAAGTACTGGTCTCACAGCGGCCTCTGGTGGGTGGACGAGCTCATTTCATTTGATGTGGGGAATGTGGAACTTCCTTGGGCTGCGTCTACATTGCAAATTCAATGCAGTTTACAGACCGACTAAGAAAATGCAGCAAATGCTACGTTCAACAAAGGACAAGGAGGATCCTCTCACCTCTGCTGGAGTCTACCAGCTCAGATCCAGGTTATTTGTCTAATCACGTCTCCCTATATATGTTGGAAGTTGTAGATGTAAATAAATAGAAGCTTAACCACAGCTTCTGAACCCAAGTTTACCCTGCAGTATAGTAACGTGCCACTCAGGTTTGTGAAATAAGTACAGTAGAGTCTCACTTATCCAAGCTTCTGGATTATCCAAGCCATTTCTGTAGTCAATGTTTTCAATACATTGTGATATTTTGGTGCTAAATTCGTAAATACAGTAATTGCAACATAACATTATTTCGTATTGAACTACTTTTTCTGTCAAATTTGTTGTATAACATGATGTTTTGGTGCATCATTTGTAAAAGCATAACCTAATTTGATGTTTAATAGGCTTTTCCTTAATCCCTCCTTATTATCCAAGATATTCGCTTATCCAAGCTTCTGCCGGCCCGTTTAACTTGGATAAGTGAGACTCTACTGTACCAGTAACTTTACTTCAATAGATCAAACAGAGTAACAATATACACAGTAGTCTCTCTGATTTCTTACACAGAACAGAGGGAATAAACAGCCCTTTTGAAACGGTCTTTAAATATGCCCCATTGCCTTAAAAATGATTAGGCTTCAGAGAATCGGCAGCCATTAATTCCCTGGCAATTTCCAGTTAGCACTCTCTGAAGAACTTCCTCACTGTGAGGGCTGTTCGGCAGTGGAACTCTCTGTCAGGGTATTGTGTATTGTGAAATGTTAAAATCAATCTGGATACAGCAATCATGGAGTTAATGAGAGTCTGCTATGATTGATGTATCACAGGACCAATGGGGTCAAGTGTGTTTTGACCGGGACGTACTATCTTGGTTCCTGTGGAATGCGAGGGAGTAAGGTTTCCTGTGTAGAGCGGAGAACAGCAATGAGCAATGAGCTGCGTGTGTGTGCATGGGTGCTTTCGGCAAGCACTCATAGAGGAAAGGACTGAATTAACTCTATTTGTAAATAGTTCATGTAAATAAAGTTTAATCAACAGTTGGACTTCGTCTGCTGGAGTGAGTTTATCTAGTGCTGTTTTCCACACGGGGAAACAGTCTGGAGAGAAGGAGGTGAACCGGGATGGTGAATTTTTTGGATTTCACTCTGCTACCCATCATCCCCGCTGACACTCTCTCCCCTGGACTGTGGTGGAGGCTCCTTCTTTGGAGGCTTTTAACAGAGGCTGGATGGCCATCTGTTGGGGGTGCTTTGAATGCAATTTCCTGCTTCTTGGCAGGGTGTTGGACTGGATGGCCCATGAGGTCTCTTCCAGCTCTACTATTCTATGATTCTAGGTGAAAATGCCAGCTCAAACCGTTTCTCTCAGCAGCAAGCCAGAGACAGTAGCCAATTAGAAAGTTGGCTCTTGGCACACTTAGCCAATCATCTGCTGACACATGTCTTTCCAGTCAACCCATTACATCATGGTGCCTTTTACAAATCCCCACAATATAGGCCATCTCAGGCACTTTGATCAGCGGAGGAGACCCTGCTCTCAGTCCCACCTCATCACAAGCGCGGCTGGTGGGAACGAGAGAGGGGGCCTTCTCCGTGATCGCCCCCTGCCTCTGGAACTCCCTCCCTAAAGAAATAAAAATGCCCCCCACTCTCCTCTCCTTTAAGAAACAGTTGAAGACACATCTACCATGTTTCCCCGAAAACAAGACATCCTCTGAAAATAAGACTGAGTAGAGGTTTGGCTGGATTGCAAAATATAAGGCATCCCCCGAAAGTAAGACCTAGCAAAGTTTCTGTTTGGAAGCATGCCTGTCAAACAGAACACCTGAGCATGCAGCTGTGATTTTTCCCCCTTCCTACCTCCCTTTCCCTCCTTCCCTGCCTGCCTGCCTTCCTTCCTGGGGAGAAAAGGATGGCGCGAGAGGGAAGATGATGGGATCAGGCACCAATAGGATGCGGCGGAGGGAGCTGACGGGTCGGTGAAGCCAAGCAGACAAAGAGGGAGGGAGGGAGGGAGGGAGGGAGGGAGGGAGGAAGGAAGGAAGGAAGGAAGGAAGGAAGGAAGGGCAAGCGGGCAGACTCTGAGGCCAGGGTGAGGAGGATGAGGAGGAGTGCGGCATGGCATAGCTTCTGCTGCTGCCTTCCCCGACAGAGGCTCACGGCTTGCTCTCCCCACTGAGTCTGGGATGAAGGCGGCCAGGGCATGGGGAAATGCAGCCAGAGGAGGAGGCGGGAGGATGTGGGGCCATGCTGTGACCGAGCGGAGGGCGCCGGCGAAGGAGGCAGCAGCAGCCCCAACAGCAGCCCCAACAGCAGCCCCAGGCTCAGCCTCAACAGCTCCAGGCCAGCATGGGAATGTGAATTCTTCTTCATGGAAAAATAGGACATCCCCTGAAAATAAGACCTAGCACATCTTTGGGAGCAAAAATTAATATAAGACACTGTCTTATTTTCGGGGAAACTGGGTATGCACCTTAACGTATGGAGAGGAGGAGGATTAACATAATTGTCACCTCATAGCAGTTATGGTCTAAGTGAAGCTACAACAAGTGCTAAACATTTTCTGCAACCAGGTCATTTAATTCAGTCCAGGTACACACTCGCTCTGTGCAATAATGCTTTTACTGAGTGTCATGTTTAAATTTATTGTTTTTTTTCTAATTTGGAATTTTTATTATAATGAGTATGCTATTGTTATTTTATACTTTTGATGTTAAGTGAAGTAGTTGTGGCATTGAATGTTTGCCGTTTATATGTATTTTAACCGCCCTGAGTCCCTTTGGGAGGAGAGTGCGGTCTAAAAATAAAGTTTTTTTATTATTATTATATTACTGTATACTATGCAGCTGTGGACAAGTCTACATAGGGACAACCAAATGCTGCACCCAAACACAAATCAAGGAACATGAAAGGCACTGCAGACTAACTCAACCAGAGAAGTCAGCCATAGCAGAGCACTTGATGAACCAACCTGGACACAGCATATTATTTGAGAACACAGAAATGCTGGACCACTGTGACAAACACCATGTTAAATACACAGAGAAGCCATTGAAATCCACAAGCATGTGGACAAATTCAACAAAAAGGAGGAAACAATGAAAATGAACAGTATTTTAAAAACCCTCTAAAATCAGGACAATAAATAAAGAACAACACTCAGAAAACAGAGGAATTCCAGACATGAATCAATCAGGGCCAACTAACACCCCCCCCAAGAAAGGATTCCCCCCAGGAAGGAAGCAGCCAGGTTTTGAAGCTGCAAGGCCATTACATGCTAGTCAAGGTGATTAATTGCAACATTCACACTTGCCTCAAACAGACAAGAGTTCTTTCTCCCAACGTGGACTTTTCACAAATATATAAATCCCACTTTCCTAGTTTCCAACAGACCTCACACCTCTGAGGATGCCTGACATAGATGTGGGAGAAGCGTCAGGAGAGAATGCTTCTGGAACATAGCCATACAGCCCAGAAAACTCACAGCAACCCAGTTATTCTGGCCATGAAAGCCTTTGACAACTCAATGCAGTTTGACACTGCTTTAACTGCCATTGTTCATTGCTGTGGAGTACGTTTTATAAGATCTTGAGCTTTCTCTGCCAAAGAGTGCTGGTGCCTCATCAAAACTACAACTCACAGGATTCCAAAGTGTTGAGCCCTGGCAGTTAAAATGGTATCAAACTGCATTAATTCTGCAGTGTAGATGCAGCCTTAGAAGGGATAGGAAAGGATATTTTGACCAAGGAAGAAAAAAAGAAAATATTGTTGTGCTTTTTTAAAAACAGATACCACCTTACTTTTTCCTGACAGGTTATCAGCACTTCCAATTATGTTTTTATACCCTACCATTTTTAAAATGTCATAAAATAGCAAGCAGACGTTTCAGTTGTCCTAAACTCTTGATGCAGCCTGATATTAAGATAATGAGAGGAAAAAAATAAAGCTGGTTTGCTTTGCAATCCTCTTTTCACCTACCTGGAAAAGGGTATTATTGAACAAGATGGGCTTTACTCTGAACAGGTGCGCTGTTTTCTGGATTGTCTGGGGTCCGCTCTAGTGTCCACTTTTTAATGACCTGCATTTTGGATCTTTTTAAATTGCAATAGAATCATAAAGTTGGAAGATTCCACATGGATCATCTAGTTCAACCCCATGCTATTCAGGAAAAGCACCATCAAAGTATCCCTGGCGGATGGCCATCCAGCCTCTGTTCATAAGCCTCCAAGGAAGCAGCTTCCACCAGAGTTCCACTGCTGAACTGCTCATGCAGTTAGGAAGTTCTTCCTAATGTTCAGGTGGAATCTCTACTGTAAATTGAACCCATTGCTTCGAGTCCTGTTTTCCAGGGCAGCAGAAAATAAGCCTACCCCCTCTTCCTTATGACAACTTTTCACATATTTATTATACATAGCTATCCTCTCAACTTTCTCTTCTGCAAGCTAAACATACTCAGTTCTTTAAGATGCTATTCATAGGGATTCATGGTCTCCAGATCTCTGATCATTTTAGTCGCTCTCTTCTGGACACCTCCTAGCTTGTCAACATCCCTCGTGAATTGTGGTGCCCAGAATTGGACACAGTGTGATAACAGGTGAGATCTGACCAAAGCAAAATAGAGGGGCACCAAGACTTCCCTTGAATGTGCTTTGCCAGGCCTCTGCCCATGGTTGCTTCAGATTGCTGGAACAGAGAAATATATAACACCAAGGACAAGACTATCGATGGCTGGTAGTCATAAAGGCTTATATACTGCCTCTGGTACCACTACCAACAGCAGTATGATGCAGTGGGCCCTTTCACACTATGCTAGCACTACAATTCTTGTTTAGCTGCCATGGCTGCATCCTTTGGACTCTCAGATTTTGTTGTTTAGGGATGGGAGTCAGTGTGGTGCGAGTATCCCTGTAATTCCTGGCATTCTTAACCAGCATAGATAATGGTGAGGAACCAAACAGTGAGACAACATGTTTAAGGTCACAAATGGCCTCTACTCCAATCTAGGCTGAGAAAAAGATTTGGAGACATTGGCCCCATCTGTACTGCCATATAATACAGTTTGAAACTGCATTATATGATCAGTGTAATATAGTAGTAGTAGTAGTAGTAGTGGTAATCTTTATTTGTACCCCATCCTATCTCCCCAATAGGGACTCAGGGTGGTTAAAACTTACCTTGTGGCAAACTTTCAGTGCCAATAAGGTGTAAGCAACAAATAATAAGACTACCATAAATTAAATAACCGCACATTAATCATCGACATCAGACAATAATAAAACATTACAGCAAATTAGACAGCACACCACTAAAGACTATATTTTAACTGAGCATGTATGTAGATTCATATAATACAGTCCAATGCAATTAACAGGACATTTGTCAGGGTTTGCAAAGATATTATATATGTGTTAACTGGAAAATTAAATTCATAAAGCCAATTGGCTGAATTTGCAACGACCTAGGAATTGATTTGTAACTGTTGCTATCCTGCTTCTGGATAACCGGTTTGAACAGATTTCTGTGTGTGTGTGTGTGAGAGAGAAAGAGAGTCTTCTGAGTACTGGGTGGAAAGAAGATGGCTCTGTACTCAGAAAGGCCTGACTATTTCTAAAGCCTCATTTGCTGCTGATCTTCCCTGAAGCAGATCCATGGACTAAGAAAGGATTGCCTATGACTGCTGTTTTCTGTAACAGATCAGAGGGACTACTGTAAATACCATTGTTCTGTTGATCTCTTGGATTAAGTAAAAGTTCCTGTGTTACTTCTTTCTGCAAAGCTGAGTGGTGCATCATTCTGCAAGCTGTCTCTGGGTCACGGGCACACATAAGAGCTTCCATCTATCATCCACAATCCCCAACAACATTCACTCCTGGAAGAGTTATCATGGGGAAAAGATGTCTCTGATGAAGCTTTATCACCAATCCTTGTTTCCAAACAAGCCACATTTTTCAAAATCCAATTATCACAGGGAAAGAAAGTGAGGTAGAATCTTCTGAACAGGGGCGCAGACAGGGGTGTTAACTATGCTATATATATATTTGGCTGGAGTTACACTTTTAAAAAGTACCTATTCTAACTTACATACAAATTCAACTTAAGAACAAACCTACAGAACCTATCTTATTTGTAATTTGGGGACTGCCTGTATCTGGGTCTACACTGACCATATAATGCAGTTTCAAGCCATATTATATGTAAATGGGGCCACTGAGAGCTTGCTTATGGTTTTTGGTGTTTCAGTTGCTCCTAATCAAAGTATTCCCTGATTATGGAGATTTGGAAAAAATTTTGCTTCATGAATCAACCTATCATTTTTTGCTTTTTGTGTGTCAACACACACAATAACAAATTCTGGGGATGGAAAAGTAGCCCTGTTAGGCTGTTAAGCAAATATCAACTCAGAGTCTTACAACAGGCTAACACATTTATTGTGACATAAACTGCGGTGGACCAGTCACATCATCATCAGATGCTTGATGTGTTATAAGAAAGAGTACGGGGAGGGGGAGTAAACATAGCATTAAATAACCTTTAAAATTGAGAGTTTCTGCAGATTTGTGGTGTTTGTGATATGGCAATTCTCTTAGCATCACTGTGCTAATTTCACTTGGGAGATCAACCCATTGCCTGTGTAATGGGAATAATAGTAATAATAATAATAATAATAATAATAATAATAATAATAATAATAATAATTTTATTTTTGTACCCACCTCCATCAACCCAAAGGAACTCAGGGTGGCTTACATGTGGCAAAGCTTGACAACACAGTTAAAATGTGATTACATAAAAATGCAAATGCAAGTGCAAAAAATGCAAAAATGCAATTCACAATGTAAACAGAATGAACCAACAACATTATAACAATAATAAAAGCATCAACCAGCAACCAATTACAGTTTCTGTTGCATTCGTGGGCATGTGGACTACTTGCAGCAATAACGGATAGGCTGATATATAAAGTACATAATCATATGGTAGCAGATAAGGGCAATGATAAAGTGCAAGAGTAGGGGTTTTTTTGGTCCCGTTTGGGGCTAATTATCTGAGGGGCTGTCTATTCAAAGGCACAGGCAAGGCCAAAGGATGGACAAAATACAGCCATACAGACACAGCTGCCAGGATCTCTCAATATTAGCCTCATCTGCACTGCCGTATTATGCATTTTGGAACTGCATTATACAGTTAGTGTAGACTCATATAATGCAGTTCATTGCAGTCAAACTAAATGACTCTAAACTGACCATTTAATGCAGTTTCAAACTGCATCATATGGCAGTGTAGATGGTTCCCTAGAAAGGTGTTGGATAAAAAATACTGTAGTATTATTTTACTCACAATTTTCCCATGTCTGTGGTGCTGCTGCGGCCCTGAACCCAGCAAATTTGGAGGCCTGAATGTACTTTCATTCTGAAGTTTTTTATAGTGTGTGTGGGAAGAGCTGTGTGGGAGATTACAGCAACTTTCAGAATATTTTAAGACTGTTCTGCAGAACTGAAATATACACCACTGCTATCTTTGCGTAATCATTTTTCCACTCTCAGATTTGTGATAATTTATTTTCCAGTCATTTCTCCTCTCTAGGTAATGCCATATATTACATTGCCAATCTATTAGCATGGTTAACCTTGATAACTCTACTGTGTGTTTGGCTTCTATCTGATAGCTGAGACCCCCGCTTTTAAATTCATCTGACCTGCTGTGGCGAGTTCCACAGATCCGGATCACCAGCGGAGCGGGAGAGTGCACGGACCACATCGAATTATTATTGATTTCTTTTATCACTTTCCCCCCCAACCCTAACATTGTAACTAATCCCCCAATAAAAGTATCCTCTTTTGTCTTGAAACTCTCTCCAGTGGCTACTTTGTATCCCTTTCTCTGACTCCTGCATGGAAAAACCTCTCTCCTTCCTTCCGCTAACCTAACCACCATTGAGTGGAATGGCAGACGGGACAATCTAACCCATAACTTTATCAAAAACATTCCCAGCATGCCTATCTTTTATATTTAACACTCTTTGATGCCCCTGGTTCAAATACAACCAACAGCGCCCAAATGGGTCCAGTTTGAAGCTCCAAATCAGCTGACTGTCAAAAAGCCGGTTCCGTTTGCCTCTTTCTCCGCAACAGCCGCTTCTTGGCTCTCACGGCTGGCAGGCTGTTTCCAGGGAACTTGGACTTCTCTCCAAGGCTGCTGGTGGCGGACTGCCATTCCCTGGGAGAGAAATGTAGTTTCCTCAAGGACCAGCCGCGATCCTCCTCCGTTCATCCATTCATCTTCATTTTTATGAATGACCGGACTTCTCATTCATATGTTTGCCGGGCTACCAAGGACTGGAATCAACAGGAATCCCTTCACTTTGTTATTTTCATGAACCTCCTATTGCCTGAACTGCTTATGAACTTTCCATGAATTGCATGCTTATATGTTTATGAAATGTTGGGATCAATTCTTTATTAGCTGATTAACCAAAGGGAACTTGGTCTATGGGTTCCCTGGAAAACCCCCAAACCCACATATTTCCCTTTTATATATAATATATAACAGAAAAAACCTGGGTTCCTTCCTTCGCTTTAAAACCGGAGGGAATCTGAAGCTCCTCCCGGTTCTCAGGAAACCCGCAATATCCCACACCCCCCCCCCCCAGCCTCAGAACTCACTCAATTTCGCACCAAGAATCACCCTAATTCATATCTATGTCTAAAATCGCCTAACCTTTAAAAGACAACCAACAGAGATCATTTTTTCCATTTCTTCTTCAATCATCAGCTGATTGTCAAACCTGCATTCCTTGCCTAAAGCGCCTCCCGCCGTGCGCTATTAGCGCAGGAAAGGAAAAATAAGCTATAAATGCTAATATTTAGTATATTTTTCGGCAATTTTGGGTGGAAATTGATAAGATATGATTTTCTATATTCCCTAGTATATTTCAATCAAAGAAGGCACAGTCTGAACTCTAGCTGACCCGGAAATCCCTGCCTTTCCTCACCCTAGATTCTGGGCTTCGCACAAAAGAGGATAAACTGTCACCATGAAATCTTATCTATTTGCATCTGCATGACCCATAGCTAGAGATTGTCACCTTAGATCGGAGCAGCCCCATGGGTGATTGTATCTCATATGGTAATGTTGACTACAATCCCATCCTGGACCCCTGGGGAGCCAAAGGAAGACTCCCCACTGGTCCTGTTTCTGTAATCCCATAGTGTCGATATAAACTGACATCTCCACCATACCTCAAGGTATTCATGAACTGTGTACGTGCGTAAAGGACCCCGGACATCCCAAATGACCCTATTCAAAAACAGCAATAATCTTAAGATTATCTTGGAAGGCGCTAGCCTCAGGTGGTCGCTTTTGCATAAGATAACTCCAATGATTCATTCACCAGAACCCATTGTCTAGCTGACTCCCGCCTTCCCCAACCTGATTGGCCCTGGCAGAGGTGAAGGTTGTCCCTCATTGGCTGAGACGCAGAGCGGGAAGCCTAGCTCCCGCCTAGTGTGACACCCTCGACCTATCAGCAGCCAGATGAGCGGAGGGACGGGGCGGGAAGTTCAGATAGACTTCAAACTTGAAAAATGTATAAAATGGCTTTATTTCCAATGTATCGTTACATCTTGCATGTCGATCTATCGCTGCTAGATGTCCATTCAGCTGAATCACTTTAATAAACACTTTGACGTGGTTTTTTTTCTTCAACTTGGCAGAGCTTTTCCTTTCGGTCTCAGGTAAATTATCCGGTTCATTTCCTACTTTTCGGTCGGCTCGCCAAGGTTCGTTCTCTCTCTTCTGGGAGACGGATTGGATCTCCCTCACAGGGTAGATCCCTGCAAAATCGCGGTCTCGATAACATATCTATGGGATGGCCTGCTGCAGTGCTTCTCGTTTTCCTTGGTTGAGTCCTCCCAGGAGGTGACTCTTGAAGGACTCTTGCTCTATTCCATGGGATTATAATTTGCACCATGTGTTTCTAATTTACCCCATAGAATTATAGAGTTGGATAAGACCATGAGGGCCATCCAGTCCAACTCCATTCTAGCAGGCAGGAACACACAATCAAAGCACTCCCAACAGATGGCCATCCAGCCTCTGCTTAAAAACCTTCAAAGAAGGAGACTCCACCACACTCCGGGGGGACAGCATATTCCATAGTTCTTACTGTTGATGTCTTAGAAAGACCCTTCCCCCATTTCAGGAAAATTATGAAATGCATCATTATATACATTCGGACCTTGGGAGGAAATTCAAATTGCTAACAGGGAGCCCCAAGTCTCAAAGACCGAGGAGCAGAGGAACCAGGGAAGAGCAGTACCAGCACCAGAGGATACATTGTCTCCAGACCCTCCTTTATCAAATACAAAATAATCCCTTTAATAAACATACACTCCGGTGCCCTTTTGCCCCCACGCTTACCTCAATGTAGCTTTCTTTGTCTCTTTTTTCCTGTCTCTTTCTTTGCTTCAAACTGCAGCCACCCTAGCCCACTCCTCTTTCTCCACTCCTAGCATCCCTGAAGGCCCTGGTATCTGCCGTATTCATGGGCCAAATGTTACCAGGACCCGCGTGCGTGTGTTTTAATGCTTTATGTTTTTTAGATTATACAAAATACTTTTGGAGCCATGGAGTCACCGCAAGGACCTTGGTAACCTTTCCCCAACACACCATGACCCAGATTTCCTCCTGTGTCCTCTGGGTCATCACTAACAATGGACTCAAATAACCAGCATCTCCAGGATCAATAAAACTGGCTGAGCAAGAGATTACCAGACCCTGAATTGGGCCAACCTCTTTTTGTGCCAGTCTCATGGACAAAGGATTCACAATCACCCAGGCATCTTTCCTGGGATTTAGGGAAGCTCTGTCACTGTTTTCCCTGATTGCCATACGCTTTCCCAAAGATGGATCATCTAATCATCCTGGACAATATACTGAGATGGAACACAAGGGACACTAGTGCCATAGGCACTAGACTTACTCATTGAGGACTCACAGGACCATTCTACAGACAATAAAACCCATGGAACCAGAAGGCCCCTCTTTGTTTGTCCTGAGGTTGCGACATGATAATCCAATAATAAAACTATGTCTCCTTTTGTTCCACTGATCATCCTGCTCCCTGTTAGCCATTGGAGAGTGGAAATCTGCATTGGAAGCAGAGAACACTCCCTGATTGACTGCCGGGGGCCGCTGCCCCTCCACATGGAGGGAATCCTCACAGCTGCTTATGACATCAAGGCCAGCTCTGCCAATCAACGTGAAGCTGGGCGCAGACATGAGAAAAAACAAAAGTCTGTATTTATAAAATGTATGTTTTATTCCTGCAGAACATATCAGATTATTTGAGCAGCTTACTGCTGGCTTTCATTCTTTCTGGTCAGATCAAATAAAGTACCTCGTTGGCTACTGCTTCAACTGGTGAGACTTCTTTGATTGGAAACTTTGGGTTTCAGCTTTAAGCCTTGCCAGGCATGGACTCAAGTTTCCACGTTCTGGATCTCACTATCCGCAAACTGCCCTAATTGCTTGATAACACTGTCAGGAAGTTCTTCCTAATTTTTAGGTGGAAGAAGTCATCCATACTTTTTGGAAGAGTATCTTACACCACTATGCTGGTGATATCCAGCTTTACCACTCTGCCAAACAATGCCAAGGAGGTTGTGTCAACCTTGAATGGTTGCTCAGATGCACTGATATCCTTATGGTTCCATTTCCATGCTTTGGGGGACCCATGCCTCATACCTATTCAAAAACTTTCTGCTATATTTTTGTATGATGTATATAGTAGGAATAAAAAAAACCAGTTTTGGGGAGGTTGAAGGCATAAGACCCCTGCTAATTGGAAAACATACGAATAACAACACCCCTTTTTCTTGAGAGAACACATATTTAGGGCTCTCTAGGGACCCTTCTACGCTACCATATAATCGAGATTATCAAAGAAGATAATCCACATTATCTGCTTTGAACTGGATTATATGAGTCTACACTGCCATATAATCTAGTTCAAAGCAGATAATGTGGATTTTATATGGCATTGTAGAAGGGCCCTAAATTATCTAGCATGATGCAATCAAATCAGTGAATAATCAAACCCAAAAAAATTAAACCTGTAAATATGTGAAGAGTTGACTCTATCTATTACTGTGCCGTCGCGCCTGGGGCTGTAAACTCTTAGTGAAAGAGGCATGGGCATCTTTCCCCAGGGGATTGCTTCTTGCCCTCCTTTAGGGAAACTGGAACTCCCAAGGACCAAAACACTGTAGATAACTTAAAAACTGGGTTTATTGTTCACAAAGGGGGTAAAAGAAAATATACATTACAGTCTTTGATTGTTTAAGTCCATGAAGCTTGTCCAGATCCCTCTTTCTCTGGCTGTGAATGCCGGAGCAAACTCAGCCTCAGTCCAATGACCTATATCTGAAGACAAGAGTCTTCCTCTGTTGCCAAAGGACTGATGTGAAGGCGCTTGAGACTCCTCAACGTTGTTCAGGTTGGCCCTGAACATGAAGTGTGAGTCCCAAGGGTAAGAACCTCAGAATTGGTGCTGAGAGGTAACTTTTGAAGGGCTTTTAGTGCCAAGTCTCTCTTTCACGTCCATCCGATAGAGAGCTTGCTGGTGGAATGAAAAGAGGAAACACTGTCCTACTCCAGGAAGAGGTGGAGCCAAACAGTTTTGCTGAGTGAGCAATGTAACAGGTACAAACAACATTGATTGACAGATATAAATAACCAATCCAACTACATTTACAGGGTAAGGGCAAAATCAGGCATGATACAACAATTCAAATCTTGAAACTTATAGTTTGACATATAGATGGCGCCACTCGCGCCGTCACAATTACAGCTTGGAAAAGTATCTTTTTGAGCAACAGTACCCACCGATTGGGATATTCTAAGAGCTAAAGCCCAAAAAGCAGTGTCTCCAATCATTTTCAGTTTCTTTGGCTCCAACGCTGCCATATAAAATCCATATTATCTGCTTTGAACTGGAGTATATGGCAATGTAGACTCATATAATCCAGTTAAAAGCAGATAATCTGGATTATCTGCTTTGATAATCTGGATTATATGGCAGTGTAGAAGGGGCTTTAGCTTTCTATTTTTCTTCTTCTTTTGAACACAACACTACAATATTTTATTGTAGCTTTCTTCAATGAATTTCATCATACTTGAAGCCACCAGATGGAGCTGTCCCTATAGTTATGTCTGAGAAATAGAATGACATATCTTGTGTGGATAATATCCAAAGGGAGAAATGGAAACATTGCTGAAAAATATGATCGAAAGGGTTCCTTCCGCCCATCCCACAAACCCAAGTGCCAACTCCATGTTTACAATTTGGCCGAACAGTGTAGGGACATCGGGAACTCATTCACTTGCTTAAGATGTGATATATGGCATATTATTTCTGCTGTCCTCTTCTGCATTCAGCCGAGAGCCAAAAGGCAAATTTCTCCTTGAAACAATAAATGGACATGAGAAAATACAATATTATAAAAAAATATAAGAATAAAAACGCTTCAACCTCCAAGAGTACTGCGGCAACTTCCTCCCCTCCATTCTTCCCTCCTGCCCTCCACTGTGTTGTTTTCTCTCTCTTTTCTCTCTTTCCCCATCTTTGATGTCTCTGTAACAAAACTGGTAACTGAATATCCCTGTAGAATGTACTTAGTAAATGCAATTTCACCCTTAAATGTATTCCCAGTTTGCTTTTCTATCTGGTGGCTGAAGTTGACCATCTGAGGAATGGAAAGAGAACAATGGAGAAACATCAAAGAAGGGAAATTTATTCTCTTTTCAAAGATGATCTCAAGCCAAAGCAAATGGCTTACGATACACATCAGAACAAAATGTTACAGGACATAATTTATCAACTTCATTTTCCAGACGCAGTCCAAGTGCAGCAGGGTGGGATGGAGATGAAGCAAGAATAAATTACAATGGAAGCAGTTCTACTAACCTCAACATTTCCATTTCTAACTAAGGTCCCTTTCACTTTACAGAATTACAGTATTTGGGAGGTACAGGAGAGTTCTATATATCTCTCTATAAACTGAAAATCTTAGTGTTAGTATTATGAGGCAACAAATAAAATATACAGGCTAAGGATTGGAGCCAAAGCTAGTCCACATTGAGTAAACTCATTGAAATCAATAAGACCTAAAGTAGTTCATATTAGCAAGTAATTTCCATGAGTATGTTATATGGGGCCATGGTGGCACAATGGATTAAACCCTTGTGCTGCTGAACTGCTGACCTGAAGGTTGATACTTCAAATCCGTGGGACAGGGTGAGCTCCCGCTGTGAGCCCTAGCTCCTGCGAACCTAGCAGTTCGAAAACATGCAAATGTGAGTAGATAAATGGATACCACTTTGGCGGGAAAAGGCAAAAGATGCTCCAAGCAGTCTTGCCGGCCCCATGATCAGGAGGTGACAATGCAGGCTCCTTGGCTTGAAAATGAAAGAAACTACCTCCCCCAGAGCCAGAGATGAGCACCGCTTCCAGAAGCGAAAGAAAAAGGAAAGGAGATTCCACCTGAACATTAGGAAGAACTTCCTGATTGTGAGAGCTGTTCGGCAGTGGAATCTCTCCCCCGGAGAAACAGTCTGGAGAGAAGGAGGTGAACCGGGATGGTGAATTTTTTGGATTTCACTCTGCTACCCATCATCCCCGCTGACACTCTCTCCCCTGGACTGTGGTGGAGGCTCCTTCTTTGGAGGCTTTTAAGCAGAGGCTGGATGGCCATCTGTCGGGGGTGCTTTGAACGCGATTTCCTGCTACTTGGCAGGGGGTTGGACTGGATGGCCCATGAGGTCTCTTCCAACTCTACTATTCTATGATTCTATAAGTGGGAAATGAAAGGAGAAGCTTTTGCCTTTGTCTATGTTTGTGTGTCTCATTGTATGTGATTGTAAAGGCATTGAATGCTTGCCTATGTCTGCTGTAAATGCTGTAATACGCTCTGAGTCCCCTAGGAGAGAAGGGCGGAATATAAATAAAGTGTATTACTATTATTTATGTTCTGGAGGGGGGGGGCTAACACTGGAGTTTTCTTTTTAAAAAATGGTTATGTTTTGAATCTGGAAGTACAGTGGGCCCTTGGTATCTGCGGGGCTTGGCTTCAGGGCTCCTCATGAATACCAAAATCCATGTATCCTCAAGTGCCATAATATACAAAGGAGTAGTAAAATAGTATATCTTATATAAAATGGCAAAATTAAATCTTCCTTTTCGGTATATTTTTAAAAGGAATCTATTTTCAAGCCATAGTTGATGGAATCTGTGGATGCAGAATCCATGAAGACATACAGCTGACTGTAAAAAAAGTGAAAATTTCTCTTTGAGGAAGAAATTGCATAGTCAATCAGCTTCAAAGCCCTCGCTTTTATTACTACATAAAATTCTTCTGATAAAGCGTTTAGAAAACTACTTTGGGATGCCACATTTTTTCTGTGTAGAGGCTATCTTGAGGGATTATCGTGATGGCACGCCCGATCCTTTGGGAAAAGCTATAGTGTCTGGCTTTACTCAAGGGCTATCTGTATACCCTCTGTTAAGATCAAGACCCTTAACATAGTAGGCAAGATGAAAAGATAACCAAAATGAGTTTTTACTGAAAACAAGATGAATATAGAGTTAACTCCACCTGGGACTATTATAAGATAGCTTAAAACAATACATTACAAAAGGAGATTTTTCGGTCACAGTCATCTCTCTGGAGTCATTGAAAGTCTTCTACCTCTGCAAAGCAATGGTATACAAGCTGATGCTTATAAGCTGTCTCAATCTTCTTTCTGGTCAAAAGCTTCTGATGTCTCTGGGACTCGTGTTATAGGAATACTGACTGAATGCAGGTGCTAAGGATGCCTGTTTTGGATTGATTGGGCTTAGGATTACCAGACAGTGCCCAAGCCTCTGGTCTGTAGCTCTGCTGCAGAAAGAGGAGGAGTCTAGCAAGAGAGCTCTGAACAGACCAGGAATAGACCAGCTAAGGCTGGCCTCTAGGGTTTTTTTTATGCTCCACCCAAAAATAATACAAAGGGATGTATCTACACATTGGGAAACCTATAAACAGGGAAAACTAAAGCAAAGGAGAGGAAAAGGCAGAGCCAAGACTTCACAATTATGTATAAGCACAGTACAGAAAAACACCTTCAATTGTACAGCAATTACAGAAGCAGAATTCAAGGTGTATGAGAGAAAGCAAGAGAAGGAAGGAAAGAAAAGTGGGAGGGAGAAAGTGTATGAGGGAAATAGAGAAAGGAAAGAAAGGGCCAAAAAGAGAGCCTGCCCAAAGAGTTGTGAGGCAGGCCTTCTCAGAGCTGGAGAAAGGAGAAAGCAGGGAAGCAGTGGCCCCTCCGACACCTGAGCAATGCCAGCTATACCCTGTTTTCCCCAAAATAAGGCCTACCCCGAAAATAAAACCTGTCATGATTTTCAGCATTTCTGAGGATGCGCGAAATGTAAGTCCTATTTCAAAAATAAGCCCTAGATATAGTTCATTTAAAAAGTCAATTTGGAAAAATAAGACTGCCCCTGAAAACAAGTCCTAATGCATCTTTTGGAGCAAAATATAATATAAGACCCTTTCTTATTTTTGGGGATACACTAGTCAGGCTAATAAATAGCAACGTCAGTGAGCTATAATGCTAGAAAGCAACTCTGCTTCTTTCTTCAAATGAATGCAGGCGTTCTGGAGCAAAAAAGATATCTAGGCACTTCCATAGGACAAATCATGTATGCATAACGCACTATCAAGATTCTGGCCCATGCATTCTTGCTCTGTAGAGGACATCCTTTATTTGAAGGCATTTTCTTTTTGAAGAGCTTCCTGACCCAAGACTGCTTTCAAAATAAATATAGATCAAAGGGGGAAGCAGGGGCCTTGAACTTGCCGATCAACTGTTACCACCTAGATGTTTGCTCAGGGTCCCCTTATGACATCTTTTTAAGCTGCACTCCCTCAGCTATTGCTGTAAATCAGTCAGTTTCCCTCCTTCCTTCCCTCCCTTTCTGACACACACAAAGTCACATGCTCATACACACAATCAATCTGCTCGCAATCCCTAAGATTAACAAGAGCAATGCCATTCTGCTCTTCATGCTAAAAAAGCTGGAGCCCTTCACACTGTACAATTACAGCTCAATTAAAGGGATTCCACTTTATCTGAGCTGGCAACATCCTATGGATTTCTAGAGTTGGTCATTTGGAAAGATACTAAAGCTGTCTGGCTGGAAATTGTAAATTCCCTAAATTGCAAAACCCTGGTTGCCATGGGATGTTGCCATGGCTGCTAATCTGGAATCAAAGTGCTTCAATTTTGTAGTGTGAAAAGGCAAGTGGTGGCATTCAAAAGTTCCACAGATACTGTACTTTTTTCTTATAGTCATCATAACTGCATGATCATGACATTAGGATGGGGACAGAGTAGAAGTAATACTTTGCCCTTTGGATTGCATACCCCAGAATATAAACCAGCTTTATTAGTCTGGTCCATTCTGGAAGTAACTTTAAAAAGGGACTATACCACTGCTATTCAAAATAGTGGTGGTCCTTGATAGATCCCTGAGTCATTTGCTGTTGGTCCCAAGTGAATTTCTAAGGAAGAGAGAAACAGATTACATATGACGTGATTGCTGGCATATTGCAAAACAGTAATTACAGATTCTCAACACTTTTGACATGCTGAATTATAGCATATCTGGCCTAGTGATAATTCCAATGTTGCTGGTATGCAATATACACAGCAATTTGGCACTAAAGTGCTTTCATTTCCAAATAGGCACAAGATGGCAGTGTTTCAGAGAAATCCTATAGCATAATTATACTGTTGTTTTGTTGGTTTTTTTGCTGTCTCTTTTGCCCTGCCTGTTCTTGAGGGAAACAGTGTCATCTCTGCTAACATACTGCTAGTGATAACACTCCCCGAAATACCTTGAAGTTGATGTATCCAAGCAATTCAGGGCATAATTGGGAACGCTTTTAACATCTGATTTCCTGAAATTCCTAAAAGGATACATCCTAAGAAGTGACTTTTCCTCCTTGCATTTCTGGCATAAATTTCAGGTGTGGGCCTCTGTTATAATTTTCACACTTCCACCCTCATTGAGGCAATTGTTTGTTTTAAAGACTATAAGAAGTAATTTCTGGTCTCTCGGTCCTTTTATGATTATTTACAATAGTGGAGGACGCAGAAGCCTGAAATGAAATGTTGTGGTACCATGTGCTGCCATTCAGAATTCCAGCCACTCTGTTCTCCTCAAAAATCAGCATACAGGGACTACAAAAACAGACCACTCCCTGTTCTCCTTGGACTATTGTTGAGCTTTGAAATAACCCTTTACTAAAGTATTTTGTATATCTATAATTTTTCTTGCCAACATGATGTAGTGCTCTGAACATTGGATAGGTCTGGGAAAGCAGGTTTTACATCTCCACTAGGCCATGGAAACCTAACTGGTGACTTTAGATAAGTCACACTCTCTTAGCCTCAGAGGAAGACCAAGACAAAATCCCTTGCAATAAATCTTGCCAAGAAAACTCCACAAAACCTTTGCTTTAGGGATGCCATAAATCAGAAATGAATTGAAGGCACACAACCATAAATCTGGATTAGTGCAAGAAAGTAATCAAAACTTTATAGGACAGTTTCCACTCAGCCTAGAAACCCTCTGGGTGATCTTAGGCAAGTCATACTCTCAACCTCAGAGGATACCAATGCCAAGCCACCTTAGAACAAATCTTGCCAAGAAAACCTCATGAGAAGTTTGCCTGGGAGTCATCATTTGTTAGAAACTACTATAACAGCAACAATAAACATCAGAATGCACCAAAACCAATTGATACCTTCCTCTTCCATAGGGGTTCTGCCATTTTCTGTTTATAAACAGGAACATTCAAAGCATGAACATTGGAAGTAGAAAGAAAAAGGAATCTAATTAAGTAAACAATCTACTCTGTCTGAAAATATTATCCAGGTCTGAGAAAAATATATAGTGATTTGTTGATTTCCAGTAGGAAAATGTGAGACATACAATTCTGGACTGGAATTTGGGCTTGGATCAAATTGAGGGTGTCATTGAAACCTGGGATCCCACAAAAGACCACAAAAGACAATGAATAGTCCTACTGGCTGATGTCTAAGGATGACCTTTCCTCCAGAAACGCAACCCAGCTGACAAAAGAAGATGACCTTTTCCCCAGAAACGTGGGGACAAAGCTAATCTCATTACTCCTCTGGGCAGGTGTCACAATCACAATCATCCTTCTTGTCCAACAATATATCCTCCCACCCAACAATGAATAAATCCCTGATTAGCCAGAAAGGTCACCAAATCATCTGATGCCTTTGTCTCTAGCTGGGAACTCATCCAGGTGTTTTGGCACCCATTCTTTCCCCAACCTGGACCCATTGTCAGATCTTGGCTGACAAAATTAAAGCCATCAACACCCACCAGGCCTGAACCCTGCCCCACATTCCTTTCCCCATATATCCAAAGAAGACGAACAGAGAAAACAGCCATAAGTTTCAAACTGAGCAATGACTGTATTGTCAAAGGCTTTCGCGGTCAGAATAACTGGAATATTGTGTGGTTTCCAGGCTGTATGGCTGTGTTCTAGCAGCATTTTCTCCTGATGTTTCACCTGCATCAGTGGCTGGCATCTTCATCTCTGAAGATGCTAGCCACAGATGCAGGTGAAACGTCAAGAGAAGATGCTGCTAGAACACAGCCATACAGTCCAGAAACTACACAACACTCCTGAGAAATGACTATTAATTGAAATTCCTGCCAGACAAGAAAACCAATCAGCTGCAGCATTGGATGACGCACCCCCACCAATGAGAATGTGGATTATAACTTGCACCAATCAGTGTCCAAGGGGCATCACTGAGATGCCAGCTCATGGCTAATCTGGATTCTTTCAATGAATATGTTTAACTGATGGTCAGATACAGAGATAAACAATAAGCCAAGGTAAATACAATTTTCTTTAAAAATAAATCCAATTAGGTCTTACACCATTTCGGCACCATCTTAATATCTGCTGGTGGAGTGAAATCATGCAACTTCTATACAACCCACATATCCATTCCTGGCCTTAATCAAGAAATCTGAAACTGCAAATAGGAAATCCTACTGAAATGAATAACTTCTGCTGAAAGCATATCATAGAATTGTGTTCGACAACAACACCTCTGTAGCATTTCTAGGTCCTCTAGTGCAATTCTATAGTCCATCTCAGGTGGAAGCATGCCATAGAATCACCCTCGAGGACTAAAAAATGTCTGGAGAAAATACCTGTTTAGCATTTCTAGGTCCTCCAGTGTGACTCTATTGTCAACTTCCAGTGGAAGCATGCCATAGATTCATACTTAAAGATAACAATGTAGCACAGTGTAACTGCATCAAACTCAATGCGCATAGCTGACAATCCAGCCATAAAGTTATACTCAACAGGGAAGCTGCAGTTGTACTATGGTGACTTGAAAGTGCCAGATTCTGAACCATGAAATTTTGTACGACTCATTCTTTAGCAGACAGACCTACCTCAACAGGGTTGAATGAATAACTGTGTTAGGTTCATTGGAGGCAAGGCAGAATGATGATGGTATTGTTGTTGTTGTGTTGTTGATGATGAAGAAGATAGACATTATTAATTATAATATTCTTGTATAGCTATTGTTTGGTTTTCTCCTTGCACTATAAAAAAAGAGCCTGGGTTTATTTCAGGTTTTTCCTGGGGCAGCAACTTGATGAACCTTTTTTTGTGTCGAGGGGCAAAGGACTTTGCTCTGTACTGACCATTTGGTCCATCTAGGCCAGTACTGCCAACTCTGATTAGCAATGGCTCTTCAGAGTTTTAGGCAAAATACCTTAAATACGCAACAAATCCCTTGGTAGTCTCCCATCCAAATACTAACAGTGGCCTGTCCCTGCTTAGCATCTAAAATCAGATAAGATAGGGTGTGTTCCAACTGGCATTCTTTCCCAGGAATACCTTTTGTACATGGCTGAAGCCAATAAGTGACTGGGGAAAATAAATATCTAAAAGATCACAGAAGGTACAGGAAGAAGGGTTTGTACAGTTCTGAAGCCTGAGAGTGAGGCAGCATGGATGAAAAGGCAGAAAATATTGAAGTGAAGACATGAACAGGCACTGCCAGCTCCATGTGTGGGTGGATTCACACAGCAATATATGCTTTGCTTGTTCTCCAATGCTTCTGTTATGGATTTTTCCTTTGTACCGTATTAACTCACATTACGCCGCCCTTACTATTCTACCTTCCTTCACACAATAAATTGCTATAGGTCATTCCTATATTGTTGAATTGATGCATCTCTTTTCATAGTGAGAGTGATTGGGGTCATATGGGGAGGCCGTGGTGGTTATACCTTACCACATTCTGCAACCCACCCACCCACCTGTGCTTTTTTATCTTGTCATATTTTGAAAGTATCTACGGATGTAAATCTTCACATTTTTTCATGTTGAAGAGAGCAATTTACCAGTAACCATTTTTCTCATCACTATAAGAAAATCCTTGAAAAATGGACCATTTTGATGGGGGTATTGATTTCAGGATTATTCTGCAAAGCTTGACATGTGGAGGTTTTCTGCATTAAACAGAGGTTGCTATACATAAATATTGTTTTCGGTTGTTCCCTTGCTTTCTGTGAAAAAAATATAATTTTCTGCATAAAACATCACTTTTTAGGCAAGAAAATTCCATGCTGAATAGGGGCTTATACACAGAAGCAAAAACCAGCAAGCTCACCATGAATGGAAGGATTGCAGTCTTCATGATGCACAACTACTTCCTGTGAGCATTTCCAGGTTTTTAGCTTTAAACCAATTTTTCCCCGCTTTGGGTGAAGTCGGGGAATACTACAAACCTCAACTATTCCCACTATGAAATAGTTGCATAATTAAACTTAATTAAACAGTCTGGACAGCTGTCTTGAGGACCTAATCACACTAAAACTTGGATCCACTTTAAATCTACTTCAAAGCCACTTTAGGGAGGGGGCTTTAAACAGTTCAGCCAGACAGGTCCTGGGACTCACCAAACTACAAACCCCAGAATTCTGCAGGAGGCAGAAACCAGATTTAAAGTGGATTCATGTTCTAGTGTGATGAGGCAGTTGGATCCAATCTAGTCCAACTCACTATACAAACAAAACTCTGACATCATCATCCTTACCCTGTACTAGTCATGCTCTTGTCTAGCTGGCCACAGAACTCCATGATAGCTCTTGGCCATTGTGGGCATCTCTGCTTGCATCAGAAAAAAGCACCTTAGTGACCAGGAGGAAGAAGAAAGAAATCTCCCTTCAGACATCAGCAAAGACGCCCACATGACCACCAAGTCTCTGCTACTTCTTCCTGGTTGTGCAGGCACCTCTGCCAATTTCAGAACAGGGTACCCACACAACTGGGAAGAAGGAAAATAATGTTTTTGACCTGCATTGTGTGTCTATTTGTTGCTACATTTTAATCTGTTTTTCACGCTTTGATCCATAGAAAGAAGTGGGTAGGAAATATATGTTGCTGCTGTTGTTGTTTTTGTTGTCTGTCTTCCTCCATGCTTACCACCTGCTCAAGCTGTACATGTTATTATAAGAGATGCAATAAAGACACTAGTGTTCTTTTACTCCTACTACAAACAAGCAGTTTCTAGAACATCCTGTCGCTCAAACAAATGGGGAACATGAAGCAGTGGGTATTTGAAACTTCTTCTTCCATCACTCTGTTATCCTGTTGCTCAGCAATCTTAAAGGTCTTGGAAAAATAATCCTGCTCTTTGCTGATTTACGTATCATGTCTGATCAACATATATCTGTGCATCTTTTTGTAAACCCGGAGGGTGTATTACATGCTGTGATTTTCTGAGAAATGCTTCTAAAAGATTATGGCCTGTTTAAACAACTAATTATTGTTGACATTTTACAATCCACGGAAGTAGTCTCATCCAAAAACAATACGCTTTAGTTGTTATAAACTTAGCAATGCTGAGCAAAATGCTCTGCTTGCATTCTATTTCTATTGACTTTGATGGAGTTCTGCCAGAAGAAAGTTCAATGGCATTCTCTTAAATTTATGATGGTTTTAAATCTCATAATCTTGTGAGGGTAAAAAAGTCTATATTTTATGATGACTTAATTTAGCCCGGGGGGGGGGGGGGGGGACACCCAGCAAGGCCCTTAGAACGAACTGAATATAT
The DNA here is from genome assembly GCF_035594765.1 of Anolis carolinensis. Lineage (NCBI taxonomy): Eukaryota > Metazoa > Chordata > Lepidosauria > Squamata > Anolidae > Anolis > Anolis carolinensis. The sequence continues at coordinate 40,699,151 of NC_085842.1, forward strand.
TCTTTTCCTGAATCTCCTTTGATCTTATCAGAGATTCTGTTTTTTTCTTTTTCTTTTTGTTTTGCATTCTCACTGATGAGATATTCATTCCTCCTCTCTCCTTGTGTACTTTAACGTAGCTATGCCAATTTAGCTATGGTTGGCATCCATCTCATGAATGAAATGATATTAAGTAGAACTTCACAAGGAGCCACTGGTGGCACAGCGGGTTAAACCATTGAGCTGTTGAACTTGCTGATCGAAAGGTTGGCGGTTCGAATCCGGGGAGCGGGTTGAGCACCTGCTGTTTGCCTCAGCTTCTGCCAACCTAGCAGTTCGAAAACATGCAAATCTGAGTAGATCAATAGGTACCGCTCCGGCAGGAAGGTAATGGCTCTCCATGCAGTCATGCTGACCACATAACCTTGGAGGTGTCTATGGACAATGCAGGCTCTTTGGCTTAGAAATGGAGACGAGCGCCAACTCCCAGAGTCGAATATGACTAGACTTAACATCAAGGGAACCCTTTACCTTTACTAAGTAGAACTTACACCATGGCAACTCACTTTTTTGCTCATTGTGGGGTTGGAAGCCTTTTCCCACTTTGGACCTCATAATACTTACCTTAAACAGCATCCTAGGATACTTCAACCCCATTTTCAGGATGGAGCCCCATGCCGGAGAACACACAACATTGTGTGAGTTTTGGTGGAGGCCCTGCCCCCAACCAAGGTGAAAGCGTCGCTGGACACTTTCTCCCCAACATGAGAGACTCTCTGAGAGGGCAACGCTTTTACATATGATGGGGAAAGCGTCGCCACGAGGAAGCTGCGCTCGAGGTGATGAATTCACCCCACTGCCCCTCTCTTTTCTTCCCCTTTCCGATGTGTGAGTTTTGGTGGAGGCCCTTATTAGAAACAACTATCAATCCAAATCTCCCTAAAACTGACCTTTTAAGCAATGCAGTTCTCCAACATGGTCAATTTTGTGTTGTTGGAAATCAAAGAGATGGGATGTCCTCCAATTACCTTGATTTGCCAGGGACTGTCCCAATCAATCCTCTGTCGTCCAACTTTTCTGGCTAATTTTAAAACCTCTTAGTTTCTCTCTTCTCCTCCAACTTTACCCCTTTGTCCTTGGCTTATTTCAGTAGCTGGAAACTGAATCTGCAATGCAAAAGTACAGTCAGCTTTCCCCATTTGACTTTTACAAATTTCATTGCTGCAAACAGCAGCCTCTCCTAGCTTGTGTGTTTTTCTTTATTCATAACCTTTGTCATCTTGACCTCTCTTGATGTTGCTTGGCCCACTTGGCCCATTTTTAGTCTGTGAAATATTGGAGAGTATGGAATGAGAAGGGACACATATAGTTATTTTCTGTGGCTAGACACACTGGAAGTATCCTTGCTGGTCTCTGCAGATGCCTGTTGTAGAAAATAGATGATGACAATCTTGCTCATTGGACTAGTACTTTCTTTAGAAGCCGTAATAACGAAAGAGAAGGTATTGTATTTTGGACATATCATTAACTGATATGACTCATTATAAAAGGCAAGAATGCCTGGTAAAGTTACAGAAAGTAGAACAAGGAGAAGACCACATTATAGGTAGATAGAGTCAATCAAAGAAGCCAAGACTACCCAAATTTGTAAGACCTGAGCAAGTTTGCTGATAACAAGATGACTTCGAGGTCTCTCTTTTATAAGGCCTCCATTGACTGAAGTCAACTTGATGGCAATTAACAACAGTAATGTATCTGAACGGTGCCAGGTTGGGCACCTTCAAGCCAGTAGATCTGTATTCAGTAGATCTTTTTAACTTTACCAAACAGAAGTGAATACAGGACAAACATTTTCAGTCCATATGTACTGCTGGCTTGGAATATCAGCAAGGCACTAGTGCCTCAATTTTAGACAGCATACTGTGCTGCTGAACTTGCTAACCAAAAGGTCGGCAGTTCGAATCCAGGGAGCGGAGTGAGCTCCCGCTGTTAAACCCAGCTTCTGCCAACCTAGCAGTTCGAAAACATGCAAATCTGAGTAAATCAATAGGTACCACTCCGGCGGGAGGGTAACGGCACTCTACATTTATGCTGGCCACATGATCTTGAAGATGTCTATGGACAACGCCGGTTCTTTGGCTTAGAAATGGAGATGAGCACCAACCTCCAGAGTTAGACTCGACTAGACTTAATGTCAGGGGAAAACCTTTACCTTTATCTAGGCAGAGAAGCAACAAGTGTCCAGCCAGCAATGTTTTGATTACAGCCAACCCCTTGACAGAATGAGTAAGATACTAATCGATTAGAATCATAGAATCATAGAATCATAGAATAGTAGAGTTGGAAGAGACCACATGGGCCATCTAGTCCAACCCCCTGCTAAGAAGCAGGAAATCGCATTCAAAGCACCCCCGACAGATGGCCATCCAGCCTCTGCTTAAAAGCCTCCAAGGAAGGAGCCTCCACCACAGCCCCGGGGAGAGAGTTCCACTGTCGAACAGCTCTCACAGTGAGGAAGTTCTTCCTGATGTTCAGGTGGAATCTCCTTTCCTGTAGTTTGAAGCCATTGTTCCGTGTCCTAGTCTGCAGGGCAGCAGAAAACAAGCTTGCTCCCTCTTCCCTATGACTTCCCTTCACATATTTGTACATGGCTATCATGTCTCCTCTCAGCCTTCTCTTCTGCAGGCTAAACATGCCCAGTTCTTTAAGCCGCTCCTCATAGGGCTTGTTCTCCAGACCCTTAATCATTTTAGTCGCCCTCCTCTGGACGCTTTCCAGCTTGTCAACATCTCCCTTCAACTGTGGTGCCCAAAATTGGACACAGTATTCCAGGTGTGGTCTGACCAAGGCAGAATAGAGGGGGAGCATAACTTCCCTGGATCTAGACGCTATTCCCCTATTGATGCAGGCCAGAATCCCATTGGCTTTTTTAGCAGCCGCATCACATTGTTGGCTCATGTTTAACTTGTTGTCCACGAGGACTCCAAGGTCTTTTTCGCACACACTGCTGTCAAGCCAGGCGTCCCCCATTCTGTATCTTTGATTTCCATTTTTTCTGCCGAAGTGAAGTATCTTGCATTTGTCCCTGTTGAACTTCATTTTGTTAGTTTTGGCCCATCTCTCTAGTCTGTCAAGATCGTTTTGAATTCTGCTCCTGTCTTCTGGAGTGTTAGCTATCCCTCCCAGTTTGGTGTCGTCTGCAAACTTGATGATCGTGCCTTCTAACCCTTCGTCTAAGTCGTTAATAAAGATGTTGAACAGAACCGGGCCCAGGACGGAGCCCTGCGGCACTCCACTTGTCACTTCTTTCCATGATGAAGACAACGCATTGGTGAGCACCCTTTGGGTTCGTTCGCTTAGCCAATTACAGATCCACCTAACCGTAGTTTTGTCTAGCCCACATTTTACTAGTTTGTTTGCCAGAAGGTCGTGGGGGACTTTGTCGAAGGCCTTACTGAAATCCAGGTACGCTACATCCACAGCATTCCCTGTATCGACCCAACTCGTAACTCTATCGAAAAAAGAGATCAGATTAGTCTGGCATGACTTGTTTTTGGTAAATCCGTGTTGACTATTAGCAATGACCGCATTTGTTTCTAAGTGTTCGCAGACCACTTCCTTAATGATCTTTTCGAGAATTTTGCCTGGTATTGATGTGAGGCTGACCGGACGGTAATTGTTTGGGTCGTTCTTTTTTCCCTTCTTGAAGATAGGGACCACATTCGCCCTCCTCCAATCTGCTGGGACTTCTCCCGTTCTCCAAGAACTCTCGAAGATAATTGCCAGTGGTTCTGAAATAACTTCCGCTAGTTCCTTCAGTACTCTTGGGTGTAGCTGATCTGGCCCTGGGGACTTGAATTCGTTTAGAGAGGCCAAGTGTTCCTGGACAACTTGTTTCCCTATTTGGGGTTGGATTTCCCCCAATCCTTCGTCCATTCCGTGTTGCTGAGGTTGAAGATGGCTTTCTTTTTCTGAGAAGACTGAGGCAAAGAAGGCATTAAGTAGTTCTGCCTTTTCCCTGTCCCCTGTCGCCATCACCCCATCTTCTCCTTGCAATGGCCCTATCGCCTCCTTTTTCTTCCTTTTTCTACCAACGTAAGCAAAAAAGCCTTTTTTGTTGTTTTTTATGTCCCTGGCAAGCCTGAGCTCATTTTGCGCTTTAGCCTTGCGAACCTTTTCCCTACAGGTGTTGGCTATACGTTTGAATTCTTCTTTGGTGATTTCTCCCCTTTTCCACTTCTTGTGCATGTCACTTTTGAGCTTTAGCTCAGTTAGAAGTTCTTTGGACATCCATTCTGGCTTCTTTGCACTTGTCTTATTTTTCTTCTTTGTTGGCACTGTTTGCATTTGCGCCTTGAGTATTTCACTTTTGAAAAACTCCCATCCATCCTTAACTCCCTTGTTTTTTAATATCGGCGTCCATGGAATGCCGCTCAGTAATTCCTTCATTTTTTGGAAGTCAGCTCTCTTAAAGTCCAGAATGCGTGTTTGACTTGTCTTAGTTTCAGCATTCCTTTGTATTGCAAACTGCAGGAGCACATGGTCACTTGCCCCTAAGGATCCAACCACTTCAACTGTATTGATCAGGTCTTCCACATTTGTTAAGATTAGATCAAGAGTTGCTGATCCCCTTGTTGCCTCTTCTACCTTCTGGACCATAAAATTATCTGCAAGGCAAGTGAGGAATTTGTTGGACTTTGTACTCTTGGCTGAGTTTGTTTTCCAGCAGATATCGGGATAATTGAAATCGCCCATGACTACTATATCTCTTCTTTGTGCCTGTTTGGTCAGCTGTTGACAGAAGGCTTCATCAAGTCCTTCATCCTGATTCGGAGGTCTGTAGTAGACACCCACGACAAGATCTTTTTGAGTCCCGGTTCCCTTGATTCTTATCCATATGCTTTCAAGCTGGTTTCCCAGATTACAGTCTTGCATTTCTTCTGCAACGTAACTGTTTTTGACATATAAAGCTACTCCCCCTCCTCTCCCCTTTGTTCTATTTCTGTGAAAGAGGTTATAGCCCTCAATGGTTAAATTCCAGTGATGGGAGTCATCCCACCAGGTTTCAGTGATGCCTATGACATCGTATGTGTGGTGCTGTGCTAGGAGTTGGAGTTCGTCTTGCTTATTTCCCATGCTCTGAGCATTAGTGTAAAGACATGTAAGCCCCTGTGACCTCCCCTCGAACTGTTTATTTGGGATTATTGTGCTCTCTGTACTTGGTCCTTGCTGTGTTTGTGCAGCCCTCCGTTTAGCCTTTCGGCGGTTCCCTGTGGTCGTGGGTAATATAGTGTTCGCCAGGCTGTTGTTCCCCTCCCCCAGTGGATCTAGTTTAAAGTGCACCTGATGAGGTTTGTGAGTCTGTGTGCAAAAAGATGTTTTCCTACTTGTGTGAGATGCACCCCATCGCTTGCCAGTAGTCCATCCTCTTGGAAGAGTAGACCATGGTCAAGGAAGCCAAAATGCTCCTCTTGACACCATTTTCTGAGCCAGTTATTGACCTGTACTATTTTTCCGGCCCTTGTAGAGCCGTGTCCTACAACAGGGAGGAGGGATGAAAAGATCACATGTACATTATACAGTTTTAGCTTTGTTCCCAGAGCTCGAAAATCATTTGTGATCTTTTGAAAAGTATGCCTAGCGGTGTCATTGGTACCTACATGAATCAACATAAGGTGGGGAGGGTGATGGGGCTTTAGGAGCCTGCTGAGCCTCTGAGTGATATGGTGTATTTTTGCCCCCGGGAGGCAGCATGTTTCTCGAGCCATCCCATCCGGTCTGGAAATGATGGCTTCCGTTCCTCTAAGGAGGGAGTCACCTACTACCAAGACCTGTTTCCTTTGAGGATTGACAGGGTCCCTTTTGTGCAAGACAGTGTGTATGTCCCCTGAAGAGTGTTCCTGTTGAAGTGAATCATGTAGGTGTAAAGTGTTGTCCTCCTTCTCAACATCCCCAGTGCATTCATCAATGACAATCCATTGAGATACATCCGAGAGCCCATTACTCTCCCAAGGATGTTCCTGTTGCTCCTGGTCTATGATTGGGGATGGAGCATTTGCATGATTACATAAGTGTGACTGTGGTGATGCACTGTCCCCGTCAGGGCTATCCCCTGCGCATTGATCCAGGGTGGTCCACTGAGTGGCATCTAAGAAACTGTGGTCCTCCACAAGATGTGTTTCCTGATTGTATGTTAATGATGTAAGAATTTCAAATCTGTTGTGTAAATGCAGCTGAGCAGAGGAGTTCTGCAGAGGCTGCCTGGTCCTGCGTCTCCTTCTATGGGTGACCTCCTTCCAAGCCTGAGGGTTGTCTACCTTTGAGTTGATCTCCCCATAAGGTTCCTGATCATGGTCTTGGTGGTGTTGGTGTGATGCAGGCTGCTGATCTACAGCAGCGTGTTGTGCAGTGTCCAAGAAGAGCTCGAGTGCCTGAATGTCCTTAAGGGTCTTAATACGGTGCTCGAGCTGTTGGATCCTCTGCTCCATCAGAGTCATCTGTTTGCATTTGGAGCAGATGTAGTTGTCTAGTTTTTGTGTGAAAAAGCGGAACATGCCACAGCTGGTGCATGTGATGGGAATGTTTTGCTTTTGTTGCATCTCTTGGTGAGCGTGGTGGCCAAGTGGGATCTTTGTACAGTTAAGTAATATGCACGCACTTTATGTGCAAACTGCAACAAACCACCTCTTTGTGTATTTGTTTATGTTGCTTTGTTTCCTGTATGTACTGCAAAGGATAGTTAGTAAAGGTGCCTTTTTCGTGAGCGCCGTTAGGCGCGCGCAACACTGGCAAATAAAGCTTTCCCAGAAACTCAATTAACAGGGGACAATGCCTGCTGTCAATCAACTTAAGTACCTGGCTCTCTTTCAACACAACAGTCACACAACAGTTAGACTTTGACCACAGGAGCCAAGCCCACACTCAGTTTAAAATCTTAGCCAAATCTTAGCCAAATCCTACCTGAAGCCAGGGAGCAAAAATGTCCTCCTGCTGCCTCTGCTTCTGCGAGAACCAACTGCCCTTCTGGGATCAGGCTCTGGCAGAAACTCACACTGGCAAATAAAGCTTTCCCAGAAACTCAATTAACAGGGGACAATGCCTGCTGTCAATCAACTTAAGTACCTGGCTCTCTTTCAACACAACAGTCACACAACAGTTAGACTTTGACCACAGGAGCCAAGCCCACACTCAGTTTAAAATCTTAGCCAAATCTTAGCCAAATCCTACCTGAAGCCAGGGAGCAAAAATGTCCTCCTGCTGCCTCTGCTTCTGCGAGAACCATTAAAAACCTATTCATCCTCATCTGTACTAATGTTGACATGGAGATGAGCACCAACCCCCAGAGTCAGACATGACTGGACTTAACATCAGGGGAAACCTTTACCTTTACCTAATGTTGACATGATGAACAGTCCGTGATGTAGCTGCCTAAGACCAGATATAATACTAGAAGATGTAGTCCAAACAGGTAATTTTTGTGTGAGCTTTGTATAGAATCGCAACCTATTATACCTCTGGGGACTTGAGAGCACATGAAATCTCCTTTATGACCAGCAATATCACTTTATAATAACTCATAGTGAGTGAGCGCCAGTGATTCTTCTAGTCCGGGCTAATTTCTGCAGCATATCATCACACCCCATTGGCTACGCTTTCATTAACTTTCCTCTTCTTTGTCTGGAGGCCTCTTCTGGTCTAAAAGTCAGCTCTGAAATAATATTACAGATAAGTAAATAACATTCAGCACAAGCATTTCATTGAGCTGATGGGCAAAGAAATCCTTATTCCACTGTGTAAAATTTTGCAATGTTGATATAACTTATGCCAAATCTTATGTACCACCATTTAAGGCCATGAAAGAAAATGAAATGTTTGTGTTTCTATGAACTCTATAGGGAAATTCATGTTTTGCTTTCTTGATAGTGGAAAATGGAATTATCATTCAGGGTGTGTGGTCCAGGTTCGAAAGGATATAGGATCTAGCATTAATCCTTTCCTCACAACCCTAATCTATGACCTCCCTTTTAAACCTTTAAACCTTAAAACTGGCGAAAGTAAATTTGGGAACATATTTATCAGCTCAGAGTTCTATTGCAATGATGGGCAACCTTTTGCGCTTGGTGTGTCAAAATTCACCAAAATGACTTGGGTGGTGTGTCACTTTGAGAAAAAAAACCCCATAATTTCACAATATATATAGTTTAAATAACAAAAATATATAATTGTAATATGTAACTGTCTTTAATAAATCAAAAACTATTTACTATCATTATTTCCATGTACAACAATCTATGGTACCTCCTGCAGTTTCCACGCAGATTTCTCTCTATTGTAGTTTCAGTGTAGTCATGAATAATGAATAATATAATAATAATAATATAATAGTAATAATATACTAATATACTACAATAATAATAGAATAATAATAGAATGAATATATATATATAGAGAGAGTGCATAATTCCCATGGAGTAAACAACAAAACCACTGGACCAAATCACACCAAATTTGGCCACAAAAGACATTAGTCATCCAATCAATCTGCATGCGGCAGCGTGTCAGCAAAAATGGCTAGGCGTGTCAGTGATGACACGCGTGTCATAGGTTGGCCATCACTGTTCTATTGGCTTCAGTGAAATTCTGAAAGCATAGTTCTGTAGCTTTTTTTGGTCTGAAGATCCCAGGATGTCGCAACCAACATGACTCAGGCTGCCTAGGGTAGTGGTTCTAAACCTGTCAGTCCCCAGATATTTTGGCATTTTTCTGTCTTATAATAAAGAATAAGGCAGAACTCTCTCCTCAGGGACACTTTAGCATTGTCATAGACCCTAGGACAGTGGTTCTCAACCTGTGGGTCCTCAATGTTTTGGCCCTCAACATCCAGAAATCCTAACAGTTGGCAAACTGGCTGGGATTTCTGAGAGTTGTAGGCCAAAACACCTGGGGACCAACAGTTTGAGAACCACTGGGCTAGGGGAATTCTGGAAACTCAAGTTCAAAAAGTAACTTCTGGACATTCTTAGAGTCTATCAGATGTATATATTGAATACTACTGCACAGTTTGAAAAGAGCTACATAGTATGCAGAAACCAATAAAGAAACCAAATCTTGTCACCTTAAAAGAGGCATAAATATACCCATTTTATAGATTTACAACTGCTGCCAGGGTTTCATGCAACAAAATCCAAAATTCACAAAAGAATGATACCTTTTGGGGCCAAACCTTGGTCCTCCAGATAGCTTAGACTTCAGTTCCCAGAATTCCTGATTGTTAGTCAAGCTGGCCAGGGTTTTTGGGAATTGGAATCCAAAACATTTGGAGGACCAAATTTTGGGAACCACTGGTCTGGAGGGATATCATGGCAGGCAGAAACTATTTCTTGGCCATGCAACAAAGGACAATAAACGATATTTCAACTCCAGAATAGCCCCCTCCTTGAGTTGACAAGTGAAGACTCTTTTGTTTAGGTAGTCTTTTAGGACTGAAGGCTTTTAACAAAAGAAGTTTAGTGCTAGGTTCATTTCAATTGTATTGTTCAACTTCTTGATATTCCCTTAGAGTGTATATATTTTAGTATGGGAAATAGTAGGCTTGGATTTTAATGTTTTTGTATATTTTTAATTGTAATGTTATCTATGTAATTATTATATGTAAGCTTGAGTCTTGGCATTAAGGTGAGAAGTTAATAAAGGTGGTGATGATATAAGACTGCTGGTGAGATTCTCAGGAAAGAGGACAGAGTGAAGAAGGTAGTATCAAGAGTCAATGTATCTGTCTGTTGACTTCTCCAATGTAGTAGTACATCTTCATTTTATTTTAATGCATCCATCTGAATGCTTGAGTAGCCATGTCTTTGTTTTTATCAGTGATGTCTGTGTGTGTGTGGCTGTGTGTGCATGAGAGAGATCTTTCTCTTTCGGTGCAGCTCTTTAGCTGATGACTGATTATAGGCGCATCATTGGCATCCACAGGTTAGTTAATTCCAAACGCTTTAGGTATAATTAACAAGAGCAGCCTCACAGAGCTTGCTTTTAATTGCCTGCTCTTCATCTCTTCCTATCATTCCTAAGGCCTCCCAAAGCACTCCTGATTGCCCTTGTCTTTCACATGTCCAAGGCAAAGGGGTTATTTTCCCACATCCGTGATTGCACAAATTACCCCTCTCCCTCCCCACTTCTGCCATGTTCTGGATATTGATTGCACTACAGGTGAGATGTGCTTAAAAATAATAATAATCAGGGATTGAAATGATTATGGAGAAGGTTACACAAACCGTTAGCAGAAATGATGCACTTTGTACAGATAGTTGACTTGTTTGTATTACACTATCCTATTTGATAAATTGATGTTGTTGCTTTCCCTGAATCAAGCCCCTGCTTTCATTTACAAACAGCTTTGGGGAAAACCTCTGTGGGGCAAATGGCAGTGGTAGTGGCTGGCTAGTGCCTTCCATGTCATTGGGGTAATGCGTCAACTTTGTTTTTTAGTCTAAACATTAGACTAAATATTTAGACTGGTTCTCAATCTTCCTAAGGCCATGACCCCTTAATACACTTCCTCATGTTGTGGTGGCCCCCAACCATACAATTATTTTTGTTGCTGCTTCGTAACTGTAATTTTGCTAGTTATGAATCGTAATGTAAATATCTGATATGCAGATATTTTCATTCACTGGCACAAAAACATGATACACCCAAATTTGAATACTGGGGGGGTTGAGGGGGTTGATTTTGCCATTTGGGAGTTGTAGTTGCTGGGATTTATAGTTAAACCACAATCCAAGAGCATTCTGAACTCCTCCAACGATGAAATTGAATCAAACTTGGCACACAGAACTCCCATGACCAACAGAAAATACGGGAACTGTTTGGTGGGCATTGATCTTGAGTTCTGGAGTTGTAGTTCACCTACATCCAGAGAGCACTGTGGACTCAAACAATGATGGACCGGGATCAAACTTGGCATGAATACTCACTATGCCCAAATGTGAACACGGGTGGAGTTTGGGGAAAATAAACCTTGACATTTGGGAGTTGTAGTTGCTTGGATTTATAGTTCACCTCCCCTCCCTGCTTGGCGCCTCAGAAATAACCCTCCCCTTGGCAGAGAGGCCAGCTAATCACAGCAGGAGGAGGGCTTTTGGTGGGAGGATTTGCTGTCTGTTTCCAAAAAGGAAGAGAAGGGCAGGTGGAGAGATGTTTGGACTTCTCTGTTTTCTGATGGTCTTTGGCGAACCCTCTGACACCACCCTCGTGATCCCCCCCAGGGGTCCCGACCCCCCAGGTTGAGAAACGCTGCATTAGAGTAACCCAGGATTGGATAGCTGAATCCCATAGACATAGTAGGCACTATCAAACCTTATATGCGGAAATGCTGTACTTTGTACCTGTAGCTATAGTCTCATCTACACTGTCCATTTAATGCACCTTCAAACCGGTTTTGAGAAAAGTGGTTTCTCTGTGCAGATGATTATACAAACCACAGTACACCAGTGTTCATTTACGGGCTTACTTCCATGCACCTTTGTGGGAGTTTGTATCGCCACTGCAGTCTGAAGCAAGCTTTGAACGGCATTAAATGGTCAGTGTAGATGGGGCCCTAGAGATTTCACATTCCTGATTTAAACAGTTGAAATATGGAAAGGAGGAATGTAAGCATATTGTTTGCTGGCTTGGAGTGGGAAAATTGCTAGACTTGTAAGTGGAACTTTTATATCTATATTCATATCCATATCTATATGTAACAATGTACCTAACCCCCAGACAATATTTTCAATGCTGAGTACAAGATTCTTGTAGTTGTAGTCCAAGCAAATTATCATTTTCAGGTTCTGTATTTGTTTTTGTTTTTTTTTGTAATAATTTTTATTATAGAATTTACAGTTAACACTTGTCTCCTAAGGGGAAAGGTGGAGGGGAAGATGAGTTGTGGGACAGGGAATTGGGAAAGGGGGAAGGGGTGGGTGGTGCGAGGGGAGACCAGTCCTTGGGAAGGGATAGGGATGGTGATAGGTAAGGAGCCCTAAATTGGGGTGGTGAAAGGGGGTGAGGTGGACCTCCGCTCTACTATCTTCTGTTAGTCGTCCTGCTTGATTCATCTTCTTAACTCTTCTTCTACGTATTCTTCAAAGTGTGTCCAGTCCGTTTCTTTCATTATTCCTCCTGTATTTTTTTTAGTCAAAAAGGTTAGCTTATCCATGTTCTTAATTTCCATTACTTTGTCTAACCACATCTCTCTAGTAGGGGTTTCTGAGTGCTTCCAGTATTTGGCAATTACCAATCTCGCTGCCGTTATTAAGTAAGTGTAGATTTTATCTAAATTCTCCTTATTTTTGGCTTCTACCTTGTTCTCATTTTCGAAGATATTGTATAACCCTAATAGGTAGTGGTCAGGCTTATATTCCAAATTTATTTTCAGAATTTTCCTACATTCCACATTAATTATTGACCAAAACTTTTTAACTTTTTTACAGCTCCACCACATGTGGAAGTAAGACCCAACCTGCTCTTTACATCTCCAACATTTATTATCTATATTGTTGTACATTAAAGCTATTTTCTTAGGTGTCAGATACCACCTATGAATAATTTTAATCCAATTTTCCTTGAGGTCAGTGGCCCGGCAATACTTAATTTTCTTATTCCATATCGCCTCCCATTCATTTATTAGAATTGGCCTGTTTATATCTCTTGACCATTTTAACATTGATTCCTTTATTACTTCCTTTTCCGTGGTCCACTCCACTAATTTGTTATATAAAATAGTTAACACCTTTTTCTCTCTGTGTAATATAATATCCCAAAACTCATTAGATGGACTAAAACCCAGTTTTTTATCAGCCCTGAAACATTCTGTTAGCTGATAATAATGTAGCCATGATACATTCTTATAATTAATTTGAATTTCTTCTAGCTTCTTAATCTCTGGTAGTCCATTCATGTTTGACCAGTTTAACACCTCCTTATACGTTGGCCAGGAAATCCATCCTAGTTCTCGTCTCTGGTACGCTTCTTTTTTCATAAAAAAATCTTTTATACTTAATCCAAGTTTTTAGTAGCGCCGACCTAACAAAATGATTACCAAAATTCCTTTCAATTTTGTGTTTACCATACCATAAATACCCATGCCAGCCCCTTCTTAAATTGTAGCCTTCTAATGATAAAATTTTCACTTTTTTTAGGTTCGCCCAATCCCTAATCCAATCCAAAGCACAGGCCTCGTGATATAATTTAAGGTCTGGCAAATCGAGCCCCCCTCTTTCTTTGGGGGTTAGCATCGTCGAGAGCTTAATCCTGGGTCTTTTGTTGTTCCATACAAACTTTCTTATGTCTTTGTTCCAATTATTAAACAGTTGATTATTCCTTATTATAGGGATGTTCCTAAATAGGTACAACATCTTTGGAAGGACTAACATTTTTACTGTCGCTATTCTGCCTAACAAAGATATCTTTAAATTTTTCCATTCCTCCAGGTCTTTTTTATTTCTTTCCATTTCCTCACATAATTGAGTTCCAGCAAGCGATTATTTTTTGCCGCAATCCAGATACCTAAATATTTAATTTTATTTGCTAGTTGGAGTCCCGTTTCCTTCTTTATTATTTCCTGGTCCTGTGGTGTCAAATTCTTTGTCAACAGCACTGATTTATCTTTGTTAATTTTGAACCCTGCCAATTTGCCGAATTCTTCAATTTTATTTAGCCAAAGTCTGATATTATCCCTAGGTTCTGTATTTGTGAATTGATTGAGGTCTGCAGAATTCTGGGATTTGTAGCTTAGGGAGAGCCCTTTAAAATTTCCAGCCAGAGAAGACCTGGGCTGGATTTAAAGTGGGTTACACACTTTATACCTACCCTTTAAAGCAGTGTGAAAGAAATCTGAGTTGAGAGATTTAACCTGGAAATGACAGAGTGTGATGTTTTAATTGTTATATGCAGTTTTAGGTTTTAATTTCTGTGAATAAAGTTTTGTTTGTAGCCTTCAGAATCACTATAAATCTGAGCTTGCTTTTCATATAAGATATATATGGCAGCGGAGACCCCGGTGGAGCATTGGGTTAAACCACTGAACTGCTGAACTTGCAGACCGAAAGGTCGGCAGTTCAAATCCTGGAAGCGGAGTGAGCTCCTTCTGTTAGCCCCAGCTCCTGCCAACTTAGCAGTTCAAAAACATGCAAATGTGAGTAGATCAATAAGTACCGCTTCTGCGGGAAGGTAACGGTGCTCCATGCAGTCATGCCAGCTACATGACCCTGGAGGTGTCTATAGACAATGCCGGCTCTTTGGCTTAGAAATGGAGATGAGCACCAATCCCCAGAGTCTGACACAACTAGACTCAATGTCAAGGGAAAACCTTTACCTTTACCTTTACTTATATATGGCAGCAGCGGTAAAGGTGGAAGGGTAAAGTTCTCTTGGATATAAAAGTAATATAAATCCTCATGGAAACCTTGATGGTGTTTACACTGACCTCTCAATTAGAGTCACACCAAAAGGACAGGAGGAAGTTCTTATGTGTGGCGGAGGAAGGATCAGGAAAAATCCCCACACTGTTTGCAGAGCACACTGGGAAGACTTCAGATGAGTTAGGTTAAATGTCAAGAGCCACACATTGATTGTTCCACGGCAGAAGGTTGAAAATCCCAAATTTGGTGTAGGCAATTGTGAGATAAAAGAAGGATTTTCCCACATGCATGCCAGCTCTCCCCTTAGTGAACTTCAAGGACAGCTTTAATTGCCGCTACCTCTGTTCTTTCAGGTTCTGTGAAAATGGAAGTCATGGGACTCAGTCAACGTTGTTGTTGTTGTTGTTGTTGTTGTTGTGTGCCTTCAAGTCATTTCTGACAACTCTAAGGCAAGCCTATCACATGTATTTCTGGGGCTGAGTGTGGCTCACACAAGGTCACCCAGTGAGTTTCCATGGCCAAGTGCAGAAATGAATTCTGGTCTCCAGCGTTATAGTCCAATGCATAAACAACTACACTATGCTGTCTCTCTCAAATAACTGAAAGGACTGGTTTTTCTTCCTGAACAAATAAACACACCTTCTCATTGGGATGCTAATGAGAGCGACTACATAACTATCACATTCCCCCATCACAAGCCACTTCCATTCCTTCTTATGCTCTTAGGTCTGCTTAACAAGCCCAAAACACACATTTTGATGCCTCAAATGTTAGCCTTGTTTCTGGGTATATTTGACCTACTGATTCCAAAAACAGCATCAGTTTTCCCCTATTAGATGTCGTTTTTGAGATACAGAGCATATGCCATATACCAGTTGTCATTTGCTCACCCATAGAAAACCATGAAAACCATATCTAAGAAACTAGAGTTGATGTAGTCTATCCAATGAAATTATCTGAATCAGTGTCCCAAATAACACCAGAAAAAGGCCTGGAAACCAAGACACCAAGAACATATTTTTAGTCAGGCGGTATTATTCTTCTGATCCCTTGCACACCTGCCTGCTGTGCCAACTTTGTTTTTCAATAACATACTACTTGTTAGGGGAAAGAATGTGCATCCGTTGCTACATGAGTCCCAGTTCCCTGCCATCTGGTTACCTTCCAGATTAAAGGGCTCCGGAAATGTACTGTTGTTCTTTCTTTCTTTCTTTCTTTCTTTCTCGATCAAGTTAAAACTCCTTTTTACCTCATACTAGGAAGAAATGAGCCTCTGCAGGGAAGTGCTACACAAATTCTATTTAGATTTCCTCTTTTATCACATCGTCCAAAAGCGTATGCTAATCTCCAGAGATCCTCTGTGACCATACAGTGTTGTGATAACAACTATAATGCAGTCCTTTAAATTCAGCATAATTTGATAGCATGTCGATATTTCCCACAACAATATAATGACTTACTGGAAGCAATAATGAATTGGACAGATGGGTTAGTGCCGCTGTGATGTTCCTGTTCGATATGAGGAGGGTCATCTTGCAAGGTAACAAACTCCATTTGGATTGCTTGCAAAGCAACCTCTTTGTGGTTTTTCAAGTTAAATATTAATTCAGCTAGCTGAAAGAAGTGTTTTTTTCTCAGTCCCAATGCAAAATGTTTTATCATAATGCATGATGATTCCTGCCTGCCATGCATTCATGACTTATCTAGAGGCTGAAAATGTTAATTTTTTGGATTACAATGCCCAGGATCCCAGGATCCACCAGGAGGAAAAGTGTTGTTACCATACATCAAGGGAACCACTGTCCGCATAGGAAAACTGATGAAGAAACACAACCTACAAACTATCTACAGACCCACAAAGAAAATCCAACAAATGCTATGTTCAGCAAAGGACAAGAGGGATCCTCTCACCTCTACAGGAGTCTACTGTATACCATGCAGCTGTGGACAAGTCTTCACAAGGACTGCCAAACACAGCGCCCAAATACGAATCAAGGAACATGGAAGACTATGCAGACTGATTCAACCAGAGAAGTCAGCCATAGCAGAGCACTTGATGAACCAACCTAGACACAATATATTATTTGAGAACGCAGAAATGCTGAAACACTCTAACAACTACCATGTCAGACTACACAGAGAAGCCACTGAAATCCACAAGCATGTGGACAATTTAAACAGAAAGGAGGAAACCATGAAAATAAACAAAATCTGGCTACCAGTATTAAAAAAAATTCTAAAATCAGGACAATAACTAAAGAACAACACTCTGAAAACAGGGGAATTCCAGACATGAAACAATCAAGGCCAGCTAACACCTCCCAACAAAGGATTCCCCCAGGCAGGAATTAGCCAGACCTTGAGCTGCAAGTCTATTAAATGCTAATCAAGGTGATTAATTACAACATTCACACTTGCCTCCAACAGAAAAGAGTTCTTTATCCCACTCTGGACCTTCCACAGTTATATAAACCTCCCTTGCTTACTGTCCAATATACCTCACAACCTCTGAGGATGCCTGCCATAGATGTGGGCGAAATGTAAGGAGAGAATGATTCTGGAACATGGCCATACAGACCGGAAGACTCACAGCAACCCATTGCCCATATTGGCTGGGGATTATGAGAATTGCCTTCCCAAAGGAAATTATTATTGAATTCTACCTGATATCTGGAGTGATATGATGGAAACCATACAACATCGTTTAATTGTTTGTCATCCTTTAGCTGACAGAGTCAAGGATAAAAGGACAACCCTCTTTGTCCTGTTTGTTGACATAGTAGCTTCTTGGAAGGATGGCTTTGAGGTTTGTTCAGAAAGTGAAGGAGTGGAATAATTCTTCTCTTCTTTAGGCAGCAACCTACTTTTCCTGAGCATGGTTTCCAAGACAAAAAAGGAACAAAAGAAACTATGGCCAAGACAAATAGGCCAACAAACTAATATTTGCCAACTCTGTCAGCTCTGTGTTTGCTGCCTAATAAGCTGTTTTCAAGAAAAAAGAGAGAAAAGGCTTAGCTTACTAGTCACTCTCCCCTAAGGCTAGCTATTTCAGGTGGACAGGAGTTTGCTGTCATCTGGCCCACAGGAGAATTTAAGCCACTCTGCAGCCTGCTTTAGAGAATTTACCCAGCATTTTTTAGTGAAAATCCTTTGGATACACTCTGACTTGGTAGCTACAGTTCTGGTTGACACAGGATGCATCTAAACTTTAGAATTAGTGCAGATTGACACCACTTTAGCTGCCATGGCTCAGTGCTATGGAATCATAGGAGTTTCAGTTTTTCAAAGTCTTGAGGTCTTAAAAGTTATACTTTGCCTGCAAAGAGATGCAATATCTTTTGTTCTGTGTTTGGGAAAATGCTCTGTTGCTAGAGGAAAGGAATGAATTTTGTACTAGTCACTTTTACGTTCGACAGAAGCATCCCATATTTTGGAAAATGGCATATTACCCCCTTTGGGGGTAAGTCTTATCAAGGCATCTCTACTAATGACAGCCTTTTGCGGCTGGGTATATTGGTACAGTGGTGGCACTTTGCATGATTTTGACAGACGGAGTGAAATGAAGCACATGAATGGGACAAATGTCTCCTCCACATGGGAGAAAGCCCAATCATAGAGGGTTAATACATTTGCTAAGCATCCTTAGCTGTTCCAGTCTTATGTCTGATGATTATGACAACTTGGCTGCCTGACGAGATGAAAAGTTGGGCAGGAACACAGCTCTAGCAGCTGATAGTCACCCTTGGGACCTTGGTGTGTTGCTGCCGAATGCTTTTGGCTTCACTTCTGCTGCACCAGGGAGTTACTTGGAGTTCTCAAGTTGTTTGAGTGGAAGCATGGGCAGTACAGAGTGGACAGGTGTATATGCTGATTTTTGTCTGATGTCCAACATTTTATGTTACAGGAGAAGCCTGGGTTAGTTGTGATCCAGCTATTTGAACGGGGAAGCCTTTGTAAGGTTTTCATAAAGTGTCTGAAAGGGCTTGGTACAGAACAAGGAAGAGAAAATGAAATTCTTTGGAAATGTAACTTCCATAATCCCTCACCTAGCATGGTCAGGGGATTCTGAGACTTGGAATCCAGAAAGATATTTTTTTTTCAAGTTGTGGAACAAAGTAGCTATAAAACAAGTTCCAGGGTAGTTTGTCTGAAGGATCACTGAGACGCCTTGAACAGGCCTTCCTTGAACAGGCCACCCAGGTGTCGCCAAAAATTGCTTACAGTAGAATTGTGTTTAATGAGACTTTAATGAGGATCAAAATGTCACTGTTCCTTTGGAAGTGCAGATATTCATCATGCCTGTTTCCATAGCTGCACCTCCAAAGACAACAGGGGTGGAAAGAATATGCAAACATAGTTGATTGAAAAACATGGTTCTCAAAATTAGGGGGAAATGGCAAGTAATGTCACAGTTTAGGACTTGTTTTGTGTAAAATTCACATGCCCCCTACCCTTTCTCTCTCTCTCTTTTTCCAAAGAACAACGTTTTCTGTACATAAAATATTTCTTGTTTTCTACACAGAAAAATATTTTTTAGGCACAGAAAATGCTGCTTCCTCTGCCAGAAAAAGTGAGAAAATTGTGCATTTTTTGTGGAGCATATCTTAACTTGGAATGATCTTCAGAAAATAGGGTTTGATTTTGAGGACTTTCATGCAGTTTCAAGAAAACTGCTAAAATTACTCAGCATTTGCTTTCAGAATGAAATTTGTAAAAGATTACATTCCTAACAGATAGAGCAAAATGCACACAGCAGTATTGATTCATACCCACAAATAGGGTGTAGCAGTTTGTATTTCTTCACAAGCTGGTCTTTTGTGAAACTGATGGGCCTTAGTTGCTCACTGAAGACCAAGCTGTCTCCAAAGACTGTACATTGCAATATGGTTAGCACACAACAATGTATTGTTGCTGGGAAAAAATATCCCTTCCCCACAACTATTATCACAGCCAAAATGAATGGAAACTGGAAAGTGTGACAGAGGTGACAAATGGCATCATTATTCCATGTTAATAATAGTGGAAGACACTGCTTCATTATATCAGCACAATTTTGTGGTGTCTGCCTTCCCTTCAAGTCTTCATGGATATTGCTTAATGGTTAAAATCCCATTTCCTTATCCCAGAGGTTATACAGCACACTATATAAATCCTTTTACTCAGATGCTTTTCTGGAGAGGTCCACATGGTTAATGTTTTCACAGATCCATATGAACAGATTTCGGAATGCCCTTCTCTTTCCACTCCTGGGAAACTTGACCAAAAGGCAAAGATGCCACTTAAGATCCACCAACACGGTCCTTGCATTTCCCCTTTGCCAAAGGCATGATTAGGCTGAACAACCTTTGGCTTTGTGTTTACTCACAGGGAAATGGATTTTGGCTCTCCGATGCTGGCATCATTTTGCTTTCTCACCCACTCACTCAAATCGTTTTTCCAGTTATTCCAGTTCCAGATTGCAAAAAGAGAAAGCCGATGCTTTGATATCTGATATTTATTACTTCTAATGCATGCAATGCCAACTTTTAAAAGTTTTACAAAACACGATTCTGCTTCTGTGCCCCCTCTTTCTTCTTCTTTTTTTTAAAGGGATGGATTGATTTTTCTTACACTATTTCCCTATATGTTGGAAAACTCAATTCCTTTCTTCTAGAGCTTCCTCCTCCAAATCCTCTTATGTGTAATCAAAAACATACTGTATGTAAGTAGAGGCCCAAGGAAATATTTGCTCTGGCTCTTAAAGCCACGGTTGTGCCAATGAACTCCAAGAAAGTGGAATCTCAGGCCTCTAGTCAAGCAAACCTTTCCCATAAATTTCCACAAATGTCGTATTTTTTTTGCTTTTTTGCAGAAGATACTAGTAAGAGATTATCTATTTTAAACAGCATCTTTGGATAAAATAAAAAGGATAAAATAAAAACACTTTTAATGTATAACATAGAGAACAGGACTGTACCTCTGAACATAATAGCTATGGGGACAGAAGTTGCAAATTTAATATAATTGAGTATACCTTTAAAGGAGATTACAGAGTAAAAAATTTAATTTTTAATATTGTGTCCAATGAAAGATCAATAGTATATAGACAGACATAGATTAACTTATTGCAAAAACATTTTTTGCATTTTATCAGATCTTAGGGGGTTTTTTATTGATACCTGCTACTTCTGAGTAAGAGATGCTGTTTTGGCTACATAAGGACAGAAGATACTCCGGTAATCAGATTGTTATTATAGGTTGATTATTCTTTTTCCAAAATGTGTTTTGAATTTTGGATTTCTTTTATTTGGAAGATCAGTATTTGTATATATGCAGATAATGAGATATCTCTGCCACTTTGGGTCTCAATCAAAAAAGAAAAGCAGAGCCATCATCATCATCATCATCATCATCAACAACAACAACAACATCATCATTAACATCAACATCATCATCATCTTGGAAATGGGATCCAAACCAAAACACACTGATGCTTTATCCATTATCCATTAAGATTACCCATATACCCTATGGTAATTTTACATACAATATTTTAATGATGTTTATAGATCAAAGTTTGTGTACATTGAACCATCACCCCTCCAGCCTGACATCAATACCAGGAAAGATTCTGGAGCAGATCATTAGGGAGGCAGTCTGCAATCACTTAGAAAGGAATGCTGTGATTACTAAAAGTCAGCATGGATTTCTCAAAAACAAGTCATGCCAGACTAATCTTATCTCTCTTTTCAATAGTTACAAACTTGGTAGAGGGAGGGAATGCTGTGGATGTAGCATATCTTGATTTCAGTAAGGCCTTCAACAAGATCCCCCATGACCTTCTTGCAAGCGACCTAGTCAAAAGTGGGCTAGGCAATGCTACTATTAGATGGATCTGTAATGGGTTAAGTGTTTGAACCCAAAGGGTGCTCACCAATGGTTTCTCTTCACATTGGAAAGAAGTGACTAGTGGAGTGCCACAGCGTTCGGTCCTGGGCTCAGTTCTGTTCAATATCTTTATTAATAACTTGGATGAAAGTTTAGATGATGTGCTTATCAATTTTGCAGATTACACCAAATTAGGTGGGACAACTAATACTCCAGAAGACAGGATCAGAATTCAAAATGACCTTAACAGAATAGAGAGCTGGTCCAAAACTAACAAAATGAATTTCAACATGGACAAATGTAAGAAACTACACTTAGGCAGAAAAAATGAAATGCAAAGATACAGAATGGTTGATGCCTGGCTTGACAACAGTCCATGTGAGAAAGATCTTGGAGTCTTCGTGGACAACAAATTGAACATGAGCCAACCATGGGAAGCAGAAGCCTAAAAATCTAATGGGCTTTTGGGCTACATCAAAAGGAGTATAGTGTCTAGATCGAGGGAAGTCATGGTGCCTCTCTATTCCACTTTGGTTAGACCTCACCTGGAATACTGTGTCCTGTTCTGGGCACCACAGTTTAAAAGAGATATTGACAAGCTGGAAGGTGTCCAGAGGAGAGCAACTATTAAAATTGCCAAAGGTTTGGAGACCAGGCTCTATGAGGAGCGTTTTAAAGAGCTGGTAAGTTTAGCCTGTAGGAGAGAAGGTTGAGAGGAGGCATGATAGTCATGTATAAATATAGGAAAGGATGTCATAAAGAAGAGGGAGCAGGCTTGTTTTCTGCTACCCTGGAAACTAGGACTTGGAGCAATGCGTTCAAATTACAGGAGAGGAGATTCCTCCTGAACATTAGGAAGAACTTCCTGACTGTATGAGCTGTTCAACAGTGAAACTCTCTGCCTCGGAGTGTGATGGAAGCTCCTTCCTTGGAAACCCTAGCAACTCTTGATCTAATCTTAACAAATGTGGAAGACCTGATCAATACAGTAGAAGTTGTCGGATCCTTAGGGGCAAGTGACCATGTGCTCCTGCAGTTTGTGATACAATGGAAGGCTGAAACTAAGACAAGTCAAACACGCATTCTGGACTTTAAGAGAGCGGACTTCCAAAAAATGAAGGAAATACTGAGCAGCATTCCATGGATGCCAATATTAAAAGACAAGGGAGTTAACGATGGATGGGAATTTTTTAAAAGTGAAATACTCAAGGCGCAAATGCAAACAGTGCCAACAAAGAAAAAAAATATGGCACATGCGAAGAAGCCAGAATGGATGTCCAAAGAACTTCTAACTGAGCTAAAACTCAAAAGTGACATGCACAAGAAGTGGAAAAGGGGAGAAATCACCAAAGAAGAATTCAAACGTATAGCCAACACCTGTAGGGAAAAGGTTCGCAAGGCTAAAGCGCAAAATGAGCTCAGGCTTGCCAGGGACATTAAAAACAACAAAAAAGGCTTTTTTGCTTACGTTGGTAGAAAAAGGAAGAAAAAGGAAGCGATAGGGCCTCTGCGAGGAGAAGATGGGGTGATGGCGACAGGGGACAGGGAAAAGGCAGAACTGCTTAATACCTTCTTTGCCTCGGTCTTCTCACAAAAAGAAAGCCATCTTCAACCTCAGCAACATGAAATGGACGAAGGATTTGGGGAAATCCAACCCCAAATAGGGAAACAAGTTCTCCAGGAACACCTGGCCACTCTAAACGAATTCAAGTCGCCAGGGCCAGATCAACTACATCCAAGAGTACTGAAGGAACTAGCGGAAGTTATTTCAGAACCACTGGCGATCATATTTGAGAGTTCTTGGAGAACGGGAGAAGTCCCAGCAGATTGGAGGAGGGCGAATGTGGTCCCTATCTTCAAGAAGGGAAAAAAGAACGACCCAAAAAATTACCGTCCGGTCAGCCTCACGTCGATACCAGGCAAGATTCTGGAAAAGATCATTAAGGAAGTGGTCTGCAAACACTTAGAAACAGATGCAGTCATTGCTAATAGTCAACACGGATTTACCAAAAACAAGTCATGCCAGACTAATCTGATCTCTTTTTTCGACAGAGTTACGAGTTGGGTCGATACAGGGAATGCCGTAGATGTAGCGTACCTGGATTTCAGTAAGGCCTTCGACAAAGTCCCCCACGACCTTCTGGCAAACAAACTAGTAAAATGTGGGCTAGACAAAACTACGGTTAGGTGGATCTGTAATTGGCTAAGCGAACGAACCCAAAGGGTGCTCACCAATGCGTCGTCTTCATCACGGAAAGAAGTGACAAGTGGAGTGCCGCAGGGCTCTGTCCTGGGCCCAGTTCTGTTCAACATCTTTATTAACGACTTAGACGAAGGGTTAGAAGGCACGATCATCAAGTTTGCAGATGACACCAAACTGGGAGGGATAGCCAACACTCCAGAAGAAAGGAGCAGAATTCAAAACGATCTTGACAGACAAGAGAGATGGGCCGAAACTAACAAAATGAAGTTCAACAGGGACAAATGCAAGATACTTCACTTCGGCAGAAAAAATGGAAATCAAAGATACAGAATGGGGGACACCTGGCTAGACAGCAGTACATGTGAAAAAGATCTTGGAGTCCTTGTGGACAACAAGTTAAACATGAGCCAGCAATGTGATGCGGCTGCTAAGAAAGCCAATGGGATTTTGGCCTGCATCAATAGGGGAATAGCGTCTAGATCCAGGGAAGTCATGCTCCCCCTCTACTCTGCCTTGGTCAGACCACACCTGGAATACTGTGTCCAATTTTGGGCACCACAGTTGAAGGGAGATGTTGACAAGCTGGAGAGCGTCCAGAGGAGGGCAACTAAAATGATCAAAGGTCTGGAGAACAAGCCCTATGAGGAGAGGCTTAAAGAACTGGGCATGTTTAGCCTGCAGAAGAGAAGGCTGAGAGGAGACATGATAGCCATGTACAAATATGTGAGGGGAAGCCATAGGGAGGAGGGAGCAAGCTTGTTTTCTGCCGCCCTGCAGACTAGGACACGGAACAATGGCTTCAAACTACAGGAAAGGAGATTCCACCTGAACATCAGGAAGAACTTCCTCACTGTGAGGGCTGTTCGGCAGTGGAACTCTCTTCCCCAGACTGTGGTGGAGGCTCCTTCTTTGGAGGCTTTTAAACAGAGGCTGGATGGCCATCTGTCGGGGGTGCTTTGAATGCGATTTCCTGCTTCTTGGCAGGGGGTTGGACTAGATGGCCCATGAGGTCTCTTCCAACTCTACTATTCTATGATTCTATGATTCTATGAACTTTTAAACAGAGGCTGGATATCCATCTGCCATGAATACTTCGATTATGCTTTTCCTGTATGGCAGGGGGTGGACTAGATGATCTGTGTGGTCTCTTCCAACTCTGTTATTCTACGATTCTATAATTCTATGATAAAAAAAACAAAAGTATCCCTATCTCAGCCACCCATATCTATAATTTTGGATTTTTGGCATATTCTATTGGAATTTTGGATGAGGGATGTTCAACCTGTATACAACCATGAGTAAGCAAGAGCAAAGTCTCTCATATGCGAGTGCCTAAAAAGAAAATAAGAAACAATTGCATTAAAATACTTTAAAATGCACGAAGGGAAGGGCCTGGATTTCCAATACTTATGAAAAGAGATGCATAAGACTAGACATGTTGCTTTCAAATGTTTTTATCTGTTTATTGTCTATTCGTTATAAAATTCATTCTTCCTGTCTTACCTGTTTTGGTAGAAAATTGGCATCTTTTCTAGTAGCTACTTTACCTGCACAAGGGCATGCATATCTTCTTAATTCTCACTTCCTTCTAGTTAAGTGGGCTTATGACTGAATCATAAAATATCCTGCCAGCCAATGAATCATCTGCATTGGCTGTTCTGAGATCATTTGTCCTTCACTGGAAGTGAGAAGCATTTGGAATTGGGCTCATTCATTGCCTCTAAGGTTACTGGCAAAGTTAGAGACAACATTGTGAAAATGCACATAGAGATGGAATAAGTGGATATAACACATGTAGCCTTGGTGCTAATTGTTGATATCTATTTATTTATTTATGTATTTATTTAGGGTAAAGGTAAAGATTTTCCCCTGACATTAAGTCCAGTCATGATCGACTCTGGGGGTTGGTGCTCATCTCCATTTCTAAGCCAAAGAGCTGGCATTGTCTGTAGACACCTCCAAGGTCATGTGGCCGGCATGACTGCATGGAGCGCCATTACCTTCCCGCCAGAACGGTACCTATTGATCTACTCACATTCGCATGTTTTCGAACTGCTAGGTTGGCAGGAGCTGGGGCTAACAGCAGGTGCTCATTCCGCTCCTGGGATTTGAACCTAGGACCTTTCAGTCTGCAAGTTCAGCAGCTCAGCGCTTTAAAACACTGCGCCATCACCAGGGGCCCAATACTGTATTTATTTACAGTATTTATATTCCGCCCTTCTCACCCCGAAGGGGACTCAGGGCGGATCACAATGTACACATACATGGCAAGCATTCAATGCCATATGAACATAGACAGAGAGACAGAGACAGAGACACAGAGGCAATTTAACATTCTCCAGCTTCCAGCTTCCTGCTAACGGTGAGAGAAATAAGGTTGAACTTTGTGAAAGCCACCCACTGCATGACTATAAGCTCCCACCCAGTAGACTCAAATCAAGGAAAAGCTTCATGAGAACCACCATTCCTCTTGATGTCCCCCCAGCAACAGCAAGGGTGTCCCTCTGGGCAGCTAAACCAGAAAATCCCAACTGGATGGCCCCCCATGAGGGTCTGCCTCCAGGGTAAACCAAGAATGGGCAACTTGGAAGTCCCTAAACAGACTCAGAAGTGGAGTGGGCAGATCAAAAGACAACCTGGCAAGATGGCACTACCTGGAGGAATCCTCCACCTTGTGTGACTGTGGAGCAGAACAAACAACTCCGCATATGTATGCTTGCCCACAATGCCCTCCCTCATGCACGGAGGAGGAGTTGTTTAAAGCTACGGACAATGCGATTGCTGTTGCCCACTTTTGGTCTAAAACTATTTAGCTGTTTGTGATTCCTTTATTTTATCGCTTTTAAACTTATTTATTATGCAATGCTTTTGACACAAAATAAATAAAAGCTTCCTGATTCTGGCCACAGGGGGAGCAGCTGCTTCATCATCCACTGTGACATCTTGATGGATACTTCCTCATTCCAATCGGCTGCTTGACGATTTTTATGGTGTTGTAAATTAGTTAAATTAGCCTCCCCGCAAAGCGGTACCTAAATTCCTACTTGATAGATGCAACTATCATTCGGTTGCTTAGGTCAACAAAGAGCAGGGGCTATTTTTTTTAAATGGTCAGGTTGGGTGCTCACTCTGACAAGGAATGGCCTTGAACTCATGACCTCTTGGTCATAGTGATTTATTGCAGCTGGCTGCTTAACCAGCTGCACCACAGCCCAGCCCCTAAATCTATCTTTTATGCATAAAAAATCTGTAAGGATGAAATTAATCTAGAAAAATAATTCTATATCTAGATAAAACTTACTGTACTGAGAGTCTGTCTATCTTCACTACTGTGTTGTTATAGAATTGAGAACACTACTATATGTGTGTCTGAACTGCAGAATCAATGGAATTTGACCCCACTTTAACCATGGCTCAGTGCTAAGGAATAATAGGAGTTGTAGTTTTATAAGGTCTTTAGCCTTCTCTGCCAAATAATGCTGGTGCCTCACCAAGCTTCAACTCTCATGACTCCATAGCATTGAGCCATGGAAATTGAAGTGGAGTCAATCTTCTTGAATTCTACAGTGTAAACACACCCTTTGTTGTAAGAGGATTGAGGATCTGTATGCATCTACACTGTAAAATCAATGCAGTTTGACACAATTTTATCTTCCGTGGCTCGATGCTATAGAATCTTGGGATTTGCAGCGTGATCTAGTAGAGGAGGCTCCCATGATTCCATAACATTTCAGCCATGGCAGTTAAAGTAATGACAAACTGCATTATGGTATTTGTACTGTGTAGAGTGTGTAGACCCTTACATCTACCTTGTGCACCAAAGAGTTTACATTCTAATTTTATGCAGAATTATGTTTTGAATTCAAATGAGTACATGGAAGGAATTGCAATGGGCTTTACAAATAGGACAACCACCTCAAGTGTTTAAAAATTTCAAACACATTGCGGGGCTGTAAGAAAATGATAAATTACCCAGGATGGAACATTAATAATATTGTGCTAGGATGTATCATCTTTGTATTATATGAAGATGTATCATCTTTGTATAACATGCCGAAGTTGCCTTTTACAGTTATCAGGTATTTCACACACAAAACCTAGAGAAGTTCAAAAACGAGGAACCATTTTTGAAAGGAATAAAGAATGAATACATGGTCCCACAGACAGACTCTTACGTCAATGAGAGACTTTAATACATAGGATCCCTCTATGTATTAATCAGGGATAGGGAGTTACTCATCCTAGTTCCTTGTTCTACTGCCAGGTTCACTTGTTTTGTTTCGCAGCATCTGCAGACAGTTTCAATAGTGACGGCTCAATGATAGTTTAAGGATTAAAGGCAATTCAGCCTCCAGATATGCAATCTTTTCTTCCGAAAGCTGAAGGTGGTTTGAAACAGGAATTGGACAGATGGGCTTTGCAGATTCCTGTGTGTGAAACCTGTTTGAGCGTGAAGAGGGCTGTGGTAGAGAAGCATGTGTGAGTACGCCAGGGGAAGTGGTACCTCTCCCAAATAATTATCATTTCTTCCTAACCCTCTGACAGCTAATCTACCAAGACTTAGATTTGCAAGAGACTGTCTGTGTGAAACAACACACTCACATCTCTGAGAATCAAGCAGGGATTGTTTCCTTTGGCACAGAGATCTTGCAGTTGGGGAGGGGGGGAGAGAGAAACTTTCAACATTTGCTTAAAGGAAAAAAAAAACCACCTAGTTTTTCCATTGGGAAGGGAAAAACATCCTCAAGATATGGATGTGTGTCTTTTAAAAATTCATAACTAATACATGCTGTGTCAGGCATCCAGCCAACCTTCTGCATTAAAGCTAGCCAGGATTTTCAAGAGGAAATGCTAAGAAGGCCAAAATAATAAATGTTCTCTCTCTCTCTCAGTGTGTGTGTGTATATCCTGCCTTGTCTGAAACCCAGCAACAGATAATGATCATTTATACAAAGAGATGTCTTCAACTGAGGCCAAGGAGAGGGAGGAGAGACCAATCTCACTGTCTCCATAGAGTCAGAAAGAACTGCAAAGATATCTGCAGATCATCTGCTCAGCCTTATAGATGAGTCTAATTAAGTGCATTTCTTGCCACAAACACTCCATTACTGTGGTTCTGTGTGTTTTCCCATAGCGTAGCTTTGAGAGAAGTATTTCCATTCAGTATACTCTGAATATGTGACTGGGAAGCTTGAGAGCTCCCTGCACCCAATCACCTCTTACAGCAAAATTAAACTTCAGATTCCAAACCAAGCCACATCAATACCATTGATTGATTGCCTTCACATTGGCTGAATTTAATTTACACTAGTGCTTCTTAAGCTATCTGGTATGGGGAACTGCAAGAGCTTCCTCTCCAACCCTGATGTCAGACAGGCACAACATTTGCGCCCATCAAGGAAACTTGCTGTGGATCAGCATTAGCATGATTGTCAAGTATACCAACAGAAGCCAATGTAATCCTTTTATCTTGTTCTTGAAAATCAGTTGTGGAAGACATATACATTGATCTCCTTTCCCCAGAAGGGAATGGGAAGAATTCAGGACTTTATTGCATGAGGCATGCAAGCTTATATTGAAATAGAACCATTACTGATTATGTGTTCCTGCATGTCAGAAGGGCTTAGACTGGATGGCCCTTGGAATTATAGAATCATAGAGTTGGAAGAGACCTTGTGGGCCAACCAGTCCAACTCCCTACAAGAAGCAGGAAAATCACATTCAAAGCACCCCCGACAGATGGCCATCCAGCCTCTGATTAAAAGCCTCCAAAGAAGGAGCCTACACCACATTCCAGGGCAGAGAGTTTCACTGCTGAACCCCTCTCTCTCAAAGTGAGGAAGTTCTTTCTAATGTTCAGGTGGAATCTCCTTTCCTGTAGTTTGAAGCCATTGTTCCATGTACTAGTCTCCAAGGCGGCAGAAAATAAGCTTGCTCCCTCCTCCTTATGATTTCCCCTAACATATTTATACATGGCCGTCATCATGTTTCCTCGCAGCCTTCTCTTCTGCAGGCTAAACATGCCTAGTCCTCATAGGGCTTGTTCTCCAGACGCTTGATCATTTTAGTTGCCCTCCTCTGGACACATTCCAACTTGTCAACATCTCCCTTCAACTATGGTGCCCAGAATTGGACGCAGTATTCCAGGTGTGGTCTGACCAAGGCAGAATAGAGGGGGAGCATGATTTCCCTGGATCTAAACACTATACTCTTATTTATGCAGGCCAAAATCCCATTGACTTTTTTAGCTGCTGCATCATATTATTGGGTCATGTTTAAGTTGTTGTCAACAAGGACTCCAAGACCTTTTTCACACGTACTGCTGTCGAGCCAGACATCCCCCATTGTGTAACTTTGCATTTCGTTTTTTTTTCTGCCTAAATGGAGTATCTTGCATTTGTCCTTGTTGAACTTCATTTTGTTAGCTTTGGCTCATCTCTCTAATCTGTTAAGATTGTTTTGAATTCTGCTCTTGCCTTCTGGAGTATTAGCTATTCCTCTCAATTTGGTGTCGTCTGCAAACTTGATGATCATGACTTCTAACCCTTCATCTAAGTCATTAATAAAGATGTTGAATAGAACCGGGCCCAGGACGGAACCCTGCGGCACTCCACTCGTGACTTCTTTCCAGGATGAAGAGGAAGCATTGGGGAGCACCCTCTGGGTTTGTTCACTTAACCAATTACAGATCCACCTAACCGTAGTTTTGCCTAGTCCACATTAGACTAGTTTTCTTGCCAGACCTTGTCGAAGGCCTTACTGAAATCCAGGTACGCTACATCCACAGTGTTCCCTGCATATACTCTGCTTGTAACTCTATCAAAAAACAGAGATCTGATTAGTCTATCATGACATGTTTTTGATAAATCCGTGTTGACTATTAGCAATGACCTCATTCCTTGAGGTCTCTTCCAGCTCTAGGATTCTAGAATAGTAGCTGGGAGTCGATGCCAAACTATTGACCTTTTTTGCATACAGAGGAGCCCCTCTTCATTCCACTCCCAATGTTGATATATTTCTAAGCATTCCCGAAGTGCCCAAGGTGTTAAAAATTCACAGCTTCTTAGTATTTCAGTTGATGAGCTAGGTTTTATGTTCTTTGTTGTGCCCCAAGCCAGTCCAACAATGAGGCGAATTAAGCGGTCGCTTCGGGCACCAAACATACGGGGATGCAGTCGAGACTGCTTTTTCTGTTGATTTGTTGTAAAACATGATGTTTTGGTGCTTAATTTGTAAAATCTTAATGTAATTTGATGTTTAATAGTTTTTTCCTTAATCCTTCCTTATTATCCAACATTTTTGCTTATCCAACGCTTTTATTTTTCAGTGATTGTTTTTTGGGGGGCGGAGGGGCGCCAAAATTCTGTTCGCCTACACTTGAAAAATACCTAGGGCCGGCTCTGGTTGTGCCCCTTCAAAATGTTATTTTGAAAAAAATAAATAAATCTTAGAATGGCCTTTTACGTGCCCACCAACATGTTCCAGGATGCATGTGGCCATAATACCAAGCAATACTCTTGCAATGCCTTCATAACATCATGAGGTTCATATTGATTGTACAGTAGAGTCTCACTTATCCAAGCCTCGCTTATCCAAGCTTCTGGATTATCCAAGCAATTTTTGTAGTCAATGTTTTCAATATATCATGATATTTTGGTGCTAAATTCGTAAATACAGTAATTACAACATAACATTATTGCGTATTGAACTACTTTTTCTGTCAAATTTGTTCTATAACATGATGTTTTGGTGCTTAATTTGTAAAATCATAACCTAATTTGATGTTTAATAGGCGTTTCCTTAATCCCTCCTTATTATCCAAGATATTCACTTATGCAAGCTTCTGCCGGCCCGTTTATGTTGGATAAGCGAGATTTTACTGTAGTTGCAACCCAAGGAGCAACCTTCTCAACATTAGTGTCTTCCAGAGTGTTGCACTGCAACTTGAGAAGTGTTGCATTACAACCCAACTATCATAAACAATGGTTAGGAATGGTGGGAGCTGAAATTTAAAATATATTTAGATATGTGGTTTAGAAAGCAATATTGTAGGGAAATCATGACCATCTGAAATTTTATTGCTAATCCATTTCTCTGAGTACAGGCCTAAAGATTTACATCCACAATAAAATTAACTCATGGATTCCTACATTATTCCAAGTTAAGAATGTGGGAGAGGTGGGGAAATAACTGCGAACATTTGGGGACACCAAGAAAAGGATTTTAATTTAATTAGAAACAAAGCCATTTTCGAGAATTGGCTGACTGCCGTGATTAAAATCACATAAGATTCTATCTTATAATAATGTGGTTAATTTAGCCTAGTGATTTTCAATAACATTAGGCACGGGAAAGAATGTTCAATTTGTCTTTTCATTGCTGGATCAACGTATGATGTCTGTCACAGATTGATTCCACTCCTATCCTCCTTCCCCTTGGCAACCACAGTAAACTTGAAATACTGGTGGAAAGAAATGGAAATTATAAGCATGTAACTTTGGGAGAAAAGGAATGGGAAGGGGATGGAGAAAGGGAAGGGGTGCAAGCGAAAGAGTTGTCCTTTATAGGTGGGTGGTGTGATAGTTCAATCTCTAATATTACCATCTGTTGTCTGAGTCATTTGAATGAGTCCCCTTCCACACTGCTGTATAAAATCCACATAGAACTGGATTATATGGCAGTGTGGACTCAGATAATCCATTTCAAACCAGATATTCTGAATTATCTGCCTTCATATTCTGGGCTATATGGCTATGTGGAAGGGCCCTCACTCTACGTAATAGTAGGACTGGCTCTGTCCATCACGTTTACAAAAACTGGCAAAGTTTGGCCCAGCAGGTTGGTGATTCAGGCCCCTTTTACACTGTCATATAAAGAAGGGGCCTCTGTGAGTTGTAATCCAAAAAGTTTGGATTTCCAAGCTTTGAATGCCACCATGGTCATCCTCAATGGCTGGAGAAGCTGCCATTATCAGGAAGTAGATAACTTAAAAAGCGAGATAGGATAGAATGGTCATGAGTCTACACTGCCATATAATCCAGTTCAAAGCAGATAATCTGGATTTTATATGGCAGTATAGAAGGATCCTTAGTGATTCACAGCTATGGATCTCTGCAAGGTCTTAGAGGGCCCGGGACAAGACCAGGACAGTGTCTGCTACTCTGTGCATCTGGCTGCATGAACACAGCTGACCCCCATCCTTCCCTGGGCATTGAATGGCTATGGGAAGGGAGAAATTCTGGCTGCAGGATGGTAAATAAAGCACTGATGGAGATGCTGAATTCTTCTGTCTGCTATTAAGAAAGTTATACCTATGTAAGTCACTAACAGGATGCCAATAAATGTGTCACTATACTTAATGTCTCTTGGGGTATGTCTATACTATAAAATAAATGCAGTTTGACACTACATTAACTGCGATGGCTCTATGTAGTTTGATGGAACACAAGCACTTTTTGGCAGAGAAGGCTTAGAAAACCTTACAAAGCTATATCTTTTACAATTCCATAGCCATGACAATTGCAGTGGTGTCCAGCTGCATTAATTCTACAGTGTATCAAGCATGGGCAAACTTTGGCCCTCCAGGTATTTTGGACTTCAACTCTCAGAAATCTCAGCTAACTTACTGGCTGTTAGGAATTGTGGGAATTGAAGTCCAAAACACCCGGAGGGCTGAAGTTTGCCCATGCCTAGTGTAGATACAGCCTCACTATCTGCCCACATATGAATATAAAATAATGTCATTTGGGAATCAGCAGGAAGTGAGGTTTTATTTTTATTCACTGGGTTGCTGTGAGTTTTCCAAGCTGTATGGCCATCTTCCAGAAGCATTCTCTCCTGACGTTTCGCCCACATCTATGACAGGCATCCTCAGAAGTTGTGAGGTCTGTTGGAAACTAGGCAAGTGAGGTTCCGCAGGGCTCCGTCCTGGGCCCGGTTCTGTTCAACATCTTTATTAACGACTTAGACGAAGGGTTAGAAGGCACAATCATCAAGTTTGCAGATGACACAAAACTGGGAGGGATAGCTAACACTCCAGAAGACAGGAGCAGAATTCAAAACGATCTTGACAGACTAGAGAGATGGGCCGAAACTAACAAAATGAAGTTCAACAGGGACAAATGCAAGATACTTCACTTCGGCAGAAAAAATGGAAATCAAAGATACAGAATGGGGACGCCTGGCTTGACAGCAGTGTGTGCGAAAAAGACCTTGGAGTCCTTGTGGACAACAAGTTAAACATGAGCCAACAATGTGATGCGGCTGCTAAAAAAGCCAATGGGATTCTGGCCTGCATCAATAGGGGTATAGCATCTAGATCCAGGGAAGTCATGCTCCCCCTCTATTCTGCCTTGGTCAGACCACACCTGGAATACTGTGTCCAATTTTGGGCACCACAGTTGAAGGGAAATGTTGACAAGCTGGAAAGCGTCCAGAGGAGGGCGACTAAAATGATCAAGGGTCTGGAGAACAAGCCCTATGAGGAGCGGCTTAAAGAGCTGGCATGTTTAGCCTGCAGAAGAGAAGGCTGAGAGGAGACATGATAGTCATGTATAAATATGTGAGGGGAAGTCATAGGGAGGAGGGAGAGAGCTTGTTTTCTGCTGCCCTGCAGACTAGGACACGGAACAATGGCTTCAAACTACAGGAAAGGAGATTCCACCTGAACTTCAGGAAGAACTTCCTCACTGTGAGGGCTGTTCGACAGTGGAACTCTCTCCCCCGGGCCGTGGTGGAGGCTCCTTCTTTGGAGACTTTTAAGCAGAGGCTGGATGGCCATCTGTCGGGGGTGCTTTGAATGCGATTTCCTGCTTCTTAGCAGGGGGTTGGACTGGATGGCCCATGAGGTCTCTTCCAACTCTACTATTCTATGATTCTATGAAGTCGGATTTCTGAAACACACCTTTATTAAAGAGCCAGCATTACACTTTTAAAACAATTTAACAAAGCTGAAAGTAAAAGAGAGAAAAAAGAGTGTTTTTTTTTTAAATGAGCCAAAATCTTTTGGGAAAAGGTCCTGTTTTATTTTTCTTTTAATATTTAAGTGACT
Organism: Anolis carolinensis; assembly: GCF_035594765.1. NCBI lineage: Eukaryota > Metazoa > Chordata > Lepidosauria > Squamata > Anolidae > Anolis > Anolis carolinensis. The sequence goes on from NC_085842.1 coordinate 40,733,652, forward strand.
CATTTCCTAGCTTTTTGTACAAAAAGAATTGGCTCTATCCACCTCCCCAAAAACCCTTGTGTATCACATTGAACTGAGATATTATTGAAAACATTTTGGGTGTTTTCAAGGTGAAAGAGTTGAGTCTTTTTGAAAAACTAGGTTAAAACGTTTTTTTGCTTTCATTCATATGACCAATCCTCATGAAACTTGTTTTTAAGAGTTGTGACCATTCACTCCTCTGAAATTCATGTTCTTGTATATTTGTGTTGGAGAGGACATAATGTTGAGCACCGACCACCTCTCCCCAGGTCAAATTAATAAAGATATGAAATTTGCACCATGGTGGAGAGACCAATGGGGAGAGGGAGCCCGGAGCCCAGCTGGTTGATTGACTGGAGGAGCAGAGGAACATTGCAGCAGGTACCAAAACTAAGAATACTTTCTATCAAAACCCATTTTATTACAAAGTAACCCCCAAATAAACATACACTGCAGTGTGTTATCCTAATTTCTGATTCTTTGCATCCTTTTTGCCTCCTGTGTCACTCTCTCTCCTTTTTGTCCCTTGCATCTCTCCTCGGTAACAGATTGGCCCTCACAACCCATACAGCCCTAGGAGCGGGACTTACTCCCTCTTTCTCTCCAGAATATTAACCTCCTTTACCCTAACTAACCCTGAGTCAACCCTCACCCCCATGAATATCCTAGCTCCATGATTGGGTGCCCTAGTATCCACGGACCCTCTTGTGTCTATATCATATTCTATCGTGTTTCCTCGAAAATAAGACTGTCTTATATTAATTTTTGCTCCTAAAGATGCTCTAGGTCTTATTTTCAGGGTATGTCTTATTTTTCCATGAAGAAGAATTCACATTTATTGTTGAACAAGAAAATGAACATTTATTATATACTGTACAGTAGTTGTCATCACAAACAAGCATAACCAGACAAACTGAATCCTCTCAAGAATTTCTTGTTACTACCTTTATTTCCATGTACATCAATCTATGGTATGTATATTTACTGATCTTGCATGTTCTGGCGTTCTCTTTGACGGGCATGCTTCCAAACAAAAACTGTGTTAGGTCTTACTTTTGGGGGAGGCCTTATATTTAGCAATTCAGCAAAACCTCTACTAGGTCTTACCCGGCTTTGTGGCACCCTTCACTAGCTGTAGAGTCTTTATAAGGAGCATGAGCTATTTTTTTTTTAAATGCTGGGCTTTAATACAAGTTTATTACATTGACCCAAGAAACTTGAGGCATGAATTGATAAATCATGGGTCACAACTAGAAGTATTACCACTATCACTATCAGTGCTGCATGTGAGATTTCACATTGTTTGAATGCATTGAAAGGATGAGACTGGCTTGCTCTTCACAAAACAGACAGAAGAGTGGCCATACATTTCTTTTCAAAACACTCCTCTTAAACATGACTTATTCCATCCCTTAGATTCTCTAGGACATTATCACATAGGTTTTCTTTGAGACTGGAAAATGCTTGGATAGCCACTGTTGCTGATTTTCATCCATGCCCCCCCCTTTAAAAAATATTTTAAAAGACAAGTTTCACAGTTAATTGCTTCTGCCTTTTCTAAGTTCACAAACATTGTCTTTACAGACACTGAACATATTACTAAAGATTTATTTTGCAATTTCAAGGTTTTTCCTATATGGAGAGGGAGGTGTTCAATTGATTGGAAATCTTGTTCAGTAGTGCACAAGCATTCAAGAGCTGTAGGCTTTGCAAAACAAACTTGTAAACAGAAAAGATGCTTACTTAAGAAGGAAAACCCCATCAGTGCTTGGAATTACCTACAAAGCTGCATAGTTAAATGATTTTTAAAAATTTAAAGGAAGTGAATGGGATGAAAATGAGAAGATATAATTGCCTACTAAATGTTGAAATGTCTGCCTACTAGAATCTGAAAGGGCAGCAGCTTGGGAACAGGAAAGGACAAAAGAAACACAACACATCCACAGCCAGATGCCACTACATCCAAAGAGAAAGCAGAAGCACTTTTAGATTATTGCACAACTGATAACTCTTTGAACACCAATTCAGTATGTTGCAATAGCCTAAAAGCAGAGATACTCCATTTGTAGAAAACTGCTACTTCAAGATGAGTTGGAAACTTAGGCCCTTCCACACAGCTAAATAAAATTCCACATTTTCTGCTTTGAACTGGAATATATGGCAATGTGGACTCGGATAACCCAATTCAAAGCAAATATTGTATTTTCTGCCTTGATATTCTAGGTTATATGGCTGTGTGGAAGGGCCCTAAGAGTGCAGCAGTGAGAGCTGGAGAATAGGTCTATGTGCTCCAGACAATCCTTCATATACCCCGTTTCCTCCAAAATAAGACCTATCGTGATTTTTCTGTATTTCTGAGGATGCTCAAAAATAAGCCCTAGATATAGTTCATTTTAAAAGTCAATTTGGAAAAATAAGATTGCCCCCGAAAACAAGTCATAATACATCTTTTGGAGAAAAAATTAATATAAAACCCTGTCCTATTTTGGGGGAAACAGGGGGTGATTCCAGACAGCACTAAATCACGGGTTTTAAATAGGAGCAAAAAATCCCAGGACTTCAGAAGAGGTCCACATACAGACCTGTTAGTCCTGGGATTTCTGCCTCAGTTGTCCAGGCTTGCTACTTTGTTCTGAGATTGAGAGGCTCCCAAGATGGCCTCCGTGGGACTTCCGCTGGAAACCTCAGCAGCTTTTTAAAAAAAGCCCCGGGATGCAGTTATACGGATATGCGGATATACGGATATGCGGATCTCTGCAAAAGTTCCATTCTTTGTCCTGGCCAGAAAAACTGTGCCCTCTAGATGTTTCATGAAGTATCTGCCACACAAACAAACGTAATGGAGCAGGACCACTTCTGCCCAAATCAGCACTGCACAATGAAATAGGAACACACACTTTCAAGTCAGGAACAGAACCTTGTCAGAGCCTGGCTGCCTGAGCATCTGTCCAGACAGATTTGGTTGTATACTTGTGGCATGGAACAATAGGGTGCTGTTCCTGGGTTATATATGGCTGTTTCTATTAGCCAACTGCATCCCCTTGTCTCTCAGTATTTACATTCCTCTCCAGCACATCCATGTCCCAACAGCCAGTAGTAAGTTTTTGCCATTTACTAAACTGTACCCATGTTGTCAGCATACACCTGCCATTTATTACATACAAATTGGGTGTATGCTATTGCCAGCATACACCCAATGAGAAACCAACATGTATAACCCAGCAACATCATCCTGTTGTTCCCTGGCACAAATACACCACGAAACCTGTCCTCACAGATGGCCATACAACAAGGTCTGACTAATTACAGTAATTATGACATTCTGTTCCTGGTTTGAAAGTGTCTGTTCCTGTTTCATTGTGTACTACTTAATGTGAAAGTATTTGCTGCACCTCAGAAACTTCATTTTTCTGCCACAAACTTAATTAAACAGGTGAAGGACGAAGATCCTCTTCCCAGGACTAAGTTTTTGCTTTCTACTCAAGTGTCACCTTCTTTTTTAGGAACTGACCAATAAAACCCTGGAACAAACCCAGATAAAAAATTCTGTGATTTCCCGGAGTTCTGGACCCGGATTGGGATAAGAAAGGAAACAGTACTAAGGGAAAAAAGAATTTAAACTCGGGCAAACTACCCGTAAATTTTATTAAAACCTTACAAGATTGGGAGCTCAGAGATGCCTGGAGAACACATCATAGGGGAGAAAGAGACTTTACATATTTCTCAAATAGGCATAACTCATGGTCAAGAATCGACATGGCATGGATGACCCCTTCACTGATCCCAAAAGTGACCAAAATTGAAATATCTCCCAGGTACATTTCGGATCATTGCCCATTGGAATTTACATTAAATAAAACTCAAAGAGATTTAAATTGGAGATTAAATGAAAACTTAATAAAATCCGAAGAGGATATCCAAAATAATAAAAAAATTCTGAGGGAATATTTTCAAATAAACGATATAGAGGAAACAGCAATACAAACAATTTGGGATGCAAGTAAAGCAGTCATGCGTGGCCATTTCATCCAGCAAAGTGCCCGAAAAAACAAAGAGAAAAATAGAATTTTAATCAAAATAAATGAAGAAATTACCTTAAACGAAAAAGAATTAAAATCAGAACCAAACAATAAAAAAGTTAAACAAGAACTGGAATGTTTGAGAGAACAAAAAATCCATATGGAATTAGAAGAAACAGCGAAAAAACTAAAATTCATAAAACAACAACAATTTCAGAACGCTAATAAGCCAGGGAAATGGCTATCCTGGAAAATTAGGAAGAAAAAGCAGGCCCATAGCATTATAGAAATATCTTCAGAAGGAACTAATTACACGACAGAACAAGGGATAATGGCCCAATTTAAGAAATTCTATAGCAAATTATACTCAAAAGATCAGGTTGAATTAGACAAAATATCCCAATTCATTAGTAACCAAAAATTGGAAAAACTATCAGAAAAACAGAGAGAGATATTAAATAAAGAAATAACGGATAAAGAAATTAAGAGAGCCATAGATAAGATGGATGGAAATAAGGCTCCTGGGCCTGATGGCCTAAGCGGCATTTACTACAAAGTTTTTGCGGAAGAAACAATACCTTATCTTAAAAAAATTATGAACAAAATTCTAGAAAATCAAAAAATCCCAGATTCATGGCGTAATGCAACAATAACTATGATTCCAAAAGAAGGACAGGACCTTAAAAATGTCAAAAATTACAGGCCAATATCCCTATTAAATTCAGATTACAAAATTTTTACAACGATACTAGCGGAAAGATTGAAAGAATTCCTGAAAGATTGGATAGGAGAGGAGCAAACGGGCTTCCTACCAAAAAGACAAATGAAGGACAATGTAAGAGAAATAATAAATATAATTGAATTTTATGAATTTACAAAGAAAGATGAATTGGCCTTACTCGCTATCGATATGGAAAAAGCATTTGATAACCTAAACTGGGATTTCTTCAAATTATTAATAAGGGAATTGGACATGGGTTATAAGTTTATAAATGCGATTAATCAAATTTATGATAAACAAGAGGCAAAAATTAAAATAAATTCAGGGGAATAGCAAAAATTCGAAATATGTAAAGGAACCAGACAAGGATGCCCGCTGTCCCCGCTACTATTCATCTTTTCATTAGAAATTCTCTTAAAAAGTATCAGAGACGATCCCAAATTGATAGGAGCAAAAATAAGAAAACACAATTATAAAGTCAGGGCCTTTGCTGATGATCTTATATGTATAATAGACGACCCCATAAAAACAGTACAATACTGGCTAACTAAAATAAAAGAATATGGGGAAGTCTCGGGTTTAAAAATAAACACGGAAAAGACCATGATATTACCAAAGAATCTGACTAAAATAAGACAAGAAGAACTAAAAAAAATTTCGGGGATACAGATCAGGGGAAAAATAAAATACCTAGGTATAAACATAACGGCGAGAAACTCCCAATTATTAGAGAATAACTACGACCAAAAATGGAAAGAAATAAAGAAGGACCTAGAAAGATGGAGATACGCAAAATTATCATTATTAGGTAGAATTTCGGTAATAAAAATGAATATCCTGCCCAAGTTATTATTCCTATTTCAAAATATCCCTATTATTAGAAACACACAGAAATTTAAAAACTGGAACAAGGATCTTAATAATTTCATATGGATGGGTAAAAAATCAAGAATTAAAAGAATTTACATGATAGACGATAAGAAAAGAGGCGGACTAGGCCTCCCCGACCTGCAACTTTACCATGATGCTTGTGGCCTCATGTGGGTGAAAGATTGGTGTACACTAAGTAATACTAGAATCATAACACTAGAAGGAATAGACTTAAGGGCAGGGTGGCATGCATATTTATGGTATGGGAAAAAATCGATGGAAAAAAATTTCGGTAATCATTTTATTCGGTCTTCACTTCTAAAAATTTGGGAAAAGTATAAACCTAAATTATACCAGAAAACTCCAAAATGGATCTCCCCCCTGGAGGCATGCCAGAGAAGAGAAATAGGAGGAGCAACTTGGCCCAAATATAAAGATATCCTAATTAAGGAGAAGGGGACATATATTCTGAAAAGTCAAGAAGAGATTAATAAAGGATTTGGCAATTTGGGATGGTTCCAATATAGACAATTAAAAGAATACTATAATAAAGATAAAATACTAGGATTTGAAGAAAAAGAGAGTTTTTGGGACAAGGTAATGAAAATGGAAAAAAAACAAATATCTATAATTTACACAAAATTAATAGAATGGGAAATGGAAACGGTACCAATAAAAGAAAGCATGATCAAATGGGCCCAAAACCTAGGTAAAACAATACATCTAACAGAATGGGAAAAGGCCTGGAACTCTAGATTGAAATTCACCTATGCAACCGAATTAAAAGAAAACTGGATCAAAATGTTCTACCGCTGGTATTTGACCCCCCAAAAATTATCAAATTTCAATAAGAAAATCTCAAATAAATGTTGGAAATGTAATGATCAAGTGGGTACATTTTATCACTGTTGGTGGACTTGTAAAAAGGCGAAAATTTATTGGAAGAAAATCCATCAAGCAATACAAAAGATGTTGCAAATTAATATAGAATTAGATCCCAAATACTTCCTTCTGGGGATGATCAATATAGAAAAGGACAAAGACAAAGAAATTCTCTTCAATTATCTCATAACAGCTGCAAGAATAGTCTATGCCAGATATTGGAAAAAGAAAGAAATTCCGGAGCTGAGCCAATGGCTAGTCAAGATTTTGGAAATAATGAACATGGATAAATTGACGTATTTACTCAAAAACAATTATGGCATTCCCAAAAAGCAAACAAACTGGGACCTGGTTAAGAATTTTTTGATTGAAAGGCAAATGAAGGTGCTAATTTAACCCCAATAGAAAATCCAATGTTAATGATGGAAGAATTTAATAAAATAAAAATAAATAAATAAATAAATAAAAAAAGAGAAAAGGCTGACACCAAAGCAGAACGAACGGAAAGACCAATTAAAGATAGAAACCTTTCTTTAAGTATCTGTGTGAGAGATGGAAGTGACCAATTATTTTATATTTTTGTTTATTTTACCTTACTTTTCCCTTTTTTTTTCTTTTCTCTATTTTTTCCCTCTTTCTTTAATTTCTACTCACTTATTGCACTTTTTCCTCTAAGAACCCAATGTGTTCTTAAACACGTACTGTAATTTTTATTTGAAAATTCAATAAAAAAATTATTAAAAAAAAAAATTCTGTGATTTCCGATTGCAGGGACAAACAGATATACGAAGATCTGGATATTCAGCTAAAAACTGCAATATTCTCGCTTTTTTTGCCTTTTGTAACAATTGCTTCTGGGTTTACAGGGAACGGTGTCTGGCCACCCTCCTATTTGCTGTGGGAACTCCTGGGATAAAGGTATTGTCTGGACGGGCCAAGGGGAGGCCCACAATGGTAACCTATCCAATTCCCCAAAATGTGGAAGTGAAGTAGGTAGTCACATCACCTGTGTCAAAAAAAGATTCCACTGCCAGTTTGAGTAGAGTTTGTAGTGAGGCTCCACCTTGTTCCCAGGAAAGAAAATGTCTTTGACCCACTCTACCTGAACACGATCAAGTTGCACGTGTTTCAGAACTACATGGCTATATACAAAGCAAAGTTATTTTTCTTCCCACTTACAAGATAAAGGAAAACCCGTTGTCTCCTTTTCTCCTTCAGCTTCACTTCCCAAACATACTTAAAACTGGAGAACCTGGTGGCTGCATGCCCTGACTGAAGGCCAGGGCTTTTGTGGCCTTTTGTACCTTTCTCCTGAATGGTGGGATGCCTGCTTGTTCAGAGGTGGCCGAGAGAGAAATTCTATTGCATGAAAAGCCTTGTGGGCGTACAGTGAAAAAGTGTTCTTTCTTATGAGAGTGTTAAAGTACCGCAGCTGTTCAGGTTGCTATGGTAATGGCAAATCTATTAGCCACTTTGGTACATTGAAATATTTTTTCGTTGGGGTGCTTCTCTGCACCCAAAAATATCTTCCATTCCTCATTTGATCTGCTGATAGAAATTGAAGGTGGTGAAGGAGTATTTTTTCCCCTCCCTAGAATCATAGAATCATAGAATAGTAGAGTTGGAAGAGACCTCATGAGCCATCTAGTCCAACCCCCCGCTAAGAAGCAGGAAATCTCAATCAAAGCACCCCTGACATATGGCCATCCAGCCTCTGCTTAAAAGCCTCCAAAGAAGGAGCCTCCACCACAGTCTGGGGGAGAGAGTTCCACTGCCGAACAGCTCTCACAGTGAGGAAGTTCTTCCCGATATTCAGGTGGAATCTCCTTTCCCTCTTATAACAGTTTTGACTCTAATAACAAAAGTGTTGCCTTCATAATCTGAAATTTTGAGGTCAGATAACATTTTAAAATGTATGTCTGTGAGAGTAAACTAAGAGCACCAAATTAATGACATAAATGTTTATCTTTTAATTTTGACCTATGACCTCATCAGATGGGGCAACTTTCGGCAGCATGTGTACCGGTTCCTTTAAAGTTTTACTACGGAGCCCGCCGTCTCCCATCCCATAATGTAGAACTACTTCTGGCAGGACTCCATAAATATAAAGGAACTGGAGCATCCCGCTGATGTAGCAACAAGGAAGGTTTTCCATGTTGCATTGGCATCAATGGAGGGAAGCTGGGCAGTAGATGCTTCCCCCTGTGGAGATGTGGGGTGTGGGGCAACGGATTCCCCTCACTCGGCACCACCGGATTTGCCATGATGTGTAGCAATTCCGGTGGCCCATCTGATGATTTCCTTAGTCTATGAAAGCTTATGCTACCAGCTTCATTTATTCTGTTAGTCTCTAAGGTGCTACAAGAACCCTCTGCATACTGATATTCCAGACTAGCACAGCTATGCCTTTGAATTCCACCTTTTATTGTATTATTGTTGCTAAGGATATTTTACCAAGGTTTTTAATGTTGATGAAAACAAAAGGAAGTAGGTACTGTTGCTCTCTTTTTTCAACATGTGTGCACATTTTTTAGAGATGTCAGATCTGATCAAGGTGACACATGTTTTAGTTTACATCCAGTTTGGGTTACTATTTCACACTCTATATGGGGATGCTTTGAAGAGTATTTGGAAACTTCAGCCATTCAAAGAGCTGCAGCCAGAAGATTAACTAACTGTGGGCCCTTCCACACAGCCATATAACCTAGAATATCAATGCAGATAATCCACAATATCTGCTTTGAACTGGGGCCCCTTCCACACAGCTGAATAAAATCCCACATTATCTGCTTTGAGCTGGAATATATGGCAGTGTGGACTCAGATAACCCAGTTCAAAGTAGATATTGTGGAATTTTCTGCCTTGATATTCTGGGTTATATGGCTTTGTGGAAGGGCCATGGGGTATCTGAGTACACTCTGCCATATAATCCAGTTCAATATGGATTTTATACAGTTGTGTGGAAAGGGACTAAGAACCTTATCACATTAGGAAATACTCCAATAAGTATGCATCCCATCCTTTTTGTATGACTAAATGCATACAGTTTTCAGGCGAGATGCATACTGATCTCATCACACCCGAACAGTGTGAATCTTACCTTCAGAAAATACTTCGGTTTGACTCATCACAGAAGGCTGGCTCCTCCCAATCCATTTGAAAGACTCCCTGTGTGGCCTTTTAAAATTTGTTTTCTAAGATTTTGTAGTGACAGAGCCTTGAAGTTCTGAACTACCATTCTCACGAGATTTGAAAAAGATCTTGCATCTGCGCGGTAATAGGTTTGTCTGATTGCTACCTTTTGGCACAAAACAAAAAAACCTACTACTGATGTTGCTTCCTTTAGTAATTCAATTTTATGAGTCTGGACTCGAGCGATTCTGAGGCAACGACAGCACTGCTTCTCCTATTGAGAAGGCATAACAGATACTACTTTGAAGTGTTTGCTGATTATGTAGCTGGAACATATGGTGCCCTTACATGGGAAGGGACCACCGCAGAGCCAAGGCAATGCTCGCTGAGGAAAGAATTTAGGAGGTTTTTGTAGCAGTACAGCTAATTAAGAAAAAGAAACAATGAAATCTGTATCAAATTTTTATTACATTGCCAAATTTTTCTGTAATATATAAAGTCAATAGAAACAAAGCTGAATTTCTCTTTTATGTCTTTTAATTAAAGTTTTGTTGTACATTAACATTCTGTTACACATACAGATACAACAAAGGGAAGAAACAGTGAAAATTACAGTTAAAAAATAATAGTAATGAGGTAAAGTGGCAATTCCTGATTTGGTAATCCCAAAGATCTTTCTCCTTCAACATCCAAAACACATATTGTGGCTGCTTCCATCACTAACCATTCAGGGTCAGGATGCCCCTCTTAATGACAGGTGCTATCATTGCTGACAAGATACATATTGATTTTCCAATCACATGAAAAAACAGCACTTCAGCAATGGAAGAAACCATGGTATTTTTTAAAAAAACACGATTAGAATCCCATGTGCAAATAATCCATTTCTATAATGTTTTGTAGACAGATTCTGATGGAAATAAATACTAATAAGATGGGGCAAACACCATGTGATGGGACCCATTCCCAAGAGAAAGGATAGAGAGAACACTATGTTTGAATTTTTAATTGTGAATATGATATAATTGTAGGACACCAGGCCTAAATATCTTGAAGTTACTGCATCTCATTTGACTTGCAGATTAAGGAGGGTCAACCCTGATTAGTACTTTGATGTGGAGCCCCTGATGGCAGAGTGGTTAAACCCTTGTGCCGGCAGGACTGCTGACTTGAAGGTTGGGTTGCTGACTTGAAGGTTGCTGGTTTGAATCTGGGAAGAGTGCTGATGAGCTCCCTCTGACAGCTCTAGCTCCCCATGTGGGGTCATGGGAGAAGCATTTCACAAATATGGCAAAACAGCAAAATATCTGGGTATCCACTGGGCAATGTCCTTGCAGACGGCCAATTCTCTCACACCAGAAGCAACTTGCAATTTCTCAAGTTGCTCCTGACATGAAAAAAAGCCAAGGAATCCCAGGCATTGCTGGCTACATTTCAGAAGGAGGCCATGACAATTCACCTCCAAGAGCTCCTTGTCTAAGAAAAGTCATTGGAATTCATGGGGTCGACTGACAACTTGAAGGCACACACAGAAAAGGTTAATTTGTTGTTGTTTATTCGTTCAGTTGCTTCCAACTCTTCGTGACCTCATGGACTAGCCCACGCCAGAGCTCCCTGTCGGCCGTCACCATCCCCTGTTCCATAGAGGCAACAAATCTGGATTAACTGATCTTCCAGTTTTCCCATCTGATATTCCAGAGCAGAACTTGGAAAACATTTTTTGGGACTGTATTTCCCAGAATTCCCCAGTGGCCATGCTGGCTGAAGGATTCTGAAAACTGTAATCTGGGGGAAAAAAAGAACTCTCCAAAGTTCTGCTTCAGAGATCCAAAGAGTCTGTAAGAGATTTGTGTGTTGGAAAGTCTTCTGAAATTATTTGGAAGCATTGTCTTGATATTCCTCTTATACTTTATCACAGAATCATTCTAAGAAAATGAGCAAAGAAAATGTTTATTTTGGTCCCTGGTAAAGCCTAGTAAAGCAGCTGGTTTTCTCGAGCAGACTCTCTTGTCCCCTCCCCATTGCCTGCCCCATCTTTATGAAATCAATGGAAAGAAAAGAGACTTATTTGATGCATGGTTGATCTATTCTTAAACATGACATTTGCTTAAATGGCTTTTGCCACACATTGTGCTTGATGCTTGCACTATTTCCTCAGATGAACATATTTTCACACATTAATTGGTGATGGGTTTTATTTTAAACCCAGAACTGCTGTGCATTCTTTCCAGGAGAACTTCTGCTGTATGGAGCTTCATGTGTACATAGAAATTCTTCGTGGTCGCATGTGCAAATATCTTGGTAGATAATGTATTTTTCTCTCATACTGCAAAATATACTTTTCATAGAATCATAGAATCAGAGTTGGAAGAGACCTCATGGGCCATCCATTCCAACTCCCTGCCAAGAGCAGGAAAATCACATTCAAAGCACCCCCGACAGATGGCCATCCAGACTCCATTTAAAGCCTCCAAAGAAGGAGCCTCCACCACACTCCACAGCAGAGAGTTCCACTGCTGAACTGCTCTCACAGTGAGGAAGTTCTTTCTAATGTTCAGGTGGAATCTCCTTTCCTGTAGTTTGAAGCCTTTGTTCCGCATCCTAGTCTCCAGGGCAGCAGAAAACAACCTTTCTCCTTCCTCCCTATGACTTCCCCTAACATATTTATACATGGCTATCATGTCTCCTCTCAGCCTTCTCTTCTGCAGGCTAAACATGCCCAGCTCTTTAAGCTGCTCCTCATAGGGCTTATTCTCCAGACCCTTGATCATTTTAGTTGCCCTCCTCTGGACACTTTCCAGCTGGTCAACATCTCCCTTCAACTGCAGTTCCCAGAATTGGACACAGTATTCCAGGTGTGGTCTGACCAAGGCAGAATAGAGGGGTAGCATGACTTCCCTGGATCAAGACACTATATTCCTATTTATGCAGGGTTAAATCCCATTGGCTTTTTTGTCACCACATTACATTGTTGGCTCATGTTTAACTTGTTGTCTACGGGAACTTCAAGATCTTTTTTCACACATACTGCTGTCAAGGGTAAGGCCTTAAGTTAGGGCTTAAGTTAGCTTTTGATATCTGTAATCCTTGTCCAATTTGATATGTCAGAGAACAATAATAGAATCATAAGAGTTGGAAGAGACCAAAAGAGTCATCAGTCCAACCCCTTTCTGCCATGTGGGATTAAAGGTCGACTACCCAGTACTCTTTAAAAACCGTAGGGAAGGAGAATCCATCACACTCAAAGTTAAGTATATTTAACCTGAACTTGTTGTCGACCGCGTTTTAGGGGATCGGGGCCCTTAAGGAGAGACCCGATCCGGTCCTGAGAGAATGGACCTTGGCGGAGCCAAAAGGGAAATACGAGCCGCAATACAACCTGAAGCCGAAATGAAGAAGATCCGCCAAAGTTGAAGGAAAATCCACCAAGGAGTCTTTATTGAGCAATTCAGCTGAAGAGGACTCTAGTAGCGATCATTCGACTTACTAGAAGTGCCATACAATCAAAATGAAGCCATATTTATACAAAATTTCAGTCTGACAGCCCCTTGAATTTCCCGCCCTGCTTCCCCGCCCATCTGATCGTTGATGGGCTAGAGGGTTGAACGAGGTGGGCTTTCGTTTCCCGCCTCGCTCCGTTGGCCCAATAGGAAGCTGCCTTACGTCTCCACTCGGGCCAACCAGGAGAGAGAAGGCGGGAGTTAGCGAAACAATGAGGTGACGGGGACAGGAACCAGAGGATTAAGTCCTGCTAGACTGATTTCTAAAGGGTGCTATTAATGGCAGCAATCAAGGATGTCCGGGTTTCTGTCACGTATACAGATTTTAGATATGCCTTGGGGTGTCAGAGATGAAAGCAAAGATGGGTGGTGATGAGCCATATTGACAGGCTCTGCAGGGCGCCTTCCTGAGGTGTCCTAGATATTTCTTTGGGTGAGCTATGACAATGTTTGCCTTGGGGCGAATCACCTTTAGGTCAACAACTCCGAATTTGGTGACTCAAGCCCTATATTGTCCATGCAATTTGAATTTGATTGGATTTAGCGGTGGCAGATTATCCTTTTGTTTTTGGGAAAGGAAGCCTGGGTCATAGGAAATGGGATAGGTTCTGGGGTTCATGTTGAGTTCAAAATATTTCCTATTTGATTTCATGATTTGACAATTATATGAAATAAAATGAAAAATAAAATAAAGTTGGAATATAACCTAGGCTGGGAAAAATACATATTTTCCGGGGATTCCAAAGAGTACAAATACATATAGGCAGATAGATAGATTTCATGGAAATAAGGGAGAATTCATAAAAGTGAGTTACATTTCATAAAGGGGAATCATGAATGATATAAACAATTGAAAATATTTGATAAGAACGAAGTTCATAACATCTGGAGAACCCAGCGTGGAAATTCATAAAAGTGGAGTTTTAGCAGCATGATTTTACAATTCATGAAGTTAGCCCAACGATTTGAAATTCATATAATAGTAATTCAGGAGGGTGTCCAAGTTCGTAGGATATAAAAATACATGGGTACATTGGGAGAAGAGTTCATCTGTGGTGGAAGAAATTCATAGAAATAGCAAGGGGAAGAGGTACATGTGAGTTGCAGTCTTTGGAAGTATAGGATTTCATAAGTTCAGGGGTAGATTTGGGAAAAGTGTTCTTCTCATTCATAAAATTATGAAGGTGTGAATGAAACGTGGAGGGCGCCCGTCCAGGCACCCTCCTAGCAGCTGTAGAGAGGGTGAAGGTCCTTGGAGAACCATGTCTCCCCAGCAGGGAGAGCGATCCATCATCCACAGTTCACAGAAAGGACCGGTGATCTCTTAAAACCATCCCGCGGGGAGAGGAAAGTCCGGGATAAGGCTGGAAAAGAGCAGTCTGGCTTGAAAAGAGCAGTCGGTTCCGTTTGACAGTCAGCTGATGAGGTGCCGAGAACTGGACCGATTTTGGTTCCGCTGGTGGTCCTTGGGTCAGGAGCCTTAGGAAGTGTTAGAACTAAAAGAAGAGCGTGCTAGGGGTAATTTTGATAGAGATATGAGCCAATTTGTATCGTCCGCCATATTAACCTATGGCGGAGGAGTCTCAGCCAGAGTTTAAAGGGCGGACGAGGTTAGTGAGAGGGAGGGGGAGGATTGCATGTAAAAAGGAGTCAAGGAAAGACACAAAATAACCAGATAGAGAGTGTTACTGTTATAAAATGAATGCTACTTTTATTGGGGGGATTTGTTACATAGTTCAGGGAAGGGGAAAGTAAAGAGAAAAAAAGAGCTTTTAATAATAGTCCACTGCGGTCCCGCTCTGTTCCTTTGCGATGGATCTGCGGAACTCTCTGCTGCAGGTTCAAATTAATTTGAATGCCAGTGGCTCGGATATCAAACTGACTGATATATCACTGCCTTGTATGTATGATATCTGTGTTAGCATGACTATTTCATCACGAACATAAGTCTCCCACCAATAAACTGTACTAGGCAGTAACTGCATGGGGAAAATGAAGCCCATTCTGTTGGTGACTGGAGTAACGCAGGAATTTTCAAACTGTGCTCCATGGAGCTCTCTGTGGCACCATTCTGCTTCCCACTTTCTCCTCTTTCCTCCTCCTGAGAAATGCAGGGAAATTAAAGTTTGGAGCTGCTGAAGCACCACCACCACCAACATCTTGGGGGACAGACGTCTCCCTTGCTGCCCAGGCTATTTTCCTTGCCACCCAGACACCCTCATGCCTTTTTTTTGCTTCCAAAAGGCTATTTCTATCTCACCACACAGGGGGTGATTCTGCTTTTCCTGCATGGCAGAAGGGAGTTGAACTGAATGGCCCCTGGGGTTTCTGCTATTATTATTATTATTATTATTATTATTATTATTATTATTATTATTATTATTATTATTATTATTATTATTATTGTATGACACAGCAAACAAGATAGATATGCTGGATTTTGTATCACAAAATCACAAGTCGAACACTTCCCAAGTGTCTAGGACTGTTTGATGTATTTTCGGATAATGCGCTCAGATCCCAGTAGGGTGGCCTTTTGCAGTTGGCAGATTGTAATTTTGTCAATGTCTATTGTTTCCAAATGCTGGCTGAGATCTTTTGGCACAGCACCCAATGTGCCGATCACCACCGGGACCACCTGCACTGGTTTCTGCCAGAGTCTTTGCAATTCGATCTTGAGGTCCTGATAGCGGCTGAGTTTTTCCTGTTGTTTTTCGTCAATGCGACTGTCACCTGGGATGGCGACATCAATTATCCAAACCTTTTTCTTTTCCACAACTGTGATGTTTGGTGTGTTGTGTTCCAGAACTTTGTCAGTCTGGATTCGGAAGTCCCACAGTATCTTTGCATGCTCATTTTCCAATACTTTTGCAGGTTTGTGATCCCACCAGTTCTTTACTGCTGGGAGATGGTACTTGAGGCATAAGTTCCAATGAATCATTTGAGCCACATAGTTGTGCCTCTGTTTGTAGTCTGTGCACTTTTCTTACAGCAACTGAGGATATGATCAATGGTTTCGTCGGTTTCCTTGCACAGTCTGCATTTTGAGTCATCAGCTGATTTTTCCATCCTGGCCTTAATTGCATTTGTCCTGATGGCTTGCTCCTGGGCTGCAAGGATCAGGCCTTCTGTCTCCTTCTTCAGTGTCCCATTTGTGAGCCAGAGCCAGGTCTTTTCCTTATCAGCTTTTTCTTCAATTTTGTCAAGGAACTTTCCATGCAATGTTTTGTTGTGCCAGCTGTCAGCTCTAGTTTGTAGTGCAGTTTTCTTGTACTAGTTTTTTGTCTGCTGTGCTTTGAGGAGTTTCTGATTTTTGACTTCAATCAAAGCAGGTTCTTCAGTTTGCTTTACATATTCTGCCAGGGCATGTTCTTCTTCTTTAACTGCTTGTTTTACTTGTAAGAGTCCTCTGCCCCCTGATCTTCTAAGCAGATATAGCCGGTCAACATCACTGCGAGGGTGCAGTGAATTATGAATGGTCATGGGTTTTCTTGTCTTTCTGTCCAAATTGTCCAGTTCCACCTGTGTCCAGTTTATGATGCCAGCAGTATATCTTATGACAGGTATGGCCCAGGTGTTTATGGCCTTGATGGTGTTGCCTCCATTGAGCTCCATTGAGTGTGGCCATCTATTGAGGATGCTTTGATTGTGCTTTTCCTGCATGCCAGAAGTGGGTTGGACAGAATGGTCCCTGGGGTCTTCCACTGAAATACTGTTAAGTTTATATTCGGTTAAAATTGTTCTTCATTTTAAACATTGTATTGCTCTTTCTTTCTTTTTTGCACTACAAACAAGATATGTGCAATGTGCATAGGAATTGGTTCATGTTTTTTTCAATTAGTTCACATAAACACTTTCCATCCATCTGCCACTGACCTGGCCCGGCCCGTTGGTCAAATTTTAAAATGTAATGCGGCCCATGTGTCCAAATGTTTGCCCATGCCTGATAGATATACATTTAATATAATAATATAATATATAAACATTTATTGTGGCTCCATGAAAAACTTTTACTTCAAAAAGGGCTCCGTAGTTGAAAACGTCTGAGAATTCCTGAAGTAAGGAATGAATGATTCCTCATGTGGCTCATTCTAGATAATCAGGTCACTTAAATTTACTTAAATACACTTAGCTAAATAATGAATGAAAAATACTGTCTCATTATAGTAGCCAACTCAAATTTTAAGACGCTCGAAGAGGAACTCTTTCTCAATCTCACCATCCTTGCAGCATGTTTAGTGATGACATGGGAGAGAGACTTCTTAATGGCTGACCTAGGCTGAGGAATTCCCTCCCACAGGCCACTAGGTTAGTTTCCTTTCTATTTTCTTTCTGTTAGCAGTGGAGCTCTTTCCATTCATCCAAGCCTTTGAGTATTAAATACCTGGTGCAGAAGATCTGTTAAATGCAGTGTATTTTATTTGTCTTTTGTTATTATTATCATGCATGGCATGAGACTGTATGGTCTTTGCACTATCCCATGCCTGGCCCTTTTATAGCATGGTCACGCCCTTTGCACTACAACAATTGGTGTTGTTGAGTATTTTTTTGATTGAGTTTTAATGCTGTTGTTTTATACTCTTATGTTTTATTGAATTGTGCTTTTATCTGGATCATTATATTTAACTATATTTGTATTTTAATGGTGTTTTTGCTTGGATGGATTGTTTTGTATTGTGCCTGTGGGCATTTTGTCCCATACGTAAGCTGCCCTGAATACCTTTAGGGAGATGTTGACAGGGATAAGAATAAAGTAGTAGTAGTAGTAGTAGTAGTTGTTGTTGTTGTTGTTCTCCCAATTCTATGATCATATCTACTTGACCTTTAAAACATTGCATCAAACCACTACATTCCATCTTACTCCCACAATGGTGTTAATAGTAGTGTTGTGTTTTTGTATGGAATTGCTGTTCGTTTTGTGTAGTTTCATTCATTTTGTCTCATTTTCGTATTTGTTCCTGCTAACAAAAATGGGGCGCCTATACAAATAGAATTTTACGAAAAAACTAAAATGCTCAGACCATTGGCTACAATGGGAGGGCTTCCAAGGCTCACCCCCACCCCACCCCCTGCTTGGCTTTTGAGCTAGAGGGGTGAAAATCTCCACACAGGGAGGGCATTTTGACCCCTTTTAGCACACCAACATTTAAAACGTTTGGGTCTTCCTCAGAGTACTATTGTTATTAATAGTATTATTATTATTAACACCCATTGGCACACATCAGCTGTCATGGGGAAGCAACCCTCTCCCAGTCCCAGAAAAACTGTTGTTCTTAATATTAATATTAAGACCCATTGGTACACATCAGATGTACTTATCCACTATTGCAACCTCATTGTTTTTAACCTGATGTTTTAATTCTGCGTTGTGTTTTTTAACTTATTGTGTATATATATATATATATATATTTAATTGGTTTTGTTTTTGTCCTGATGTTTTATATTTTATCATTGTTTGTATTTTGATTTTGCTGTAAGCCGCCCCGAGTCCCCTTCGGGGGAGATGGAGGCGGGATACAAATAAACTTATTATTATTATTATTATTATTATTATTATTATTATTATTATTATTATTATTAATGGGGAGTCTTCCAGACTCAGCTTAGGGTGCCAGAATAACTGTTGTTCTTAATATTAATATAAATATTATTAAGACCCACTGGGACACATCAGATGTAATGGGGAAGCAGACCTCTCTCAGACTCAGCATATGATACCAGAGTAACTATAGCTATTTATATTAATATTATTATTAACACCCATTGGTACACATCAGCTGTAATGGGGAAGCAGCCTGCTGAAAGCGAAAGCAAGCACAATGACTATGCGGCTTTCATTCTCGTGTTGCCTCTCATTTTCTACAAAAATGTCATTATTCATTTTGTGTAGATGAATGGTTGAAACAAAATGATAGCATGAAAGAAACGAAGAAAAATATTTTGCACACATCTCAAGGTAATAACACTTTATATCCTGAGGCTTGGTTATGACTCTGTACTACTTCTGAAATATGTTTTACATCTATGAAAGTTCATGCTAAAATAAAGAAAACAATTCATCTTAAAGGTACTGGCACATTTTTCTCTCCTGACCTTCCTCCCTTTTTTGCTCCAAGAGACTAACAGGGCTACTCCTTTGAAAAAGTGAAAGATACCTGTATTTCAACACTACCCACCAGCATATGGCTTCACTTTCATATCTTGCTTGTTCGTATCACTGTTTGCCCTTCCTAGCAACATGAATTTAGTTTTCATGGGTCTTGGTAAATTGAAGGTTAAAACCATAATTTTTTTTCCAGGACATATGGAAAGAATATTGCAGAAATGGAAATGGGGTCAGAAAGATGGGACAAAAACTCTGATCAAGAAGCTAGAGACCTAATTAGAGGGAGTTGAGATAAGAATAGACAGAGGTGAAAAATCTCACAGGAGTTCATGCCCTTCCCTGATTTCTGTGGAAGAATTAATTTTTTTAATGTCCTTTTACATTTATCTAGATCACTTACTGGTAACTTTATTCTGTGTGAGAAAGTAATGAGCTTGAGGTAGTGAAGGAATAATCAGGAAACTGATCAAGGAAAGGTCAGCAGGATAACTATGTTAATTGCAATAAACAAATAATAATACTAATAATAATACTTTATTTATATACCGCCTTATCGCCCCAAAGGGAGATGCAAAATGCAAAAGAGATGCAAAAGGGAGATGCAAAATGCCAAAGAAGCTTAAAATGATATTTAAAGCACGATTTTATTGTACTAGAAATAGAGTAAATATATTCAGGTTACATGGTAGGTATGTCATGGGGATTCCACTATCTATAACAGCCTTGATCCATATTCAGTAGGATGGAACAGATGGCATACCATTTGGCTATCCTGATGCAAGAAAAATGGCTGATCAAGGTAGAGCTGAGATAGACATTGATCAAGGAAAAATCCCTGACTAATTTTAAGAAAGCCTGGGACTCATTTTCCTACAGCAACGATTAGACTTCTGACTAAGGTCCCTTCCACATTGCCCCTATATCACAGGATCTAATCCCAGATTATCTTCTTATTCCAGATTATCTGGCAGTGAAGACTCATATAATCCAGTTTAAAGCAGATAATCTTGGATCAGATCCTGCAATATATGGCAGTGTAGAATGGGCCTTAGAAAGTGTTGTTGAAAGTAGAAGGGTTAATATATAATAATATTTTAAGGGAGTAGAAAGTAAGAAGTAAAAATCAAGAGGCAATGAGCATGAGGTTTGTAGATAACGCCTTGTTATATGGTTAATATTTGTTTAGTAGTGTGGTTTGTATAGGTTGGAGTGATTGCTTATTGCCTCATCACACCAGATTTAAAGAATAGGGTAAGAATGTGCATCACTTTAAATTCTTGGCTGCCTCCTGGACAATTCTAGAGTTTGTAGTTTAGGGAGGGACTTTTAAACTGCTCAGCCAGAGAAATTCTGGTCCTCACTAAACTACAAACCCCAGAATTCTGCAGGAGGAAGCCGCAGGATTTCAAGTGGGATGCACACACTTACTCTTTAAAGTGTAGTGTGATGAAGTCCTGAGATAGAGTTTGTTAGTTGTTATTGTGTGTGCAT
Source organism: Anolis carolinensis (assembly GCF_035594765.1). Lineage (NCBI taxonomy): Eukaryota > Metazoa > Chordata > Lepidosauria > Squamata > Anolidae > Anolis > Anolis carolinensis. Next base: position 40,754,394 of record NC_085842.1, read on the forward strand.
GTGTGTATGTGTGGATATATATATACGAGGGTTATCCAAAAAGTAGATTACATTTTGGAATTAAAAATGAACAAAGTATAGGAGAAAACATTTACCATATGCAGTTGAAAGCCACACACAAATACCACTTCTCAACATAGTCACCATTCAAATCATAACAATGAATGAGCTTGGCAACTCCTTCCCCACAAAACTCTGCCGCTTGCATCCTCAACCAGCCAGTCACCCCTTCCTGCTGCTGTGCATCTTTGCCAAAACGCTGTGTTGAGGACGCAAACGGCAGAGCTTTGTGGGGAAGGAGTTGCCAAGCTCATTTATCGCTATGATTAATGCCTAGATTTGAATGGCGACTATGTTTAGAAGTGGTATTTGGGTGTGGCTTTCAACTGCATATGGTAGATGTTTTCTCCTATACTTTGTTCATTTTTAATTGCAAAACATAATCTACTTTCTGGATAACCTATATATATATATATATATATATATATATATATATATATATATATATAGTATCTGTGCGGGTTTTTTGTTTTTTTGTTTTTATCTGTTTCAATTTATTTGTATGTTTGTATTTCTGCTCCTGTGAATAAAAATTAATGTAAACAAACCCTATGCTGCATCCTTTCAAATTTCATTCATGGGTGGTTTGTGGTTGCAGAGATATAGTAATTTCCAGTTGAGTCCACCACTCTGTATAAGTGGTATTTTACAAGCAGTATAAATAGCTATTTTCCCCATAGAGAGAGCATATTGAAATGAATAGGTCCCACAAAAACTGAACTCATCCTTTTTTCTAGATGCCTATGTTGTTAAATGCTCTAAAACAATTCCTCTCAGTGACTGAAAGCTATCCAAGCATTAGGATCCTTTGCCAACCTGAAATTCCCATTGCCAACCAGGCTTTTCTTTGAAAACAGTTTCCTTCTCTGACAGCCAAGTGATGAATCTACTCACCAAGGGAGACCAAAAGGCTCCCAACAGTCTCCCACATTTTGAACTTTCTGTTCTTGAATGGAAAACCTGCTGGGGACAAAGGTTTGCTTCACAGCCAAGTGTGTGAACCTTTCTATTGAGGAAGAAATGGCAGGAAAATCAGAAAATGACCGTAAGGCCAAAATAAGGTAAAATGAAGGAAAGTTATGCCTAACCATGTGAAATTTTGTACATTAAACGTGTATTAGAGATTCTGACCCATGCCCTCAAACATCTTAATGCACTGTGCTGACAAGTATAACAATTTGACTATTTTTGACAAATATAATTTGGAATGAATGCTTGCATATTAAACTGGCCAACACACATTTTGGTATCTCAAATGTTAGCACTGTTTCTGAGTATATTTGACCTGTTGATTCCAAAAATGGTGCCGGTTTTCCCCCCTATCAACTCTAGTTTTTGAAATATGGAACATATGGCATATCTAGGAGCCGTGGTGGTGCAATGGGCTAAATCCTTGTGAACTGCTGACCTGAAGGTTGCTGGTTCAATTCTATGAGACAGCTCTAGCTTGCTGGGACATGAGAGAAGTCTCCCAGCAACACATCAAGGCATCCCCTGGGCAATGTCTCTGTAGACAGCCAATTCTCTCACACCAGAAGCGACTTGCAATATGTTCTCAAGTCGCTTCCAACAAGATAAAAATGGCATATACCAGTCTTGAACTGCTCATCTATAGAAAATAGTGATAACTATATTTAAGAAACTAGAGCTGATGCAGTCTATCTAATGCAATTTTCTGAATTAGTGCCCCAAATAACAGAAACAAGCTTAAAACCAACACACCAAGAATTGTTTTGTTATTGTTGGTCTGTGCTATTGTTCAGTTTGTATTACTGTCATAGCCTTCCAATTGCTTTATTGCTAATGCTGCGTAGTTTTGCTAGATCTCCATGTAACCATGGTGCATGGTTGTCTATTGACTGATCCTATTCATGACTTGCATTGCCAGACTCTGCCCAGCACAGTGTCTTTTGAAATAAACTGTGGTTTCAATCCCATAACCCCCATTGGTTGAACCCTAAAGGGAAAGGTTTTCCCTATACCATTGTTAACCAATTGGGCATGCTGTATGTGTAATCTATGGTGTGTGTGCGTGTGTTTTAAATTATAAAGAATACCAAATGGATAGATCTGTTTCAACCATGAAAGGTTTCTGTGGGCAACAGATTTTGCAATGCAACCATGAACATACAAAGAGCAAACAACAAACCCTTTCTAGTGCATTGCCAGTACATCCCAAAATTTACCCAACTCTGCATACTGACCATCATGAGGTATTTTCTTTGTTTAAGCTTAGCAAAACTCCCAGCAGAGGTCTTTGGAATAAGAGAGACTTCCCTTGCAAAGCTGGTTGATGCTGGTGAGGAATTCTAGTGTTATTTGCTCTTGGAAACTCCAGAACAGAAATGCTGCCTCCTTGTCTTGCCAATAAAAGGGTATTTCTCTTCCTCTTCCCACTTTTATTAGATGGAAAAAATGGTTAGAAAACACAGGGAGATGCATGATTACAGAGTACAAGCTTCTTTGGGAAACATTGTCAGCTCTAGGCTGACACGCCCTCCTACCACTCATGGTGAATAGCAGGAAGAGGACACTCTTTGCTTCCCCATAACAATGCCACCACATGAAAATGCTGCCACTGCCAGTTACACCTGCTCATCATCTCCCTTGCAACTGCTATCATCACCTCTTCTGTCTTGCCCCTGAGAGTTATAAAGAGAACAGAAGGGCTCCATGTAGAGAAACACCAGCCTTAAGTGCACAGCTCTCCACAAAACTAGCCATTTTCCACAGGGTCCACTGAGCCAAGTGCTTTGGGCAAGCTTGCCAGTGAGATCAGCTGCACTATAGCACAAGCATCCTTCCAGGACACAGATTCAGCAATGCCTGGTTCTGAAAGGTCCTCAGAGCCCAGTATTTGAGAAAGAATGTCCTCTGGAGAGCTGCACTAAACAGCAATTGCTCTCCGGCAGTGGCTCTCCAGAGTAGCAGCTCTGATTCGAAGTGTAGAAATTCCTGGAATCCCCTGCTCTCTTCCACAGTTGAAAGCTATTGATTAAAAATCCTTCCAGGCCCTTAATGTAGCAATATTCTAGTGTAACGATGGCAACTCACAGATGTCTCACGTCACAAGTCTTGCCAGTGGTTGGTGCAACATTCAGGCAACTTAAAAGCATTCAATTCCCTCAAGCAGTAAAAAGTCCTAGGATTGTGAGATACAAGTGTCTTTGGCTTGGTGGCATCAGACACTTACAGAGAAAGATTTCCTGTTACATTTAAATGTATCCATACTACACAATTCTAGCAGTTCGATACTACTTTGACTGTCATAATTCCATTCTATGGAATTCAGAAGTATCATAAGATATTCATTATGGCAGAGAATTCTAAGTATCTCATAAGACTATGATTTCCAGGATGCCATAGAACTGAGTCATTACAATTTATGAAAAGCTATTCGTAAGAGCTAGTGGGGGGCAGTGGATTCATACCAAGCCCTGAATTTCCATTCAGCACTCAAAACCCAATAGGTCAGTGGTTCTCAACCTGTGGGTCCCCAGATGTTTTGGCCTTCATCTCCTAGAAATTCTAACAGCTGGTAAACTGGCTGGGATTTCTGGGAGTTGTAAGCCAAAACACCTGGGGACCCACAGGTTAAGAACCACCGAAATAGGTGATATTAGGTAAATCACACTCTCTCAGTCTCAAGGGAAGCCAATGGTAAATCTCTTCTGAACAAATCTTGCCAAGAAAACCTGGAAAATGTTGGAAATGACTTGAATGCTTCTACACCATAGAATTAATGCAATTTGACAGCAATGGCTTAATGTTATGGAATCAAAGGATTTTGTGGTTTGGCAACACATCAACACTATTTTTGGAAGAGAAGGTGAAAGACCTTGTAAAACTACAACTCTTATGATTCCAAAGCATTGAGCTATGGCAGTTAAAGTGGTATCAAACTGCATTAATTCTACAGCATAGATACTCCCAAAACCAATATCACCATCAATGACTTATAGTTGTGTAATGTGGGTACACTTTTTATAGGATGCATTGTAGTCCTGATGGTGAAAAGGGAATCTTATGGAAAGACATATAAGAAATCCCATTAAAGTAAATGTGTGACGAATCTGATGTTAATCCTTCTCTTCTCCTTTTCCCCCTTTACCCTTATTATTTTCTCCAGTGGCAATTGTTAATCTGTAGCATGCCATACTCTTTTGATTTGGAGGGTGAACCTTAGGTGTGAAAATTACAAAGTCCAATGAAGCGAAATTCTTACAATGAAGCAAAATCTTTGAACTTCAAAAACAAGGCAAATTACAGACGGTAAGCTTGTTGTGAAACATAAACCCAGGGAGAAAACGTCATCAAGAAAATTATAACTTTGGGATGAACTAGCATGGGGGCTGGATTAGAAAAACATTAGGAAGTCAGATGAGTGGATTCTGACTGGGCGAGCTAGACTGAGGACTGTGATATTGTATTAGCACTTATGACCAAATACGTTTCAAGTGTCTCAATATTATTTATTAATCTATACATGTGTTATATCGCTAAACAACCTTGTATTCAATAGCTTCTGAAGTGGTGTATATTAGGCAGAAGGATTAATTAAACAAAATATAAATATACTCATAAAAATATTGGCCAGTATAATAGCTACTTATTTAAGTATAGTTAACTAAGAGTGTATTTACACTGTAGAATTAAAGCAGTTTGACACCACTTTAACTACCATGGCTCAATGCTCTGGAATCCTGAAAGCTGTAATTTTACAAAATCATTCGGTTTCTCTGTCAAAGAGTGCTGATGCTTCACTAAACTATAACTGTTTTGATTCCACAGTATTAAGCCATGGTAGTTAAAATGGTGTCAAATTATATTAACTCTGTATGTGTAGATGCACACTAAGCAACCTATCCTGGCCCATTTGTTCCAGCACCTGTGAATGTAAAATGGACCTCCTCTTCCCCATGCAGTTGATCCCTGGTAAAGTATGTTGTTGGAAGAGTTATTAAGTAGTGGTCATGAATATAAAACACTAGCTGTGCCCGGCCACACGTTGCTGTGGCGAAGTCTGGTGGTATGGGAAATAAAGTATTGAGGAATTGGTGGTAGTTAAGGTAAAGGGTCCCCTGGGCTGAGTGGGTTGCTAGGGGACCAAGTGAACAGAGCTTAGCCTTCTAACTGGCAGCAATTGGATAAAAACATTTATTCCTCTCCCTCTAATTAGGACTTTATATTTCTTTTCTTTTTGTTGTATCAACCTAGAGGCATGGATGAGGGGTTGTGCTGTCAATTTTCGAGGTTGTGGGCTGTTTACTTTTGTTGTTTTGTCCGCTGCCGTGATGCCATCACTCTTTTATATATATAGATTTACCAATTAATAAAAATAGATAACTGTTTGAAATTCTGAGCATCACAATTCAAGATGGATATTTAAAAGCTGGAACCATCCAGAAGATGCCAACCAAAATGATCAAAGGTCTGGAAACAATGCCGTAAAGCTGTGGTTCTCAATCTGTGGGTCCCTAGGTGTTTTGGCCTACAACTCCCAGAAATCCCAGCTAGTTTACCAGCTTGTATTAGGATTTCTGGAAGTTGAAGGCCAAAACATCTGGGGACCCACAGGTTGAGAACCACTGAAAGCATGTCATATGGAAGAAGGAACTGCCTTATTTTTCCTGCTGCTTAAGAGATTAGGAGACAGAGCATAGGAGACAAAAGTACAGGATAAGGGATTCAACCTAAACACTAAAAAGAACTTCCTGATAGAGTCTGGGGAAAACCTGGGCGCTGTGTGGTGTAGTGGTTTGAGCATTCGGGGGGCCGGAGTTCAAACCTTTGCTTATTCACTGGTTGATCTTGGTAACGTCACAAATGTTGACTTCTGAGTAAAGCAGGTAGATGAGTTAGAAACATCTTGAAGGTACACAACAACATGGCAACTCCAGTCTTAATTCTTATTGCCCTGTTGAATCATTGAGAACTTGAAAGTTCAATTGAATGGGTCTACTGTGGTTGGAACTGACCATTGTGTTAAATATCTGAAAAGATTTTCAGGCTTTGAAATGAAGTTCTCTCACACACACATACTTCCATTGCTACGGATCTTGTACAGTACATGGGCTATAGATGAAGAAGTACCAGCGGCATGAGGGGGAAAAAAAAATCAATTTTATTCTGACTGGTTGACTGATGCTCTCAGCGAGAAACTGAGATGAAGGTCATCGAGTTAACTCATGTGGCTTAAAAAATGGATCATAAATCCACAAATAAATAAGTATAGAAATTGTTTCTGAAAATGTGTTTCTGTTCTCTGATCTTCTTTGTGCCAGTGGGCGTCCTCCGCCTAATAGTCACTCAGAGCCATTCTTCCCGGCGCAAAGAAGTTTGTTAGCTTTTTATCCCACGGCGACAAGAATATTGTCCTCCTAATGTGAACCAATAAAAGAATATACATAACAGATAAAAACAGCTTCTGCTCATCACTGTATAAATCCTTGTGCATTTCCAGAACTATACAAATGGTAATTATTAATTGGAACATCCCCAGATGTTTGACCTGCCTTTGTCTCCCTTTATTTTCTCTACATCAATATGTGTTTTGAATTACCGGGGAGATGCTGAAAATATAAATAATGAATCCACGGTGAAGAACAAGAGTGCCTCAGACACAAAAGCAAACTAATTAAACCAAGCGCCAAAATAAAGCAGCTTGACTCTAATCCCATGTCAGCCAGGGAAGAATATTTATGAGGCACATAATTTTAAGATTAAAAGCACAGACTTACAGGAGAAAATCCTTCTATGCAGCTGAGCGTAGGCCTTTTCCATCTTTAAAAACTAAGTGGTTCTAATAAATTATGCAAATAAAGGTAGGAAGTGAACTTGCTGTGAAGTCTGTATACAAGTAGCAGTCACATAAACACCAGTGTTGTCTTGGTTCAGATCCCAGAGTTTGAGTTGTTAATGCATTTTCAGGTAATGGTCCTTTGACAGAGGCATCCCTATTGAAATGGACATGTTGCTTATTGATGACATAACGGTGTCATTTATCTTTTATGTGCAAAGCTTACTATTTTATTATCATAAACATTTGTGGAAGTGACAGGAGGAACCAGAACTATCCCTCTCTTATGCCATAACGTATCACAGCCCAAAGTACAATTTTATGATGACCCCATCATTTTTTGCATGTTTTCCCAATATATGGTCTAAACTTGATTGTTAAATTAAAGAAGAACCATTAAATCTGTTGGATTTACCTACATGTTGATTCACAATTCAACAGTTGATTCAATTGATCTACTCTAGCTCAGAATTGCTCATAAGATTCCAGTTGCATATCAATGCCATTGTCCAGACATATTCTTATTCACCCTCATTTTGGACACGATTTTCCCCCAGAATGAGCAGTGGTCATTGATAAGATGGAATGGGATTGGAGGCAATCTCACTGTGATAGTATAATAATGCTATCATTAGTTTTAATGTTCATGGGATGTAAAGAAAGCCAATAAAGGTAAAGGTAAAGGTTTCCCCTGACGTTAAGTCCAGTCATGTCTGACTCTGGGGGTTGGTGCTCATCTCCATTTCTAAGCCAAAGAGCTGGCGTTGTCTGTAGACACCTCCAAGGTCATGTGGCCGGCATGACTGTATGGAGCACTGTTACCTTCCCGCTGGAGCGGTACCTATTGATCTACTCACATTGGCATGTTTTCGAACTGCTAGGTTGGTAGAAGCTGGAGCAACAGTGGGCGCTCACTCCGCTCCCGGGATTTGAACCTGGGACCTTTTGGTCTGCAAGTTCAGCAGGTCAATGCTTTAACACACTTTGCCACCCGGGGCTCCGAAGAAGGCCTATGCTATAGAAGCATGCTGAAATGACATACTGGAGCAGACCATTTCCTACTTAGATTTTTAATATCTTTTACATGAAATATCTCCTTTTAGAACATATATCAGCACAGCAGGCAAAATGTAATACCATGAGTTACCACACTGGGTGAATCCTAGTGATGCCAATCCTAGCAACGCCATTGCTCTCACCAAACCAGCAGTGGAGAGAAGATATGAACATGCCTGAATTAAGATCTGCATGGACAATGGGTCCTTTGTATAATCCATTTGCACCTGTCTTTCTAATGATTTTAGTTTATTGTTTTCAGGCAATGTGTTCTGTTGGTGTATTATCCAAGGAAAATAACGGAAATTGATTTTCCACATTGTTCCATTGTAATATTCTGGCTGCTTCCACAAACTCAACCAACTTGTTGAGGGACACACATCGCTCTGCTTTTGCTTTATTATAAGCATATTAAGAAGAAATGGGCAGGGGACAGTTTTTTGACTTTGAGATCAGGTAATGCACAGGCTGCCAAAATATGCTAAAAACTACAGAGGTCAGAGTGGGCCACAGTGGGCCCACCTCAATATGATGAAGCCACACTGGGAAAAGAGACTGCACAGCAGTTGGACACGTGCTCTGTTAGACACATACACTGTTTGCAAAGGATCAGAGCTGAGATCTGATACTAAGACTGTAGCTTCTCTGGTTCCCAATCCTTTCTAGTACAAGTCTTTTTACTTCTCTTGGCCTTGAACTATTTCAAACACGATACTTTTGCTATTGGCTTTTCTTCCTCTTTGGCATATGAATACTAATAATGGGTCTGTCCTGATTGTATCCTTAACTAGGTAGCACAAGAGTAAACATTTTGCAGCCAAGGTTTTTGAACATTCTCTGAAAAAAACCCTGAGTCTCTTTTCCTACCAGAAACACATATGAAAACACCACTTTCATCTCTTTTGGTTGCCCAAAATGGTGGCCATCACCATTTAGCCATTTAGAGCTCAGGGAGGGGTTAAAATGAGGTGGTACAGCCTTTTGGATTCTGGGTTGTGTAGTATTGTCTACCTATGGGCTACAACAGATATCAGGACCCAGTTGGAAGGAAGGGAGATCGGAGGCAATTCAACAATGTAGATGCAGCTGGTTTGGGTTCTGAACGGAAGGAAAAGCGGGAGACACCCTATTTATGAAAGGATCTCCGATTTCCTCCCCTCTATAAGCATAAAGCATTTGCCTTGAAACCATCTGAACTGCCACCCCTCCCTTGGTGGTGTCACTATGGAGAGTGGAGGGGGGAGCAGACTGCATCGGGTGACCCCATCAGAGGGGGTGACGCCAAAATGACTGCCTATAAAATGTTTGTGCAGTGTTTATTATTTTTTATAAATTTATCCCTGTAATTAGATATAACCACAAAAGCATTACAACAACACTTCGAATCATGTGGTTTCTTCTGTATGTGCTACAAGCAAAGTTTTCATAGTTGCTGATTTTGTCATTTTTTTGGGTAGTTCTGCTACAATAGTGTGGTGTGACCTGGTAAGGAAGGATAATAATGATTGTTTTTTTTACTGATGTTGATATTTTTATTGGGTTAATTGTGCTTTTGCTTTGTTATTGATATTTGATTGTTGTATCGGGCAAGGCCCCATGTAAGCCGCCCCGAGTCCCTTCGGGGAGATGGGGCGGGGTATAAACATAAAGTTATTATTATTATTATTATTATTATTATTATTATTATTATTATTATATTATAATAATGGGAGTGACATCATGAGTTATCACACTGGGTGACAGCAATCCTAGTGATGCCATTGCTCTCACCAAAGTACCAGCAGTAAGGGGAAGATACGGACGTTGCTGAATGAAGGTCTGCCTGTATGATGTACTATCATGGACAATTTTTCCTTTGTATAATCCACTCTAGATTGCACAATTCATGTTTCTCAGACCTTTGACTGAATATTGATATACAGCCATTCTTCTGCAATAAACCTAAGTGCTCTGAATACATCTAGGGCTATTTAATGCAGAAACAGTTTTGCCATTCAAGACCATGTTTGTGAATTAATTCGTACTTGACTCGATTGACTGAATTATGCATTTTTTCTGTGTGAGAGGCGTATTCTTCAGCATGTGTCACTTTTCCAGATTGAATTAGCATGTTACCGCTGACCTTGTTTGTTCATTCTTTTAAGCAAACTCAGCATTGCTTTAAAAAGAATGATCGTATCCAGATCTGCATTTTCTTCTGCAGAACAGATCTCTTTCAGCTACATGAAAACTAACTAAACAAGAGGGGGAGGAGAGAGACTCGTGAGCATATACATTATGTTTTTTTTTTTTTAAATTATCTTATTTGTGCCAGAGTTTTGGAAAAACTTGTATTGCAGAAGAGTTCAGGACTGGAACACCCTGAATTCCAGTTTTAGTGATTATCTTTGAGATGAGCTTTCTTTGTTGTTTCCTTTTGGGCTTTATTTGTAGTTGTTTACAAATACAGAGAGAAATCCATTATGGTGCAGTACTTGAAGTGTTGAACTAGGACACTAGGAGACCCAGAGTTTGAATCCCTGCTCAGCCATGGGAACTCACTGGATAACCTGGAAAAATCACATTTTCCCAGCCTTAGAGGAAAGGCCTCTCTGAGCAAATTTTGCTAAGAAAACCTCATGATAAGTTTGCTTGAGGATCATCATCATCAGTACAAAAAGGAAACAGGAGCGGTGACGTTGGCACAAACCCTGCAATTTGTCTTGCGCTAGTTGTCTGAAATCTCAGGTCTCCTGACATGCTATAGCTCTCACTCTGACCCAATAAAACACACAGGAGTTGAAGGCAGGAACAGAAATTGATTTATTCAGATCTGGCCAGATTGGACACTGGGTGCAAACGGTTCCCAAATCCAGCAAGCTTTCAATGTACAAGCATAGGCATTATATAGAAAAACAGGCACATCTGGTAACAGGACAAACAGGAGTAATTAGTGAACCTTCTGGGATCAACAACATCAATGCGCAAAAGGACTCATTTGCTCTTGGCTGTCAATTGGCTAAAAGTTTAAATCTTCATGAACCTTGGTTGTGGATTGGCTGAGTCGTCTGGTAGGAACTTTAATAAACTATCACTGGTTGCATTTGAAGCTGGTTGCTGTCTGTTTGTATCTGGCCTGTAGAGGTTAGGAAGGAATGTGAGCTGGATTGAGGGACAATGGGTAGTAGTGGGTTTACTCCCAGTGACATAGGTTTTAGGAGATTTACAGATGTTAGACAATGGGTGACTGGGTATCTTGATGGAGTTTGAGATTAGGGCGAACAGTGGTTGGTGCCATTTGATAGGTTTATATCTGAGGTAATGGTTTGGGTCCTTTGTGAGAGGAGGGAGCTGGCAGGGTGCCGCTCCCCACTCATTGTGATAGTGATCTAGCCTGGCCCCTATGGCATCTCCAATTCTAGAGATAACACACTGGTGAGTGCAAACTCCAGAGCATCCCACAACCTTTACTAAAGTGGGGCAAAGCTGGATTAACCCAGTTTAACCTGTGAAGGAACATTGTGAAGACAGCCAGGAGTCAACCTAGGGTGAGTCCAGGTTTTAATACTCTTGTAAACAAGCCCATAGTTAAGTATACATAACTTAGGCTGGATTTACACTGCCATAAAAAAATCCAGATTGTCTACACTGTCTACTTTGGCAGTGTAGATTCATATAATCCAGTTGAAAGCAGATAATGTGGCAGTATAGAAGAGGCCTTAGTTTTATTTGAAGGAGGTCACGTAAAGTATTTTTAAAAAATTATTTACATTTATTTAGAAATATATAACCACTGGTGAATAGCTTAGAAGCTCCAATAGCTGATCTGACCTCAGTACTCTGGAGAGAATCAAAAGGCCCTTTTCCAAGTTTATTCTCTAACTTCCTTTCCATCCCTACTGCTCAAAATCTGCTGCCTGTATTTCTGATTGCTTTGGTTGTTTTTCACTCACACCTAACTTTCTCCCACCCATTCTGGCTATAAGAGAGGAAGAATAAAAAAAATGACTCATTTTCTCCAACCTTCTGCTAGTTTTCTTGTCCACTTCCCTGTAATTTCCCAGATGTGCCTGACCACTTAGACACTGACTATTAAGGAACATTTGCAGCCATTCTAGTCCCATTAACTACTTCCAGCCCTCCCTGCCTCCTTCCAGGAGAAGCTGTCAGAAAGAGCTCAATTACTCTTTTGACAGCAAAGAAATCTTAGCTGTGCTGCATATGTTCTTAACAAATTTATTTATGTTTTATTTGTTTTATTCATCAAGGCATCTTGCAACTTATTAAAAACAAAACAGATGAACAAGTATACAAAACATCAATAAGATGTATAAATATAAACATTATTTAAAAACCATTAAACAATTTGTTAAGTTAAAAGGACTACAATTAATTAAATCAACCAAACAGCACAACAAACTATAAAAAACATGTTTTAGGATGGATCTAAACTGCCATATAATCCAGATTATCAGAGCAGATCTTTCACATTATCTGCTTTCAACTCGATTATATGAGTCTACGCTGCCATATAATCCAATTCAAAACAGATAATCTGGATTTTACATAGCCACACACAGGGCGTATCCACACAACCCCTTTAATGCGGGACTTCCCGCAATAAAAAGGAGGCTGTCTAGATTATGTCAGTGAAAAACATGAATTAATTCGCCACAAACCAGGAAAACCAGGAATTAATTTGATAGTGGGTTTATTCCACGCCTTCTTGGAAAGCGCAAGATAAATCCACGACTTCCACTGTCTGGACTGCTAAATTAGCCCGGAAAAGAGGGAGGACAACAAACTCCTCCCCATAAGACCCCCAAACCCCTTTAAAAAGTAAAATAACTTACCCAGCCAGCATTTCCCTTCTACTGGAGGGTGGGGGGGGGGGGGGAGAAGAAAACTTGCTTCTTCACCCCCCCCTCTCCTGGCAAGTCATTCCTAAGTGCCAGGAAAGGGCCGGCAGAAGGGAAAGGCCAGCCAGGTAAGTTATTTTATTTTTGATGCTTTTTAAAGCGGTTTGGGGAGGGGATTAGGATATCTGGGTATTCTCCCAGAAGGTACCGGGAGCACATCTGGACACCCAGCTGCAAAAGCGCGGGCTTTGCTGTGAGGCCTAATGGAGGCCAGTATATGGCAGTATAAACTCATATAATCCAGTTCAAAACAAATAATCTGGGATCAGATACTGAATTATATGGCAGTATAAATTCAGCCTGGGGGCCCTTCCAGACAGACCCTAAACCTAGGACCTGATCTCAGGTTTTCTGTTTATCCCAGATTATCTGGCAGTATGGACTCATATAATCCAGTTTAAAGCAGAAAACCTGTCTAGAAGGGCCCTGGGTCAATTTAAGGAATCATTGATCGTATATATCCAATTTCAATTAGGCTGGATCTACACTGTCATATAATTCAGTATCTGATTCCTGGTTATCTGCTTTGAAGTGACCTATATGACTCTAAACAGCCATATATACTAGTTCAAAGCAGATAAAATGGGACAAGATATTGGATTATATGTCAGTGCAGAAGGGGCCTCAGTTTCTTCTTGCCTTCTTTAGTCCATGGCAACAAATTGGTGCCTTCTTAGATGTATACCCAGAGCACTACTGACACTGAACAGATGGGAGGCAAATAGCAATTCTGGGTGAACTCAGACCATCCTTCCTCCCCTTTCCTAAAAAGGCACTGATCTACATTGGGATGGGTTACAATGGGAGCCTAGCCCTCCAGTCTTGCATTTAATCCTGCAGGTAGTACAGTGATACCTTGATTTACGACAAATCCGACATACTAATTTTTTGAGATAGGGGCCGCCACTTGGCCTGTTTCTCGCTTTGAGATGCGAGCAGTGATCTGAATTACAAGCCACACACCTGGCGGAAGAGGAGTCCCTGCTGAAGGCTGGGAGCTGGCCCTGCTTAAGATGGCAGGTACTTTCGTGCTAGCACTGCCTCTCACGAGATAGCGGCCCCAAGCCTCGCAAGAGGTAGACAGGTACTGGGCACATGACTTGTACAGCGCCGGGCCCAGCACAGGACTTGCTAACAGCCTTTGGTGGGGCGGCAGATGGAGAAGAACCACTCCAAGCCCTGCGGGACCTCCTCCTCCACCAGGCACTGCAAAGAGGTCTCCAGCTTGGCCACCAGCTGGTAGTGTTGCCAGCTAGGCCTCCGACAGGGAGGAAGGGAGGGAGAAGGAGACTAAAATTGTTCATTTTACGGTAATTTATTCTGTGACTGAGTGCTTAAAGGGCAAAATAGCGTTGATTTTTGGAAGGTTGGAATGGATCTATTGAATTTCAATTCATTTCAATTGGGAAATTTGCTTAGACATATGAGCAAATTGAGTTATCAGCTTGATCACAGAATTAATTAAATTTGTATGTCAAGGTATCACTTTATATCAGCTGTGCAGTCAGAGCTACTGAGAGCATACAGGAAAAGAGAATAAGCTGTCAGCATTACCATTTCCCAGACTCTTGTTGCTTTGTCTTGTACACAAATCTGCAGATGGGATAATATCTCCTCATCTGTTGAACATGCCCCCTGCCAGCCACTTGACCTAAGGCTAGCTGGGCAGGAAAGCCATTAGTGAAATGGAAAATTAACTGCTCCACTTGTATCAACTTCATGATGAAGGACTAGCATCTTGAATAATGATTAGTTGTTATATACAGTATTTGCAAAACCACAGCCACCCTGCCTTTTTTCTTGTAAATTCTTCCACAGCTTGTATTGAGAAATGCTTTTTCTTTGGTTATTCAGTAACAGAGCTGGCTTTTAAAAAACACATAAGGAGCTTGAATATTCCACTGAATGTTTCACCAGTAATATTTTGTAGTATCATGTAAATAGGTATGACCATCTACATATTCCTGGGATCAGCAGCTCTGTCTTTCTAGAGGCTAACATTTTATAATTTTTGATGCATAGAAAAAAAAATCGAACACAAGAAGGACTAAGGTACAGATTTGCTTAGGAGCCATAGCCTTTGCCTTCAAAATCAGCACACTGTTACAATAGCAATAATGAGGTTATTTGTCCTTGAAGCATTTTGAAGTCACTACTAGGTGCTCAATTTCAAGCCTTACTTCGGGTGTAAAGTTTCTTAACTGGACTGAATGTACATGGTGACCCCGGAGTGGAAATGAGTCACAATGGAGGGGTATTTTTCCTAATGGCTAGGTGGCCCTTAAGCATTTCCTTTTTAACCTTGGCCTCTTGTATATCAGAGGTCAGTTCTGTTTAGCATTTGTGTGTCCTTCATAACTGATGAAACTTTCATTTGCTGTCTTTATTATGTAGACTCAAGTTATTGGTCTGCTCCTGCCAGCATGCTAAAATGGCAAACACAGCTGGCTCATACTCGCCAATGTCCTAATAATATAGCTAGCCATAAAACCACATCTATCTTTTTGTTGTAGCTGTTAGTATTGCTTTACACCGCCCACAACAACCAAAGGTCATAGCCCAGGGACTTTATGTAATAGCATCACCTGAATGGCCATTCAATGACTACTTGAAAGCAAGAGTTGGAGAAGTCTGTCTAGGGCCTCTTCTACTCTGCCATATAATCCAGTTTATCAAAGCAGATGATCCAGATTATCTTCTTTGAACTGGATTACATGAGTCTTCACTGCCATATAAACCTGTTCAAAGCAGATAATCTGGATTTTATATGGCAGTGATATCATCCACTGGGGTTTCTAGAGGATCCCAGTTGAAAAATGTCATAGGGCTGGGTCTTGCTATTGAACATATCCACGTGCTACTCTGATCCCCACACACTTTTCATCAGTCACAGAATTGCCGGTTATGACAAAACCTTGAATCCTGAAGGTGGTGAGCAGGAAGATATAGCAGAGGGGAAGTCAAAGTCCAGGTAGGATCTCAGTCACTTCATCATATGATGGTAAAGGAGGGGTATTCTCCAAACTCTCAAGACAGCTTCTTCTCAGGCTCCTCCGGAAGTTTCAGGAGGCTCTATCGTCTGCCCCTGTTGTACTTTCCCCCCAAATATCAAAACAGTATTTCTGTTGTTCAGGGATATTTTCTGGTAATTCTGATAAATTGCCCTTGAAACCACAGGACCATCTGTGTAAATCATGTCTTGTTTTAAAAAATGAAGAGTCATAATGCAGATCTAAGAATTCATTACAAACAGCCCCCTGCAAAGAACAGAACAAATGACTGAGTAGCTGACAGCAACTGACAAAATCCAAAGAAGCGCAAGGAGGTTTATCACAGGAACTCATGCTTCCTTACACCAATCTGAAAGAGCCCTCCATTTGTTGATATTTCTAGAGGACCAGATTCAAAGTTGGTCTGCATTAATCTATCCTCCATCTCTCTGTGCAGCAGGCAATAAAGCAACTGCCATTTTCCCTTTCTGTTCATCCTGTGACTTTGTTAATTTAGCATCTTCTTTGTTTGATGCATAGTAATTATACTTGGTTTCAGAAGAAGAAACTGGCAAAATTACCTCTGAGAATTCCTTGCCTAAGAAAACACTATGAAATTCATGGGGTCTTCATCAATCAACATGTGACATGAAGGCATATACCTGGATCTTGGATTATTCACAACATGTTAGAATGGAATTGGGCAGGATAATTGTATCTGCCATCACTTCTACCATGGTGAGAATTTCTAGATAAGTTATCACAGCATGTACTTGGTTTAAAGAAACTTATTAAGTTGCTAATTAGCCTGATCACTTACTCTGTTAATGTAATCCAGAAAATTGGATTGTCCATTATTAACATGTTGCCTTTATTATAATTGGAAAACACAGTCTGGTTCTAGCCTCATTCATGCTTATGTATGTAACAAAATTTGAATTTTTTTCTGTTCCTGTTTTGAAATGTTATTTCCTGTTTAACTGCATGGTGCTTACTTTGAAAGTAGTTGTTATACTCCAGAAACATTGCTTTTGTGGCTGCCACAAACTATGTTGAATTGGTTGAGGCTATTCATTGAAAAATTATAGCAAAATGTGCAACAGAATGTTCCACAATTTTTTTTTTTGCAGTTTAATCAACTTTTCCATGTTTTTATGATAGAACCAATTAGGAAAGGACATTTATAACCCAGGAACAAAACTTGTGTTACATAATGTAATTCTGAGGAAGTTAACTAGCTGGATCTCCTCTACTGACCAATGTAGTCACCGCATAACAGATGGCTGCTATGTGCACTACAAACAGATGCTTTCGGCAAGTGCACAAAAAGCCATGCTTCCTCCAGCTTTCTTTAATAATTGCTCTAAATCCCATGCTGAAGACACAGGCATGCAAAGAAACATGTTCTCCTCCTTCAACCCACTTAGGCCATGTATTTGTCCAATGCCCATGTTTGGAGCAGTCAACTTGGTTAGACCCCTCTCTTGGGTTTAAAACCAAAGTTACACCCTCTGCTACATTCCCAACCAGTCAATTTTATACCTTCCTTTAAATAGGAAATACAAGAGAAGCCAGATTTGTTGCTGAATAATAGTTTCCCCTGGACCTGAAAGAGACTGCATTGGAAGGGAATATGTGTTCCTTGGCGGAGGAATAACTTACATTATGAATAAGAAAGCATGGAAATATTTTTTAAAATATTTGTAAGATTCTCAAAATACAAGTCCAGTTCCTGGGGCTGCAGACAGCAGAGGTTCTGCAGGAGAATAGTGCAACCATACACAAGCAGAGTGAAAAATGGAGGGGGATGTCTGTTCATTAAATGGTTGTGTAGAAGAGGGAATTTCAGCAGGTATTGCTTGTTACCTGGTTATAGAAAAAACAATGCTGAAATTCCTTCTCCTATTCCATTGTTAAATGTACAAGAGTATTTGCCAGGTTCCATTCAGGCCACTCTACCCATCAGTTGCATCTTAGTTCATGCCAAAGCTCTAGCTGGTTTCTGGTTAAATGATGAAACTACCTAGGGGGGCTTTTAGAGAAACTACTCTGATGAAAATGGCAAAGGCCCAGCTAAACCTAACTTGCTTTAGTGCCATTGATTGTTCATTGGAACAAGCCAACCAGCACATAGCCTCATTATATGCTACCTCTAGGTGCTAGAACAAAACTAAACCTTGTTTCAGGAGCAACCAGCTACCCTGTTTTATCTCCTCTATTTTCTTACCATCTTTGATTGGGAAATGAGCCAGTGATGAGAGAAGAAGACAGGAAACTTGGGAGATCCAAGAGAGAAAAGATTGAAATTCAGGATTCTAAAAAATGTATTCCTAGATTTAATGGTATATGTGAGTGCCATTAATTTGCAGAATAGCAAGTAGAAGCAGGTCCTTTAAAACCCAAATTCAAAGACAGCATAGCTACATTCCAGTGTAGGTTTTCCACTGGCATTGGTGACTGATCTGAGCAAAAGTTGTTTGAGGCCCCATCTACACTATCATATAATGCAGTCTGCAACGGCCCTATCTGATCAGTGTAGGTTCATGCAATGCAATTTTTGAATTGCATTATATGAGTCTATACCAGGCATGGGCAAACCTTTTTGCCGTGGGGCCACATTGTGGGCCCGGTCAGAAGGGCCGGGCTAAGAGGAAGGAGGGCTAGTCACACACTCGGTGGGGAGGTGTGGAAAAGGATGGGGTCAGGAGGGGGCAGGGCAGGGCGTGGGTCATCCTCAGGTTGTCCTCCCAGCATAAGGACAGGGCTCCTTGTCCCCTCCTTATGCTAGGAGGAAGGTAGGACAGGTGGCAACTGCCCCGATCCTCCTTCCCATACTCCTCCCCTGATCCTCATGCTGTCCTCTTAGAATTATGCTGGGAGGAGGGCAAGACAGGCAGCGGCTGAGTATGCTCCGGAGGGCTCTCAGCTGCTGCTTGCCTTCCTTGAGTCATTCTCCCAGCATAAGGATGAGGTCCTTCACCCTGCTCTTATGCAAGGAAGAGGGTGAGACACACAATGGCTGAGAGTTCTCAGCTGCTACCAGTGTTTCCTTCCTCATCTTTTTGGCATAAGGATGCAGCAGGCCACAGTGTCCTTATGCCAAGAAGACAGGGAAAATGAGGTGGGCCTGAGGTAAATATCAAAAGGGCCACATCTGGCCCCAGGCCTTCGTTTGCTCATGCCTGGTCTACATTGACCATATAATGCAGTTTGAAACTGCCGTATATGGCAGTGTAGATGGGGCCTTAGCCCAAGGACAGCATGTCCTCAAAGGGTGACATTGTTTTAGTCTTTTGCTTGCCTTTGCCTTGCATTTCATTTTCAATTTAACTAGCTTTCCAGGAGCGTCATAACTGCATGATTTCCTACAATGAAGGCACTGCTAAAGAAAATATCCTGCAAAGACACACATCTGTCCATTTATGGGTCATCCAGCGGATCAGAGCACAGATTGTGGAGGAAGAGGAAAGGAACAGCAGGGCCAGATGGTTAGAAAAGCAGAACGTAGCTGTGTAGCTCCATCCATCTATTGTGTCAGAAGCACTTAATCACAGATGAACAAAAAACATTAATAATATTCTCACGTAAGTGATAGTGAACATCTCACAGAACTCTGTGGAAAACAAGGGTATATTTTAACCCTTTGCTTCTCTATTTACTAACAGTGTTTTCAATATATTTATAGGTTAGTCCTAGGTCTTTTGCATTCAGTTATGCTGTCTAAGGGTAAACATCTACAGGTACTGGAAAATTGGCTTTCTTTGGCCCCATCTACAACACACTTTGAAATATAATTCAGCTCAATGCAGTTAAACTGTGCTATATAGCCTACCAAAAAGCACTGAATTCTGCAAGCAAAAGTTTATTTGTGTGTGTGTGTGTGTGCACCATGTATGTGATTAAGCATTACTCACAGTGTGAGGCACTCAGAAATGAATATGCTAACTAAAGGCAAAAGCCGCCTTTAGAATCAATGAATTTTGATTCACACATCACTAATGGAACATGTTTAGAGGAGAGTAAGGAAGATGCTCAGTGTTCTGGAAATGAAGCCCCCTGAGAAAAGACTTGGGATGCTTGAAAAAGAAATAATTGTGAGATGGTATAATAGCCTGAAGGAATGTCTCGTAGAAGATGAAACAAGCTTTTTTTTCAGCTTCCCCAGAAACTAGAACATGAACCAACAGACTCAGATTACAAGGAAAGGAATTCCCTCAAAACTTTAGGAAGAATGTCCTGATGGTCAGAGCTGTTTAATAATGGAATAGACTGCCTGGGAGGGTGGTGACTCCTCTTTAGAGATTTTAAATAGGCATTGAATAGTTATCTCTTGATAGTGCTTTACTTGTGTATTCCTGCATATCAGTGGGTTGGACTAGATGGCTCTTGGGGTCGTTTCCAACTCTGTAGTTCTGTGTAGGGCTGATGCATATTAGGGCTGTGTGATCAATGAAAAAAATGTTTCAAAACTCATTACAAAATTAGGGGTACTGGCATTTCATTTCCAAAGTTTTTCTAAAGTATCAGTAGTGAAATTTTCATTACTATAACAAAAGTAACAAAATTTCATTATTTTTTCATTATAGTACTTGCGCAAGTGAGGAAACTTCAGGGAATCATTTCTTCCTCATTTTTTCAGCTATTGGAGTAAAAGTTGCTACAGTGGTGGAACACATTTGCCACCATTAGCCCAAGTTTCAGAATGTTTCACATATCCATGGATTTTGGAGGAATTTTCAAAGTTTTTATAAACAACATTTTTTTTTAAAAAAAAAAACTACAAGAGCCATCTCCTTGAACAGAAGATAACAGGGGATCATAGCCCCCAACTTTCAGAAATGTTCATACATCTACTGATTTTAGGATTTAAATTTTTTTTTTTTGACAAAAAATGTTGAAAGCTACAACAGCTATGTCATTGAATGTCTCTCATATTAACCAATAGAACTTCCATTTAGGGATTTCTTCCCAGCCCAGCACAAAAATTTACTTACTAGGGACTTCCGGTGAGGCAAGATGGTGGTAGGACGGACCTGCTGAGTGCTCTCAGCAAGCCACCGAGTGCGAAGGTCTGGTAGAGCGTTTTTGCTCCCTCTTTACCCGCGGAGTGAGTTGGGTGGAGACGCAAGACCTCTGAGTACTCCGAAGACCCCAAAGTCCACTCTTCCCTCAAGGAGGAGGGGCGAGAGGGTCCGGAGAAACCGAGGTTTGCGGACCGCGCACCGGGAAGCGGTGGAAACACTGCAAGGACTATCACCATTACTCACTGCAGAACTTAAGAAACAATAACAAGAACGCTGAGGGAACCCAGCAACGGAGAACGTAAGTCTCCAAGGGGAATTCTTCTTTTTGACTCCGTGGCATTCCTCTAATGGGCTCATAGAAGACAGACGTGAGAGATATTAAATATAATAGACAGAAACCAGAAATATAAAGGTAAAAGGGAGTAAAGAGACAAACTGAAAGGAACTGACTAATCCAAAACGCTAAAAGGAACGGATTGAAAGGAGACACCATCTAGCAAACATCAGAAGGCGGCTGGAAGCAGATAACCATTGCAACAATACCCGGTAAGGGAGGACGGACGGGCTCGGCGGAGGAGAGGAGAGAGGTACGGCGTGAAGGCTCTCTTCTTCCCGAGCAGGAGCTCTCTCTCTCTCCCTCTTTGTGTGGAAGAGCCGTGGTGGATGAGCCCTGCGGACTAGCGTCGGTTGCAAGCTGCCAGCGGGGGAGGGCTGTGTGATAGTCACCCACCCACGCTGCCTCAGCCCGGAGGGAAAAGATAGTGACACTAGCCATAGAAAGCTCAGAATAGAGAGGAAACATTAGACCGGGAAGAGGAAACAGGAAATACCTGGGGGGAAGCATACGGGGAACGGACCTGGCGGAGTAAAATCATAGAAAATAAACGACCCAGAGAGGAAACTACCGTACGAGCGGTCTGCGAGAAACGGAGCGAAGCGGAGAAGGAGAAGGAGATCCGGAGCAGGCTAACGGTGGATTATTCGGACTAGAGGAGCGAAGGAAGCGAGGAGGCGACGCAGAATGAAAAGACATTGGAAAGGGGATGGTAAGAGATGAATTAGGAAAGGAAAAATGAGAACCTTCAGAATTAACTTCCAAGTAACTATAGACTAATTCTCCGTAGACAATCATTAACTAGCTTGCACTTGGAGCAACTAGGAAATTATTAATCAAATTAAACTACAATAAATCAAATAAATAATAGCAACACTAACTAATAAATAAATATATAAATTAACAATAATAAAAGCATTTAATAAGAGAATAGAAACCCCACTCCCGCCACCACTATAGTAATCTGGAAAGAGTAAATAGATGGAGGAAGTGTAAATAAAAACCATACAAGAAATAAACGTATACAAATAGAGGCAGGGAAAAGTAAGCTGGGGACAAAAAGAAGAATAAAACAATTATATTATCAAATTAAAAAATCAAAGATGGCTAACTTAAAAGGCAAGCTAGAAACAAAAGAACTTAAAGGCCCAGTAAGGAGGGGCTCCGTAGCGGAAGAAATTAGCATGAAAGATATTTGGTTGGAAATCCAGAGACTATCTGAGAAACAAGATAATTTCCAAAATACTCTACAGAAAGAACTCCAGGCATTAACAATAAAACAGGAGCTACAACAAAAAGCTATACATGAAGAAATGTTGCAACTGAAAAAAGATATTAAAGAAGACTTAGGCTCTATGAAAATGGAATTAAATAAAGCATTAAATGACATCAAAGATTTAAAGATGGAAGATGGAAAACGTGAAAAAACTCAAACAAAGATGCTGAAGAAAGTAGAAAACCTGGAAAAGAAAAACGAAAAGTTTGAAAATGCACAAGAAAGGTTAGAACTTAACGAGATGGAGTACCAACTAAGAATCAGAAATATTGCGGAGGACGTGAAAGAAAACACAAGAGAATTAATGGTGGAGTTAATGGCAAAAATATCAGAGATTCCAAACCAGGAGATGGATAGAGAGATAGATCGGGCATTTAGAATACACACGCAGTATGCCATAAAAAATAAGGTACCAAGGGATATTATAGTAAATTTTGTAAGGAAAAAAATAAGGGATGAGGTCCTAAAAAACAATAGTAAAAACCCAACCTTGTACAGAAATAGTAGGGTAATCATTATGAAAGAATACCCCCTATCAGTTTTGAATAGGAGAAGAAAATACTTTTTCCTTACGGAAGAGCTTAAACGCAAACATATAAAGTTTAGATGGGAAAAATACGAGGGAATAATGGTAACCTACAAGGGGGAAAAAATATGGATCACGTCCGAAGACAAAGCAAAGGACTTCTATAAAAAACTAAAGATAGATAAAGAAGCTAAAGAGACACAAGATTCCCTGGAGAAAAAGAAAAAAACAAAAAGGAAAAGAATCCACTCCCCATTAGAAATTGGAGCGACCTCGGATTCACAAGCGACAAATGAAGAAGAAGGAGAGGAAGAAGAGCAGGAAGAGCTAGAAGAAGAAGGAATAAATGAGCAAGATGTTTGATTTAACACAACAAATAAAGTTTTTTTCAAATAATGTGAATGGTCTTAACTCTCCAATTAAACGAAGGCGTGTATATAACCAGATAATTAGAGGGAAATACAATGTAATTGCCCTACAGGAAACCCATATTAACCAAAAGCAGGTAGCACATCTAACTCAAAAGAAATTAGGTAAAGAATATTACTCGTCAGCAAAGGAAAAAAAGAGAGGAGTGATCCTATACATCGATGAAAAAATACAGTCAGAATTACAATTTAAAGACCAAGAGGGGCGGATGGTGGCAGTTAAACTAAAAGTGGAGGGAGTAAGCATATTGGTGTGCAATATATACGCACCAAATGGCCCAAAAGCAAAATTTGTTAAAACATTAAGAGAAAAACTATCAGAAGGAAAATTCGACCACATCGTCATTCTTGGAGACTTTAACGGAGTAGTGGACCAAAAAATAGATAAGAAAAAGACGTGGAAAAGAGGGAAAAAAGACGATACAGGAGTACTACCAAGAAACTTTCTGACACTAATGGACGAATTTGATTTAAATGATACCTGGAGAATGCACAATCATGATGACAGGGACTACACATTCTACTCTGGTCGACATCAGACATGGTCAAGGATCGACATGATCTGGACCACTAAATCATTGACATCAAAAGTGGGAAAGGTGAAAATACTCCCTAGGGACATCTCGGATCATAATCCACTAGAAATGACAATAAACTATAGAAAAATAGCAAGAAAATGGAGACTTAATGACAACCTTTTAAAAGCAGAAGTAGACATAAACAAAAATAAGGCCCTGACAAGAGAATTCTTTGTAAATAATGATAAACCTGGGATGAAAGTACAAACGGTGTGGGATGCTTATAAAGCGACAATGAGAGGATATCTAATTCAACAAAACTCAATAAGAAAGAGGAAAAAAAATCAAGAAATGAACGCGATAAAAATGGAGATAGAGAAAAAAGAAAAAGAGCTAAAGGAAAAACCAGATAATAATACAACTAGAAGGGAATTAGACCTCCTAAAACATAAAAAGCACAGTCTAGAGATGGATCAAATGGCAAAACAATTAAAATATATAAAACAGGACTTTTTCGAGAATGCAAACAAAATAGGAAAATGGCTAGCAAGGAAGATAAGAAAGAAGAAGCAAGCCCAACAGATAGTAAAGATCAAACAGGGTCCCAAAATATTTACAAAGGAAAATGAAATTAGGGAGGAATTTATGAAATTTTATAAACAATTGTATAAGAAGGAGAATACAGACAAAGGAAATATTGGGAAATTTCTGAGTAAGCTAAAATTGGAGAAAATAAATGATGAACAAAGACTTAGTCTGAACAAAGAAATAACAACGGAAGAAATTGAAAAAGCTATTAAAAACCTACATAACAATAAATCGCCGGGCCCAGATGGGTATACGGCCGTATTCTATAAAACATTACAGGAGGAACTACTTCCTGTTCTTAGAAGAATAATGAATAAAGCACTAATGAACGAAGAAATACCGGAATCTTGGAAACAAGGGGAGATCATACTAATCCAGAAAGAGAACACAAACCCAGAGGAGATTAAGAACTACCGTCCAATTACACTACTAAATACTGACTATAAAATCTTCGCAAGTATTTTGGCAAATAGATTTAAAGGCTTCCTAAAAGAATGGGTAAAAGATGACCAAAACGGTTTTTTACCAAATAGAAGCATTAAAGATAATATGAGGGTGATCCTAGACACGCTGGAATTTTATGAGACCCATCATCAGAGAGAATTAGCTCTTCTATCAATCGACGCGGAGAAGGCTTTCGATAAGGTAAATTGGGAATTCTTCAAAGCACTCTTCAAAGAAATAGATATTGGTCACCAGTTCCAGAACGCAATAAATGCTATCTATGGAAATCAGAGAGCAAGATTAATAATTAACAATAACCCATCACAAGAAATAACTATTGAGAAGGGAACACGACAGGGATGCCCCCTGTCACCATTAATTTTCATTTTTGCCCTAGAAACTTTGTTAAAAAATATAAGAGAAGATCCTGAGTTAGTGGGGCTAAAAATTAACAAACAAGAATATAAAATAAAAGCATATGCGGATGACGTTATATGCATTGTTGAAAATCCGAGGAAAAACATAACTAAATGGCTCTCTAAAATTGAGGAATATGGAGAAATAGCGGGATTTAAAATAAACAAAACAAAAAGCAAGATACTGACCAAAAATATATCAAAGAAAAACCAAGAAAGTTTGGAAGAATTGTCAAACATAAAGATTGTAGGGAAAATTAAATATCTAGGCATTTGGATTACATCAAGGAATATGCATTTGTTAAAGAACAACTATGTGGAAAGATGGAAAGGAATAAGCAAAGATTTAAAAAACTGGAGACATCTAAATCTATCCTTATTAGGGCGGATAGCGGCGGTAAAAATGAATATTCTCCCCAAAATGCTTTTTCTTTTCCAAAATCTACCAATAATAAGAAACGAAAAAATCTTTAAGGATTGGAAAAAAGAAATAATGAAATTTATTTGGAATAATAAAAGACCTAGAATAAAATATACAATAATGATAGATTCAAAAAAGAGGGGAGGATTTGGCCTCCCTGACTTGAAATTATACTATGAATCGTGTGCTTTAACGTGGATTAAAGACTGGGCAAATCTTAAAAACGAAAAAACACTTCTATTGGAAGGGTTCGACCTCCACAAAGGCTGGCACTCATACCTATGGTATGACAGGGCAAAGCTGGAGAAGAATTTTGGAAACCATTTCATTCGCTCCTCACTCCTTAAAGTTTGGATGAAATACAAAAGGTTACTACACATTAAAACACCTAGGTGGGTTTCTCCTTTGGAGGCAAACCAAAGGAGGTTGTTGGGGTGGAATAAATGGCCAACTTATAATGATATCTTGATTAAAAAGGAGGAATCTTTTCAGATAAAATCACAAGAGGAAATAAGACAACGCTTTAGCAACGTGTCTTGGTACCAATATAGACAAATTAAGGAATACTTCAATATAGATAAACAAATGGGATTTTCAGATAAAAGAGAATTTTGGGACGCTATTTTAACATCCGATAGGAAGGTGATCACCAGAGTGTATGAAAAATTGAACGAGTGGGCTACGCAAACAGAGCAGATTAAAAACACAATGATCAGTTGGGCAAGGAATATCGGACGGCCGATCTATTTGAAGGAATGGGAGCAAATTTGGACCAAACGTTTAAAATATACATATGCAATAGATTTAAAAGAGAACTGGATTAAGATGCTGCATCGCTGGTACATTACCCCCAAAAAAATAGGTATAATGTACAAAAACGCAGACCAGAAATGTTGGAAATGTAAGCTGCAGGATGGCACCTTCTACCACATGTGGTGGTCATGCGGAAAAACCGCCGCATTTTGGAGATTAGTACATACTGAGTGTAAAAAAATACTCAAAACAGATTTTCCAATGAGACCTGAAATTTACTTATTAGGTATGTTCGATTTGGAGTTTTTTAAAGATACAAATATAGATAAGTTATTCACCTTTTTAGCGACAGCGGCCAGAATGGTATTTGCCAAAGTTTGGAAACAAGAGACAATTCCTACTAAGGAAATCTGGCTCGATAAAGTCATGGAAATAAGAAATATGGACAAATTGACTTACCTGATGAGGCAGAGTAACGGAAAAGGAATTAAAAAGACGGACTGGAGAATGGTTGATAACTACTTAAAAGAGGGAAATAAAACAAGATGCAGTGTTGCAGATAGATAGAGGAAACTGTAATCGCTATGTAAAAATTAAGATATATGAACAAAATAAGACTTGGAGGAAAAAAAGAAGAATGGAAGTCAACAAATATAGATGTTTTATTATTATTATTATTATTATTTTTTATTTCTACTTTTGTTGTTGTTTTTTTTTTCTTTTCTTTTCTTTTCTTCTTTGATATATATACCTTTTCTCTCCTTTACTTTCATGTATACTATGTTCTCACACTTTCGCTGTAAAGTTTCGAAAACCACAATAAAAAATTATTTAAAAAAAAAATTTACTTACTAGAAGTATCAGTCAGTCCTCCTCTTTGCAGATTCAACAATTTATTGGAGCTCTGGCTGGCTGCTGCTATGGAGGGACAAATCTCACCCCTATCCTGATGGGGGCTTTCTGATACTGAGAAGAATTCTGGGAAATTTAGGGCAGGGCCTCTTTAGGGCAGGGTATAGGTCTTATTACCTTCCCAGACTACATTTCCCAGAATTCTGTGCTTTCTCAGTCTCTTTCCCAGCAAACTCTGCTTTCTCCCTGCTTCTTGTCTCTCCTCATGGCGAGAGGCCATTAGTTTAAAGAGGAAAGGCCCTTTTTGGCTTTGCTTTGCTTCCTTGCGCTGAAAATGAAACTGACTTTGGGAAGCTTCAGAGATTTACAAAAAAAATGAAAAAGTATTGGGTAAGTTTAGATTCTTATGTTTTTGGTGTGAGCCAGGCCTGCATGCTGGATATTCCTCCATAAATATGAATTTAACAGAATTGATACGACTTACGATGACTAACAAAAAAATTGCACACTCCTAATGCATACAAAAAAGAAAAAAAGAATGCATCTTCTAAGTTATGAACAAGATGATAGATAACACATCCCAACAATAAACAAATTTAGTGTCCTGGTTATTAGGCTTGTTCTTATTTGGGGCACTGATTCAGAAAATTGCATTGGATAGAACACACCAACTCTAGTTATGGTTATCATGGTTTTCTGTGTGCAAGCAGATGGCAACTGGTATGTGGCATATGTTCTATAGCTCAAAAACTAGAGCTGATAGGGAAAAACTGGTATCAAAACTGGAATCAGCAGGGCAAATATAGTCAGAAACAGAGCTAACATTTGAGGCACCAAAATGTGTGTTGGTCAGTGTATCATTCTTGGATTTTTTTAAAAGTTATACCACCAATTTACTATACCGTAAAATTTAATTTGTATTAATGACTTTATTTGATACTTTTTGCATTAACTTAAAGCTTGAGGCCAGGAAAATATATGGAGGTTAAGGACAGATGGGGGAGCGAATTTCCCACTGCGACTAATCTGCTAGTCCACTTCTAGCTGGGAGGCACAGAATGGTTCATGCCTGTACTTTTTGACTTTTGCTTGCTTCTGGACTATACTTGAACTCCATTTTGTATAATTTTCACCCTGAAGGGATTGCACACTAGTTCACACTATATAGCAAGCAACAGGGAATTTGATCACTGGCCAGGGATAGTCTGGGTAAAATTAGTTGTTATATATACAGGATATACAGCTGGAGGCCATTCTTGGATTATGATTACTCTTCTGTGATACTGCTCTTGCTGCTTCTGGCTTTTCCTTCAAAGTCAGATGGGGATGGATTAAATAATATGCTTAGTTTACTATATTGCATGCAGTGGAGCCAGTAAATGTGTGTGGGACATTGCAGTTGTGGGTTAAACTTTCCCTGGCTATTTTCCCCCTAAATTGTTTTCAGAAGACAGGAACCCATCTCCCCACTCACCTGTTGTCACCAAGAGAAGGTTAGGAAGGAGAATTTAGGTAGAAATCAGCAAAAGTAGAACAACAATAGAGTTTCTGTACAAAAGTCATATCCACATTAGGCCCTCAGCATTTACATCGGAACCAATTTTGCTCAGAAAACCTCTTGATAGGTTCACCATAGGGTCACCATAACTTGACTTGAAAGCACCCAGCAACATAGTTTGACAAACAAGAGATTGGATTTTGTTTTACTTTGAAATGAAAATCCAGCCATTGCATGGATTTTGCAGGAAAGAGGGCTAGATTGAGAATGACACATAACTGGCTGTGGCCATGGAGATATTTTTTACAACCCACTCAGCAGTGAAAAATGAGTCACTGCATCCTTCCCTGTGTTCACAGCCAACCTCCTCTTTGTTCCTACTAATGTCTTGTGAAACTGTCAAAGAACAGCTATAATGCAGCTCAAGGGAGACGTTAGTTGACCAGCTATTTGTAGATTTCTTAGTAGGAGTTGTGAGTACAGTATAGCTGTAGATAATGTCCATTAGACTAGATCTAAGTTCTGCAAATGTCCATTAGACTAGATTTAGACTTATTCACTGAAATCATTAGAGTTAACTCACTGCTCTGAGGCTTACTGCTCCAAGTTCTGGAATTTCACATGTGTTTATTTAGATTTCAGAGAGAGGATGTGTGGCTTACATGATTAAATAATCCTGTATGCAAAAATCTTTCATATAGAAAATTAAATTATTAGGTGGAGAGGAAGGTTCTATACCAGCCTTCACCGTAAATTATCCAGTACAGAAGATATTCCTGTATATCTGGAAAAGTGCAATGTATCTGTGGACTACTTTTATGTCCCAGGATTTTCTGTGGCCAAAAGGACTACTAGAACACAAAACAGACTAAATCTACTTGCAGTTCCCAAAAACATGTTTTATTCTTCAAATATTACATAGAACAAGGGTGACTTTCAACCTATTAAAGAGTAAGCTTCAAGAAGCTTCAAGAAGCCTCCTTTTGTCCAGAAAAGTCAATGCAGCACTCTGGACCTCATTCAGCCTGGGTCCACACTGCCCACCCCAGTCCTGTGAGAAAATAGTTTTCAGCCTATTTGATAGTATCAGAGTGTATTTGAAGAGCTGTCAGGTCCAAATCAATTTAAAAATAAAGACAGGAGAACAGGAACCATGATGGAGCCCATCTAGACAGGGGTGTCAAACTCATTTTCATCGAGGGCCACATAAGCCTTATGGTTCCTTTCAAAGGGCCATTGAATCAATGGATGGAGAATCCATGGATACAGACTATCAATTATAATTTTTGTTACATGGTGGTCAGTGCTCTTTAGTTTTTACCCAACTTGGGATCCCAGATGTTATTGAATGACAACTCCCATCACTTTTGATTATACCCTGGGCCCTGAGATTGGGTTGGGGAAAAGTGAAAGGACATTTAATGGCAGTCATCATATCCACAAACCTTGTATTTACATTCAAACCCCTCTCTCCTGACTAAACAGAACAAACTGCAGCCTTCCAGATGTTACTGTATCACAACTCCCATCAGCTCTAGTCATGATGTCTAATGATGAGCAATACAGGAGTTGTAGTCCAGCATTGTGTGAAGGGCCACATAAAATGACATGGAGGGCCAAATTAGTCCCATGGGTTTTGAGACTGACATGCGTGATCTAGACAGTTCATTAGTTCAGCAGATTAAACAGGACATTTGATCACAATCTTTCCTACTATGACAAGATATTCCATATCTATATTTAGAGTTCAATTGTTTTTTCTAAATTTGCATCTATAATTATAAAGCAGCATAGAAAATTTTATGCAAATATGTGCCTAATTTTGTCCCTTCTCTCTCTTCCTCTTGACAATCCATACGTGATCATTTAGTTTCTCTCTGACATTTAAAATCTTTTGTGCAGGAGGACATCAAAGAGAAAGAGTAGTGAGGTTCCCAGATCTCCAAGCCTGGAGTTGTGTTCAAGTTTAGAACCTCTTCTCCCATTTTCAGGGCAAAGGTTGGGAATCTCAGGACAACAGTGCTTGCTGGAAAAATTGTTTATGTGTATTCCTAATTACTTAGACTTCGTGTGCCTATTTTAATTTGAATGGTGTGCTTTGCATAACTGGAGTTGACACATTATTGTGCTTAATAACATAATCATCATGCCCTTGTAGTATCACCAATCCTATCCGTCATGATATCACAAGAGGTCATTTGGGCTCTAGAATCTCAGGGGTAATCTTAAACAGTAGTAGCAACAGCAATATGGACACAAAGGAACATAGTGCCACATGAGTTCTCAGGTGCAGTCCAGTGTGATTCATCTTAGGAATAGATGACATCCAAATGTGAATTAGAGAGCAGTCCCCAAAGGATGCAATGCCTACTGCCTTAACAGCAGGTCAACCTATTCATCCCCTTAGATGCCCTTTCTTTACACAAAAAGAGCATAGATAGCATCTTCCTTGTACTCTCATTCTGTGGAGCGCTTTATTGCTTACTAAGCCCCAGTGATGCCTGTAATTAACCAAAAGCAATTGTTCCATGCTTAATTTCTAAAATGAGAGATGCTGTGGTTGAAGGCTTCTTGGAAGCCACACCCTGTGGAACAGAAGCCCTTCCCCCTAACCCGCTTTGTAATTTTAGGAGGACTACTGATGCTTAGTCATTATAATGGTGAAAGACCATCTGAATGTACTTAAAGGCTCTGTTCTTCAGTAATCCAGTATGTATTATAAGGGTTAGAAAGCCCTGTTTCTCAAAACAAGCTCCAGGGACTGCCTTGAATACACCCCTTTTTTAAAAAAGGTTATTATCTTGATAAAATCTATAGGGCTCTGATTAGATAATAGTATTACAAAAAGCAAGCAGATAGAATAATACTCCATGACGATATAGTTAACTAATGGTTTTCAATATATAGTCCAGCCTCCTCAGGGAGTGACAGACTCCCCCCTCTATTCCCTTTTTGACTTTGAGACCATCCACACTGTAGTATTATAGCAGTCGAACACCAAATTAACTGGGTTGTTGTGCATTTTCAGGGCTGTATGGTCATGTTTCAGACATTTCACCCACATCTATGGCAGGCATCCTCAGAGGAATCGTGGAATTTGTGTGGCACCAGAGCTATCTGACAGAAAAGGTATACATCTCATAAAATTCAGAATTATTATTATTATTATTTAAATGTGAATGGATGATATGCTCCAATTGGTACATACCACACACTTGCAAGTGGGCTACAGTAGCTTTTGAAAACAAATATAGTGAATGTCTTGCTATGTATGGAAACAAGCCTTTGGTCTTGACTAGACTAGTTCTAGAAATCAGTTTGTGAACTGGCTATTTGGCAACCTGAGCCAAATGAGGGGTGGGGTACTTTTTGACCTGTTGGTGTTTTGGCCTAGAATTCCTAACTCACACCTATCTTTTGCACCATAGTACAATATAAATTAAGATTGGAATCATATTGGCTATTCCCAATTGGAGTGGACTCATTGAATCACTTCTTGATTCATGTAAGTAAATGCCATTCATTTGTCAGTCTCAAGTTGACACTATCAATATAATTCATGCCTTTATCAGCAATGCATTATTATAGCAAAAAACAAAAAAACAAAACCTCAGCTAGAAATATGAACCTTTCTGGGAACGCCTTCCATCATACTAAAACTAAGAAACTAAGATCAGGATCAGGGGATTAGGAGGGTCATTGCCATGCTTTTTGTTCAGTGAGAGATCTGGATGACATATACCAGTGTGGATGGTTTGAATACCTAACTGGCCCCTTACATCTATTTCTGACTGAAGGACAGAAAAGATGAAGCTACACCACTTTGCATGCTCTGGACAGATGCTTCCTAAACTCTGTTTCACAAGAAAGTATGTCTACCAGGTCTCAGTATAATGGCTGAAGCCTCAGGGAATTGTTGTGCTGGGTCATGTAGATAGACATCATAGTAGGCAATGTTGATGGAAAGTTTCTAGCAACAGCATACTGGTTCTTCAGTTTCCCAAGTAATGTGTCTTCAAGGTGCATATTGACTCATGGCGTTCCCATTAATTTCAAAGGTTTTTTTTAGACAGGAAGACTTAGTGGTGGGTTTATGAGCTCCTTCCTCTGAAATATAGCCCACAGCACTTGCCATTTGTTGGCAGTCACTATAAAAGGGTGGTTCCAAAAGGTAAAGCTTGAACATAAAATTACGTATTTAGTAACCAATCACTAAGAAGCTGGAACTGTTCTCTTTTTGCCTTTAGTAACCAGAGTTGTAATGAGGTTTTTGCCCACTCTTTCTTTACTGAGTATGTTCTAAGTCAGAGCAATGGAAGAGGGGAAGACATCTTCTTTGTAGATTGTTATGCATCTAATGAAAAGCAGAAGAGTCAGAAAAAAGAGAGAAGATGAGTGAGAGAAAAAGAGGAGGAAGAGGAAACACATTGAAAATATAAGTTGTCTTAGAGAGTCAGGTTATTTGGGATTTTTTTTAAATTAAGTTAACTTTCTAGCCTTATCTATTCTGACCAAGTGAAATGAGAAGGAGAGGTAGGCAATTCAGCCAAAAGGCATGCTGTTTTGGAGTCCATTTTTGGCTAACCCTTTATTTATTTATTTATTTATTTCAGACATTTATATCCTGTCCTTCTCACCCACAAGGGGGGACTCAGGGCGGCCTCACAATCAGCAATCATTAGATGCTAGAAAACATAATATTTAAATCAATTTAAAAGATGTAATTCAAGTCATGATCCAGATCTGCCCATTATCAGTCATAAAATCATTTTTACTATTAATGCTGCATCTGCTGCTCAAATGCCTGGTCCCACAACCAAGTTTTAAGTTTATTACAAAAGGATAGGAGGGAGGGAGTTCCACAGACAGAGGGGGCACCACTAAAAAGGCCCTGTTCCTCATTCCCACTAATTGGGCTTGCGAAGGTGGTGAGATTGAGAACAGGGCCTCCCTCAATGATCTTAAACTGTGAGGAGGATCATAGCGGGAGATACATTCAGACAAGTAAACTGGGCTGGAACCATTTAGAGCTTTATAGGCCAAAGCCAACACTTTGAATTGTGCTCAGTAGCAGATTGGCAGCCACTGGAGCTGACGTAACGGGCGGGTGGTGGTGGTATGCTCCCTGTATGCCTTTCCAGTGAGCAGTCTGGCTACTGCCTGTTGGACTAGTTGAAACTTCCAAACAGTCTTCAAAGGCAGCCCCATATAGAGTGCATTGAAGTAGTTTATTCGAGATGTAACAAGAGCGTGGACCACCGTAGCCAAGTCAGGCTTCCTAAGGTACGTGCACAATT
Source organism: Anolis carolinensis (assembly GCF_035594765.1). Classification (NCBI taxonomy): domain Eukaryota; kingdom Metazoa; phylum Chordata; class Lepidosauria; order Squamata; family Anolidae; genus Anolis; species Anolis carolinensis. The sequence continues at coordinate 40,788,572 of NC_085842.1, forward strand.
GGCACACAAGTTATAATCATGCAAAACCTCCCCTAGCCACTGCTGAAACCTAGGTTTCCAAGCTCAACAATGAATCTAGAATCACTCTCCAGCTGCGAACCTGCGCCTTCAAGGGGAGCGTAACCCCATCCAGCACAGAATGTAACCCTATGCCCTGTTCGGCCTTACGACTGACTAGGAGGACCTCTGTTTTGTCTGGATTTGTTCGCCCTCATCCAGTTCAACACAGCTGCCATGCATCAGTTCAGGACCTGCACAGCCTCCTTAGTGACAGGTGGAAAGGAGTGACAGAGTTGGACATCATCTGCGTACATTCTGTTTACCAGAAATGTTACTCTAATTGGGAGGAGTGTTGCTGTTTTCATTTGGCAAAGATTCGGCCCATTGCCTACAATGGGAAACTTTAAAGGCTCAATCCTCGGTCATTTTAAGGCCTGACTGCATAAAACCTACCCCAGTTTTAGACCCCATTTACAACTGCAGGCCTGCCAAGTTTCAGAATAATTCACCAATCTGGTGATTTTTTAGAATTATTTTACGTTTTTACCATAACATTTTAAAAAAATAAGACAAACCACAAGAGAGGGTTTTGGGAATTGTAGTCACTGGTTGTGTCAATTCTCAGCCAATCAGAGCATGGATACAACTGGGACTTTTCTTGGCTGAGAAACAAAGAGAGAAAAATACTTTGACTCCCATCATGCTCCAAGAGGAACTCAGAGACTATTCAATGCCCGGCCCATGCAAGTACTGCTGGGAAAGTGAGTTGCTAGCAGGGCTCTCTTTGGAGGAGGAGCCTAGGGAACTTTTCCAAAAGGTGGACGTTGCTGCCACCGAATAGGGAGAAAAAACGCTGTAGGGTCTTCTCCAGGTATAATGCAGACTTAACTCCATCCTCTCCAGTAGCTGATAAATCTGGCTGACTTGATCCATTTTGCCCAGCTTTTCGATTCCCTCCTCCCCATTCTGTTTTTGGGGACCACTGAATATTACAAATCACTTTCGGTCAAATTGATTTGGGTCGAAGCCTAATGAGAAGGAGAAAGAAACAAACAAAAAGCGAGAAGTGTAAACACAAGTAGGTCAGTGAGGGTTGCGGTGGGAAGATAACTGCTTTGCTGGGCTGGCGATTCCAGACTGTGGCACAGGGCACACACTGAGAGCTTTATCTCTCCAATCTGCTGTGCTGCAATAGTAGATAGCTGAAACAAAATCTGGACTAAAATTTGGCTGCGTCTGCACTGTAGAATTAATGCAGATTGGCACCACTGTAACTTCCATGGTTCAATGTTATGGAAACATAGGATTTGTCATTATACAAGATCTTTAGCCCTCTCTGCCAATGAGTGCTGGTGTCCCACCAAACTGCCAATTCCAGGATTCAGTAGCATTGAGCTATTGCAGTGAAAGTAGTATCAAACTACATCAACACTACAGTGGGGATTCACTGTTGTACTGATGTGGAAGTGGCCTAGGCAACAACTGTTCCCTGGTCTTAGTTGCCTCAGTAATATACGGTATTCAGCCGTAGTCCATGTGGGACAGATGATGGAGGTAAAATATTCATTGAATCAGTGAGCTCCAGTTTCACACTCTAATCTCTGTTTCTTAAAGGTCAAAAACATAAAAATTCAACAATTTGCCAATGCTTTCCTCTTTCTTCTTTCTCTGACTTATAGCCTTACACTTGGGAATTAGTACAGAATTTTTTTTTATCAAGTCAAGGCTCAGAGAAGCAGAAGCAGACATATAAAGATAGTTATAAAATTCAGTGATCACACAAACACATTGGAGAATCTGGATTTTCAAACTGAACAAATATGTTTCCTTTGCTACAAATATCTAGAAAAAAATTAGTCTCTAAATTGCCGTGGTGTACATTGATTAACACCAATTAAGGCTCTGCCCCCTTGTATGTCATTTCAAGAAGTAATTATACATAATTATTGTCAATTACAGACTGCTGAAAAGCATTATGCATATGTCATCCTCTCCAAAATCCAAATCATTTGGGCTACCTGAAAACATGCACAAAAGCCATACAAGGGTTTTGCGGTACAATCCTACATATGTTTATTCAGAAGTCAACTCCTTTGAGTTTAGTGGAACTTGTTAGTGGGGAAGTGGGTGTAGAATTACAACCTTAGAATTTAACCTCAAATCAAACATGCTTGAATAGCTCTCTGATAATGTGGATTGAAAAGAATCTAATTGCATCGCATGTGCACTACTGAAAGAAATGGAAGTAAATAAATATAAAGAACTGCCTTGGTTTAATATGTTTTTTCTTTCTTTATTGAATTTCTATTTCACATTTCCCACAAGAGCCATGGAAGAGAGGGATTTTTGTGGCTGGCTACTCGTGTGACCTTTCTTTGTGAGGACCCTTGGAATATAGTTTCCAGAATTTCTCACCACTAGTTAAAATATCTAGGGCAGGTGGGAGTTGTACTGTAATAACTTATGAAAGCTGGCATGTTCCCCTTTCCAGGCTTCAATAATATATTTTTGAGCCTACAAACAACACCTTCTGTCTTTTCAAAATATATTTCTACTATTGCTAACTTTAAAAAATGATGTTCACTTTCCCATCATAGCTAAACCCAGGAAGTAATTATTGTTCCTTGGGGTGGCTACTTTTAGATATCATAGGGATGGAAATAATATTTTTAAAAATGCTTTTAAAATTGTTAAAAACAATGTTAACTCAAGTGTCAAAAAAACTTAAGAAAAATCCTGGACTGATGATAATATTTACAGTTCGTAAAAACTATAGTTTGGTGAAACACCAGTACTGACAGAAAAACTAACTCCAAATCCCATAGCATTGAACCATGGTAGTTAAAATGGTGTCAAACTGCACTAATTCTACAGTGTAGATGTACCTATATCTTGTGCAAAACTCATGCATTTTCTGTGCAGGAAAATGAATTTTCTGAACAGGAAATAAGATTTCTGGACACCAGTTTTTTTCTGCACAGAAAATACAAAATAATCTTATAAAATTGTGTGCAGAATAAGTTCCACGATTATTAATATCTTTGAAAAACTCGTTATTTTTATACTCTGGTTCTGCATATGTGAGCAAAATGGGATACTATAGTCTGTTACAAATGATGAATTAAGACTTTAGATATTTTTCCTATGGGAATGCAACTGTTGAGGTGAACCTGAACCTTTCACAGAATAATTTCCAAAAAAAAAGTACAGTAGAGTCTCACTTATCCAACATAAACGGGCCAGCAGAACGTTGGATAAGCCAATATGTTGGATAATAAGGAGGGATTACGGAAAAGCCTATTAAACATCAAATTAGGTTATGATTGTACAAGTTAAGCACCAAAACATCATGTTATACAATAAATTTGACAGAAAAAGTAGTTCAATACGCAGTAATGCTATGTAGTAATTACTGTATTTACAAATTTAGCACCAAAATATCACAATGTTTTGAAAACATTGACTACAAAAATGTGTTGGATAATCCAGAATGTTGGATAAGCGAGTGTTGGATAAGTGAGACTCTACTGTATATGGGAACATGAGACTAAGGCTCACTGAATCCTGTGTGCATCATAATAAACCATAGCTGGAATCCTGTTGTTGTCGTAACTTCCTCTACATAAGAGGTTTGACATTTTTGTCCATTGCAAAACATCAGCATTAGGTTCAAGGATTAGGACACAGAGCTTAGAGGTAAATTGGGTTGTTGGAAACTGAGTTGTCCATCAGGATGCACAACACTGCTATTCAACGTAAGGAGTGTGTAGCCTGATCACATCTCTACACGTGCCACTTTACGTTATGCAACTGTGATAGAGGCTCATGGCAAGTAGCTTACTATGATTTCTATATGCAATGTATGTGTGTTTAAAAAGTGATTTTAATGACTTCCAGAGATTACTCTTGCAGATATGACTTTATTCAGAACCAGTTTTATGGTTTCTGTGACATTGTTGAGGTTTTGTACACATATGGCATTCATTGTATGCAACAAACCACACGAGTAATTTGGGCAATTTGAATCCTTATCCCTACAAGCCGAAGTGGGCAACTGAAGCAGGGCTGTGGGCTGCACTCAGGCACTTGGAATTACTCAGGCAGTAGATTTTGATTCCCCCAATTTTTCATTTCAAATGAATCCAGTCATTTATAGAGTACATATAATCATGTATAAGTCTAGACATTCCATTCTAGAACCAATCTAAACAACCAGGATCGATATATCAGTGTGTCAGTGTTAACACTGTTTCTTAACGCTTATTTAAAAACCAGCAATCCCATTCTCTGAGTAGAGTGGCAAAAGGCAAGAGCTTAATCCATCCTGGGATCACTTGAAAGAAGCAGAGAGATCCCTATACTCTCTCTGCTGTATTAGTACAACTTCTGAACTTTTTGAATGCCTCAGTGGGAAAATAGTGGTGGCGGCTAGTGATGACTGGTCCCCTGAGTTGGCACTGATGCTTCCCCCTTTTCATGGAATAACCCTTGACTGACCCATGTGCCACATCAAAATCCATAATTTTGTCCCCAAACCTGCCCTTGACTTATGCGTGAGGTTGACTTATACATAAACATATTCTGTAAATAATTTTAAGCTAGACTGAAGAGAGTAAGGAGGGTCAAAGGAGGGGGTGGGAGTGTTCACACATTTTCCTGTTGAACCAAGTTGAGGCTCATCTTGGCCAAGATATAGGGTGCATTATTCACTGATAAAAACATTTTCTGTTCAAGCTGGAAAAAAACATTCATTCCATACATCACCATCTTTCTTTTCTTTTTCCTTCTTTATTTTTTTGGGGAAAAATCATAGTTATCACATTCTCCTTATGCACAAAAAAACATTCCCAACTGTGCTGTGGATACATCTGTACCAGAGGTTTCCTTCCATGCTGCTGCATTTCAATAAGCAACACTGGCCATTCTCTCAGGGTTACACATTGTTCCAAAGCCAGACAGCAACACTGCTGTACCATGGTCAAAATTGCTACTGCTTAGGTCCAGCTGAAGAGGCAGGACCCTTGCACCTGTTTTTTTTAAAGTCCCATTCACACCTATTTGCATTTTGTCATCTATTTCAACAGTCAGTATTTTCTAATAGAATCCTTAAAAATTCTCAAGAGAACCATACACAGGTGTTGTAAGTTGGCAAGCTCCTACCTAGCTGGGGACTACTGACACCCAATTTGCAGCCCTATAAGTAAAAAAAGGTACAACAGAAACAAAACAAATTTCTTCTTTCCCACTGTCTCATCTGGAAACAATATCGTACACATCTTGATGTCAAACGCCCACTTGTTTAAAGCATATAGGGAGAGAGAGAGAAATAACTCACATCCACCATAGCACACAATACATTTTGAGCCCTATGTATATAACTACCCATGTTGAAGCTTTTGTTGCTTTGTTGTACTTCCAAAAAAACAGACCCCAATCTACCCTGAGGACAGACCCTTCAAACTGACTTTGTAATGGGTTTGAAGTATTTATCTCCCATGGGTAGACTTTATGTCTGACATGATCAGGGTGTATTCATTTCATTATGGATTTCAGAAGAAGGCAGTACTGAAGTTACCTCTCAGCAAAGAATAGCAGTTAACAAATGCCAGGAAACTAGAGCACCAGAAAACAATTCTATACTCAAAACAAGTTCATGCTGACACCACACAACTGTACCATTTACAATTGTTTTGGTTTACCCCCCAAAAAGTAGTTGAAATTTTAGTGATTTTGGCCTTCACTCAGATCTTTAACCTTTTTAACATTTTGGGTTCAAATCCAACTGCCAATCCCTACCAGAGGAGATGAACTGAATCAATGGGATTTACGTAGTGTATATATTCATGTATAAGTCTAATTTTTTTGTCAAATAATTAACCCAAGACCCTGGGCCAACTTAACCATGGGTCAATGTATTGTACTGTAACTCTTATAAAAAAGGAGCCATCCTCCTCTCTGAGTAGAGTGGTGAAATATGAGAGCTTTGTCTGTCCCAGGAGAATGAAAAAGAAACAACAGCTCTCAGCTACAACATAACTTCTGGCTTTTAAATTGGCAATAGAAGCCAGGGGCATTGTTGGCACTTTACCCAATCCACAGAGTGACTCTTGGGTAATTTTGGCCCTCTTTAAAGAGTGTTAACCTTTCTCTCAGATCATTAACTACTAAATGGATAATTTTGGACCCAAAAAACCTGCCCTCGACTTTTATGAGATCAACTCATACATGAGTATATACGGTAAATGTTGAATTACCATTCAATAATTGTTTTAATATATCTTTTTTACTTGGGACAAGCAAATGGACACAGGTCTATATTTTTTCTGCATTTGAAAAAGGGAAAAACTTGCTTTCATTTTATTTCCAGTGATAGATGCCTGTATTTGTTTTAAAGAGTAACATAAAATGAAGGTGTTAGTAGAGCCCCAAAACTTCCTCAAGAGCTAATTAATTTTCTAAAGGCTCTTTTTCATTTTGTTTTAAGCAGGTACAGAAAGTAAAGGATTGCTGATCCAGATGAAATTTGATGGCAAATAAAATAAAATAAGGATTCTCAAGCTCTGTTTCTTTAGCTCATCCCAAAAAAACATGATGAATGTGCACGGATTTCCCAGTGACTCCTAAGATAAAAACATTCCTCAGTTATTACAAAATACAAAAATATTTTCTCCAAACTCTCACTTACTTTTGCATTTTTCACAACAAATCATGGAATTAATTTACATTTCCTTACAATCTGGCAGAAGAATGGTGAAAGAAAATGATGAAAATGGAGAGCAAAAAAAGGAGAGAGAATACATGAGTTGCTAACTGCAGGTTATCAAAAACAATGGCAACTAAAAACAGATGGGTGAACTGGATATTAGTTGGGTGGTGGCTAGTTGTAGGAAGGAGATAAACTTTTACTTATTCATGCTAAAATAAATTTGATCCCTCCCCTCTCATCCCCAAAATAAAATGTGCAAAATATATTCACCATGCCAACAATTATGACTATTTATAGACCTTGTGTCTATGACCTTCTTACAGCTCCCTGCTTGCCAGGATGTTTCGTTACAATAAAAAGCGCTTTAAGACCTACAACAGTGCAAGTTGATGAAGTAATTACATTCTCCAACACTGTGCTTGGGTAAAACACGGTTATGCTATGATACAGTTTTTGCTCTTTTGCCTTTTCCGGCTATGTAACTGTCCACGACCACCTAGTGTGGAAGACTTAGGCATGCTGTAGGAACCATATTTGTGAAGCAGGTCTTCACCAGCAACGTACTGGAGACGACTGGGTTGAGGGATTGGCTCTCCCAGGAAGTAGCCTTCATTGTCAGATTCAGAGGAGGAAGAGCATGTAGAACACCAATCATATTCAGCAAAGTAGGGTCCCCATCGCTCAGTAAAGTGGTTTTGCAAAGCAAGGTCTGACACAGTCCTGGGGCACTGACCATAAAGATTTCTTCGTGCACCCTGATCCACACTTTCCCTGCAACCTCTCTGCTGTAAGAACTGATCATAATCCTCCCGGGCTCGTAGAGAGGGCCTTTCTTTCAACTTGTAACTCTGTTCACTGGCAAGGTGGAGGGCATTGTCTGAGCGGGAGCGCCTGGAGCGCCGGGGCCTGTGGTGGCGGGAGCGTCGATCATCATCCCGGAGATTAGTTCGTCTGGGAGTTCGCTCACTCATAGGGGGATGCCTGGCACTCTCCTGCCCAGCCAATTTAGTTCCTGGCATTGCATCACCATAGTCAAAGCTCTGGTGCATCCTCCCACGGGACGGTGTGTCTCTGTAGCCAATCGGATTGGCAAGATCATGAAGGTTGGCTTCCATATCTTGGTACTGTTGGACAGATAGCAAGCTACGGACAGATTCTGCACTTCTGAACTGGACAGATGAATTCAATGTTCCCATATTACTCATCTTCTCTGACACATTCATTCCAGAATCCTTGCTGAGATCAGGCATGGAAAAACGAGAGAGATGCTCTTGTCGCTTGGTGCCCCCATCCGCAGAGAGACCTTTTGGGGAAAAAAAAGAGAAGAAAGAGAAAATAATTAAATATATTACATGGCATTCTCAGTTTATTTCTCAAACACTGTTGGATTATGAACATCACAATCACATTCTCAGCTTCAGATAAAGGCAAAGGCAACCCCTTCTGAGAAATCTTGCCAAGAAACACCAGAAGAGGGTCAACATATGGTTGACATGATCAGAATCAAATTTAATACACATAACAGTAACACTTGGACTTCATGGGAGTGAGATTGCAGTGGCACCAGGGGTCACATTTCTGTCCCTCTGCAGCTGCATGAACTGCCAAAACATGTAAAAAGACAAAACAAAACGGGGAAAAAAGAGAACAGCAAGAAGTACAGTGCTGGCTTTGAAAAGCAGTTTTCCTGCAATCTATTTAAACGGTGAACTGCTATACAAAGACTGACAATTTGCCCCTTTTAAAGTCCAAGTACTTGTGAGGGAAGACATATGGGGCATCAGCATCACATGTTGCCCACTTCTAATTTACAAAGATCATTTCAACTCCATTTGGTAGAAATGGAGCAACCTTGAATGAAATGGAGACATGACACAGTTAGAATTACCACAGGCTAAATACTACCTCATGTGAGAGAATATTTTTTAATTCAGTTGTACACATGTACAGATCACATAAGCAATATAGAATATAATATCCTTGGATTTCACCAGTGTCAGAACAGACTGTCAAAAATTCAGTCTAAAGATTATGAGTGAAAATGTTTTCTCAAATTTAGCTCAGATACAGAAATAATCTTCCAGTCAGATGTGAAGTGAGAAGAAATGTGTGATTTACTGGAGGAAGAACAAAAGAAGTTGTAATAATAGCAAGGTTTCGCTTTGCTTGTCACTCTTGATAGATCTGAACCATCTAGGCGAAGAAAAAATATAGACTCTACTAACTTTCTTGGGATTTCTTAGGCAGGGAGCTCTGAGAGATAGACTCCCATTGCTAAAATTGCCAGACCAGATCCAGATGGGGCTCTTGTAGCATTAAACCTCAACAGATCTCAGATCAGGAGAAGATACTATAAAACTCTATCAAACTAAGCAAAGGTTCCTATCCTTCCTCAGCTTCAAAATCCTGACTTTCAGCAATAGCCATCCCTTTCCAACATGGCTATTGCCCCACTGATGCTGTTGGCCATGGAGCCTGGGGCAGCTCCCAGTTCTCTTCTTGATGTCAATTCCTTCATGCCCCTTCCCAATGTCCATTGGTGTTGACTGTAGTTGGACAATTATATAAGGCAGACTTACCTAGCAAATAAAATGTTTCCCATCTATGTGTGCCATCTATGTACTGTGGCCTACTATAGGCATTGACACTATCCTATAAGAAGCTCATCCTAAAAGAGATCAATCATAAAGAAGAAAGATACATGGACCCAAACTATGAGCAGTGGTACATTTGCCAGCTCTATAGGCTCAGAAGTATGAATTGGCAGCAAACCTCTTCCTTTGTAGCATGTATTCTCGCTTGGGCTATATACTTTATGTCTGCTGTTCATGGAATATTTCTGACTCACAAGGGCTCCTTCACTGAGAGTTATATTCTGCTCATAAATTCCCAAACATCAGATGACTGACTTTGGCACCTCAGCAAGTCACTCTCTTTCACCGTGTGACTGAATGTCTCACTTTGTACAAAACCCATTATTGTAATCTGAAAAGGGGGTCTTTGTACAAAGACCATGTAATTGAAACAGGGACAATTCTGTTGTTCTCCAAAAGAGGGCGGTAGTAAACAGACACAAACGGAGCACAGGATTAGCCATTTTTGCAACATTTAACACTTGTGGTGATAAGCTTGAAAATATAATGGCAATATATCATAATCATGGGTCTTTCCCATTAAATATTAATAGATTTCCAGCCAAGCAGTTTGAGATCTAAACTCTGCTGTATAATGGGTCTGGTGTCTAGTTCTGGTGATATCCAATGCTTTCTTTTCTATGCTTAGCTTCTTATTCTACAGTTTCAACAAAAATATATATTGAAACATCAATGCAGTTTGACATCAATTTAACTTCTATTGCTCAATGCTCTAGAATCATGGGAGCTGGAGTTTTAAAAGGTAATTTGCCTTCTCTGTCAAAGAGGGCTGGTGCCTCACCAAACTACAAATTCCACTATTCCATAGCATTTAGACGAGGCACTGTCAAATTGTATTAATTCTATAGTGCAGGTGCACCCTTAGTTCTCTACTGAATACTGGGAATCCATGGTCTTCAGTATTTGTGGGTGATTTATTTGTGGTTGGAAGAAAGGAGAAAAGAAGAGAAACACTGCCTTTTTCGTTGCCCATACGTTACATGGGCACCTTTGTGATATTACAGAAGATGATAATGTGCCTCTGTTGAATCCCACTAAAATGGTGACAGATTACGGTAACTCAGATTGAGTAACTACTGAAAATCTGGATCATGGAATGGCATGCTAGCCTACAAAAAGAATTGTTCCAGGATATTATCTAGTCAAGGCCAAAGTTTTGTGTTATTCTTTCCAACTAAATTTTAAAAGATTCACTCGTGCACCTAAATATGGAGATATAGTTGAGGAGACAGGCTACCCACTCACTTTTCTGCAACTCAGTCTATGAAATATTCAATTGCCTATACAGGTACTTCCTAGAAACAGCCAATTCACTATTGTGAAACATTATTCCAGAAATGATCCACACACTAGAAAAAGCTTTCTGTTTATCATAAAATAATAAATGCAAAAATGCAGATCATTAATATCTAATTTCATTGCCCCGGTGGCGCAATGGGTTAAACTCTTGTGTCAGCAGGACTGGTCGACCAAAGGGTTTTCGCTTCAAATCTGGGGAGTGGGGTAAACTCACATCTGTTGAGCTTCCCATGGAAGAACATGAGAGAAGCCTCCCACAGGATGGTAAAAACATCAATCATCCAGACGTCCCCTGGGCAACGTCCTTGCAGACGGCCAATTCTCTCACACCAGAAGCAACTTGCAGTTTCTCAAGTCGCTTCTGACATGAAAATATATATATATATAAATGAGTCATTTTATGGGTCATAACAAATAGGGTTGTCAGCTGTTTAGCTGGTTAACTGTTTACCTTTTAACTGATTATATTGGCCTATGTATGTGTGTGTGAAATATTGCAATAAACTTGTTTTTTTCAAGGATCCTGGAATGACACAATTATTTTTCTGCATTTTGCAATAATGGCTTTAGGAAACACACACACACATACATACATACATACACACACACACTTGTTTTGTTGCTTGTCTGCTGGAAATTTCTAGTGTATTTCACAGAGTCCCAGGGTAGCAACCCAGTTCAAACTGAACAGTGGCCTCTCAGCCACTGCCCTCTTTAACATGAAGACATACTCAATGTTTTCTCAGGAACACCATCCACACATTGTGGGCAAAATGTCCTTAATAAATGCCTGTATTTCAGTATGGATCCCTTTACCAAAAAAGCCACTCGTGACAAATTTCTGAAGAAGTAGAGGTTCCCTAAAGCATGAAAACCACCATCATAGACTTAGCTATAATAAATACAAAGCCTTAATATTACATCTGTTAACTACTATAATGTAATGTTCCTCTCCTAGGCTACAAGCTTAGCCAGTGATTTCTGAATCATCAAAAGCTAACAGGACAGCATTGTTCTCCTGGGCAGCTTGTATTATTCAGTGATGTTTCAAACACACCATATTCCTTGTCATTTCAGAGCTTTGGGCAGTTTGTTCAATATATCATGAGTACTGAATTCCTTCAAGAAAATGCTGATGTGGTTTTTTAATGTCTGCATTTCACATTCCTTTGCTCATTTTGGAGTATAAACAGTATCTCTTCTACAAAATCAGAAGCTTGGTCTAACCAGAAGGCTTTCAAAATCTAGTTGATTTAGTACCATTCACTCATTGAGTGCAGCAAACCCCAGCCATATTTATCTATTTTTTTTCTAATTCAGAAATAATTATTCCATCTACTTACAGATGCTACTGAATGGTCACCACTGTTTATTTTTGGCTGTAGTCTACTATGAGAGATGTAACTGTGGCAAAGTGCTTCCACCAGGCAACGGCTGCTATTTCCATGGTCTCTCAATGAAGAATGAAATGCCTTGCATAGGATGACGGTCAGATTGAGCACAAACCTACTGTAAGGTAACGGTAAAGATTTCCACCTGATATTAAGCCTAGTCATGACCAACTTTGGGGTTGGTGCTCATCTCCATTTCTAAGCCAAAGAGCCGGCGTTGTCTGTAGACACCTCCAAGGTCATGTGGCCAGTATGACTGGGTGGAGCAGTACCTATTGATCTACTTACATTTGCATGTTTGTGAACTGCTAGGTTGGCAGAAGCAGGGGCTAACAGGGGGAGCTCACTCCACTTCCCGTATTCGAACTCCAGACCTTTTGTCAGCAAGTTCAGCAGGTTAGCAGTTTAATCTGCTGCGCCACCAGAGGCCTACTGTAGGCATTTAAAATGTTAGTGTTCACGACCTTCAATTTAGATTGCTAGTCTAAGAATGCTTTATGATGAAATTAGATGTGACAAAGAACATCAGGTTGCAGCAAGAATGGAGAACTGCTGACAGGCAAGAGCAGACAATATTGGGCTAGCTAGACGGACAAATGGGCATTGTATTAGAGGGCTTCCGGTGTCACAGGACATTCCTCCAGGGACATAACACAATGACAGTGTATCACATATCACTGTCACTATGTGTTAAGAGGGAAGGGAAAAGTAAGAACTTGACCTGAGTCTACCAACTCTATGTTCTTCCACACATCCAGTTCCAATATCAGCCATCAGCCATGCATACCTCCTTGGATAGAAATACAGACAGTCAGTCTGCTCACTCATTAGCTCTTCCTGTCTTTCTCCTCTCTTGGAGTTCTGGAGAAAAATCGGCTATGTAAAAGGTTCCCCTAGAGCTGCAAGTCAAACAGCCTTGAGATCAATGGGTGGAAGTATTAACTTGTTAGTGGAGCATCTTACGCGGAAGAAAGAAAAGTGCCCATCCCCACATGAGTACTGGGATATATTCAGAATTGGGTCAATGTTCTTCTTTGCTGCCAGAGACCAACTTTCTGTCCCCCTCCCCTCCTCTTCCGCCTCCGCCCCACGAAACAGACACATGGGATTCTCTGATTACTGGAGGGCTGGATTTGTTTCTGGCAAGAATGTAAAACGCCTAGGCTGTCAGGATGACAGAGCTCAGAAACTATTTCAATTAGAATAGAGTCTCCCCTTCTCCTCCCCCCCCCCCCACCTTTAAAATCAAACACAGAATGTTTATTTTGGCATTTGTTCTTTTCAGCTTTTGTCTTTTTCCAACAAGCTTTCTGAACAAACTCATTTGCAAATTCTTTGTCATTTATGCTGGACCCAAGACATGCATCTCTTCTGTAATTCTCTGTCCAATTCCTGTTTATAGATTCTCTGAACTAAGGGAGGGGTGTCTGGGGACAGAAGAGAAAATGCAATTGTATATGTTTCTGCAAACAGAGTTTTCTGGATACTAGCTTTTTGGCAAATGACAGTAAGTATATGATCTCATGATGACAAGTCCTTTTGATTTCTTATTCTCTTTATAAAGAGAATAAGTTGGGATGGTAGGATATCTCTTTAAACCATAACCAGAAAATTCAGAACAATGCTGACCTGCTATCTATCAGAACCATACTTTTTACAATTCTGGGAACTCATGGTTTTACAGTGCTGCTGAACACATACCAAGTCAGCATTAAATATCAGTTTTGGTACATTAGAATTTTTGCTCTTGTCTTCTTTTGGAAGAATATTGTGAGAACCTGAAGCAAAGGGCTATGGATTACATGCAGGACAAAATTCTATCTTCTTTAGTTTCAAAACAAATGGTTAGAACAGAAAAGCTTTCATTTCGCAATTCCACTAGATAACTATTGCTTGCTTATATACAATGAGCAGTACTGCTGACTTGAAGGTTGGGTTGCTGACCTAAAGGTTGCTGGTTCAAATCCAACCCGAGGAGAGCACAGATGAGCTCCCTCTGTCAGCTCCAGCTCCATGAGGGGACATGAGAGAAGCCTCCCACAAGGATGGTAAAACATCAAAAACATCTGGGTGTCCCCTAGGCAATGTCCTTGCAGATGGCTAATTCCTTCACACCAGAAGCGACTTGCAGTTTCTCAAGTGGCTCTTGACATGAAAAATTTCTGGTGTTGCCTTCAAGGTGAATCTAACTTACGGTGACCCCCTCTCAGGATTTTCTTGACAGAATTTATTCAGAGGAGGTTTGCCAATATCTTCTTCAACTGTGAGAGAGTATTACTTGCACAAGATTACCCAGTGGGCATCTATGGCTACATGAGAATTCAACACTGATCTCCCACAGTCCTAACCCAACACTCAAACCACCATACCATATTGTTTCTTCTCTGTTCTATATGTTCACAACTTTCTATAGCAGGGTTTTTCAAACTTTTTCAGTTACGGATCCCTTTTTGAAGCAGAAGGTTCTCATAGAGCCCCAGTAAATGTTTAGATTATATTAATCAGGTATGGGCAAACTTTTTGACCAACATAAACTTAACAGTATTTTAGTGGAATCCAGTCCAACCTTTTTCTGCCATGCAGGAAAAGCAGAATCAAAGCATCACGTGAGTGGTGGAAGAGAAATAGGGTTTTGGAAGCAAGGAAGGCGAGGGAAAAGGGTCTGGGGGGCGAAAGAGAAGAGAAAAAAGGGCTTTTGGCAGCAAGGGAGGGGGGAAGGGGTGGAGCAGGAAAGAGGAGGGAAGGTTTGGAGGAGGGAACCGCTGAACTCTTCAGTATGCTTCGTGGAGCCCCAAGGATTCAGTGGAACACACTTTGAGAACCACTGTTCTATAAAACAGGAATTGTGAGATCTATCCTGGCTGCATTAGTAATTGTGACGGCGCGAGTGGCGCCATTTATATGTCAAACTATAAGTTTCAAGATTTGAATTGCTGTATCATGCCTGATTTTGCCCTTACCCTGTAAATGTAGTTGGATTGGTTATTTATATCTGTCAATCAATGTTGTTTGTACCTGTTATATTGCTCACTCAGCAAAACTGTTTGGCTCCACCTCTTCCTGGAGTAGGACTGTGTTTCCTCCTTTTCATTCCACTCTATCGGATGGACGTGAAAGAGAGGCTTGGCTCTGAAAGCCCTTCAAAAGTTACCTCTCAGCACCAATTCTGAGGTTCTTACCCTTGGGACTCACACTTCATGTTCAGGGCCAACCTGAACAACGTTGAGGAGTCTCAAGCGCCTTCACATCAGTCCTTTGGCAACAGAGGAAGACTCTTGTCTTCAGATATAGGTCATTGGACTGAGGCTGAGTTTGCTCCGGCATTCACAGCCAGAGAAAGAGGGATCTGGACAAGCTTCATGGACTTAAACAACCAAAGACTGTAATGTATATTTTCTTTTACCCCCTTTGTGAAGAATAAACCCAGTTTTTGAGTTAACTACAGTGTTTTGGTCCTTGGGAGTTCCAGTTTCCCTAAAGGAGGGCAAGAAGCAATCCCCTGGGGAAAGATGTCACGTCCATGCCTCTTTCACTAAGAGTTTATAGCCCCAGGCGCGACGGCACAGTGCTGAGAGCAGCCTTCTTTTCCAGAAGTACTGAGAGAGAAGCCTTCTTTTCCAGAACTGCTGAAAGAAGCCTTCCAGAAGTGCCAAGGGAAAAGAAGGAGTGAAAGGGCCTTAAATTTGCCAAGCCCATAGTCTCCTAAAGATAAAGAAGTCAAAGGAAGCCCAGCCTTCAAAAAGTTGAGACATTTACAAGCTTTCCCGCTCTTTTGCATCTCAAGCCACCAGCAAATTGCTACATTCAGCTCTTGTAGCTGCAGCAAGTTCAAGCCTTCTGCAAAGTGGATACATTTTGCTAGAAGCCTAGCCTTTGCAAAATTGAGACTTTGCAAGCTTTCCCCCCCTTTTTGCATCTGAAGCAAGCCTTTGCAAATTGAGACATTTGCAGCAAGATCAAGCTTTCTGCAAAGTGGATACATTTTGCTAGAAGCCAAGCCTTTGCAAAATTGAAACATTGGCTAGGTTCCCCGCCTTTTCTGTTTATCAAGCAAGCCAGCAAATCGCTACATTCAGCTCTTGCAACTGCACAAGATCAAGCTTTTTGCAAAGTAGATACATTTCTCCAGAAGCCAGCCTTTACAGCTCTACCAAGCCTCTTCCAGAAACCAGTTTGCAAAGCAATAAATTCCAACCTTCTGCAGTTCCTGCCATTTTTTCAAAGCCTGCTGCAAGTTTATGAAAGCCCAGGCTTAACTTCCCAGTTAAGCAGCTGTTTTAATTTTCTTGTTTAAAATATTGCATTGCCCTTTTGTGTGCCTTTAATTGTATAGTTATATAGTATTGCATTTTGTACTGTTTGAAACTTGGGATAAGTTTCCTTTTGAATTTCACAGAATGTCAAGTCATAGCAATGAGATTTTGCAAACAAGGGTCAAATCTCCCCGCCCAGTCAGAGAAAGGCACCCCACAGAGAAAACAATGCTCTGCCTTTTGCAGAAGGAAGGCAAGCTTAGGCAGAGGTTTAACAGAGCTTGGCAAAACCTGCCGACCATAGCTGATGCAATAAGGGCATCCCTTTGCCCAAAGGAAAAGGAAATTCTCAGGCAAGAATTTGTAAAGGCCTTCAATAATGGGAGTGCTATTGCAGAAGAAATAATCTATGTACTGAACAAAATTAACACTCCAGAGTCTTTAGATAGGGCTAAGGAAATTTCTTTTAGCCTACAAGAAGAGAGGAGGCGTTACAGCGCGGTTCTATCTGAACCAGAGCCCAGTTCCTTATTCAAAGGTGCAGAAGAAAGGGTTCAAGGCTCCCCATGTGTAAGCCTTAGATCCAGTCTGCTCAAGATTCCATCTAATGATGCTAGCCTTAAATCCAAGCATTCATCTAGGCATAGCAGTTCCTCCCAATCCACACACTCATTCATCAGTACTTCTTCCAAAGCAGCCCACTACAACAGAGAGGCTGTCCGTTTGAAAATTAGAAAAGAGGTTTTAGAAGCAGAGGCGTCTGCAGAAATGGCTAGGCAAGACTTTGCCTTCAATGAAGAGGAACTCCTCCTTCAACAGGCTAAAGCCAAGCAGAAACTGCTTCTAGCTCAGGCTAGGGCCCAGCAAGAAGCTGATCTAGCGCAGGCTAGGGCCCAACAAGAAGCTGACCTAGCGCAGGCTAGGGCCCAACAAGAAGCTCACCTAGCTCAGGCTAGGGCCCAGCAAGAAGCTGATCTAGCGCAGGCTAGGGCCCAACAAGAAGCTGACCTAGCACAGGCCAGGGCCCAGAGAGAAATAGAGCTTGCAATGGCTGAAGCCAAGCAAGATGAGCTGCAACGGGATCTAGATCTGCTTCAAGTAAAAAGAGACACAGCACAAAAGATAGTCAGAGCTAACGTTCTAGCCAAAGCCCTATCACAGGAACTAACACAAGAAAACCTTAGTTTCCTGCCAACACAAGAGCCTACAGCAAAGGTTTCAGCACATCTGCAACTGGAATCACCTGTAGTGCAGAGTCATATCTCCTTTTGCCACCTTGAAGATCGCTCACCTGTTCCAGTGTTCGCAACTTCAAGGCCAGCCCATTCCTCAGAAGTACAGCAAAGCACGGCCGGGAGAGTGCCATCTCTGTCAGAGTCCATTCCTCTACTTAGGCCTCAGAGATACCACCTGTCTACTTGGGAACGAAAGGATGATGTCTTTCAACAACATCCAGATGTCCATTCACATTGGCAAGGCATGGCCGGGAGTGAACCACCACATTCATCCCTGCATACCAAGTCAATTCTCCCATCGCTGAAGATGAAGGCTTCAGAGGTGCTGCCTGCCAGCAATCTGCTGAACCCAGCATCGCCTACCATCGCGAAAAGATGTGTTCAACCGAAGAACGTTGAGTTTGTCACGCCACATCACACTCCTCAGATGTACCCTTACACACTGGAGTCTCAATTGGGTTCCCTCTTGAGAAATCCAAGAAGAGACATCAGAGACAAAGGCGTCCAGAAATTCACTGACCGACCGGATGACTACCTTCTGTGGAAAATCACCTTCATGAGGGCCATTCGAGATTTCAAGCTAGAAGCGGATGAAGAACTGTCCCTTCTTATGGCGTGGCTTGGACCCAGCTCAGCTGAGCAAGTAAAAAGACTTTATGCTGCTCATGTAGCAGACCCCCAAAGAGCTTTGTCCACAGCGTGGTCTCGCTTGGACCAGCGCTTCGGTGCGAGCACTGAGATAGAAGCATCCCTCATGGATCGACTCAACAGGTTCCCATCACTGAAGATGAAAGATTGCAAACAGCTTTGGGACTTTAGTGATCTTTTACTAGAGCTAGCTTCAGCCAAAGGAAATCCAGAGCTGCCAGGTTTAGCATGTCTGGACCAGCACACGTCACAGAGTGCCATTCTCTGCAAACTTCCTTTTCCTCTTCGAGAAGCTTGGGGGAAACAGGTGTTCAAGTACAAAGAGGAGAATGCAAATGTATACCCACCCTTCACCTTTTTGGTGGATTTCGTCACTAGAGCAGCCCGTGAGAGGAATGACCCTCAGACAGGTCTTATCGCTTTGTACCAAGACTTAAAGCCTGAAAAGATCTCCAAAGAAGACAAAGCCCAGGGCAAAGATCTTAGAAGGAACCTGAGTGTCAAGATGACAGACGCAACTCCTGCAACTTCTGCTCAACCAGTCAGCAACAACAGCATATCCTGTCCCATTCATCAAAGGCCACACAGCCTAGCTGAATGCAGAGAGTTCGCAAAGAAGCCTTACAAAGAACGACTCCAAATAATTCAAAAGGCCAAGGTGTGCTTTAGATGCTGCGGCGCCACTATTCACTTCTCCAAAGACTGCAAAGAAAAGGTTAAATGCCAACACTGCAACAGCATCAAGCATTGCTCTGCAATGCACAACTTTGATTCCCCTCAATTCAAAGCAAAGTCAAATTCTCCTGCCAAAGAAGAAACCAAAGAAGACCAAAAGCCTACAGAACCTCAGGTAGCCCTCAAGGCTCCTGCAGTTGCCTGCACCAAGCTTTGTCAAAATAGCAACAAGCCAAGGATTTGCCACCCAATCTGCCTGGCAGAGGTGTATCCAGACAAGCAGCCGTGGAATAAGAAAAGGGTCTACGTCGCTTTGGATGCCCAAAGTGACGCATCTCTTGCAACCCCAGAGTTCTTCGACATGTTCGACCTTCATACCGAGACAATAGATTACACCATATCCACTTGTTCTGGAAAGAATAAGATGAATGGCAGAGTTGCAACAAAGTTCACAATCTCGCCTGTCGGACAAAAGGTCAGGTACGATCTTCCTGACCTTATAGAATGCAGCCTGATTCCCAGGAACAAAGAACAGATAGCCACGAAGGAGGTGGTACAAGCCCATCCTCATCTCAAAGGTATTCAAGATCTAATTCCAGCTTTAGACTTGGAAACAGACATCGTCATGCTTATCGGTGCAGATTGTCCCACACTGTTCCGTGTTAGCAACCAGATTGAAGGTCCTAAGGGATCACCCATGGCCCAGCAGTTGCCTTTAGGATGGACGGTGTTAGGCCCAGTCTGCCTGAACAAGATGTTCCAGCCTGTCACTAAAAGGCCTTCACTAATGCAAGGATGTGCCAGCCACATCTCAGTTTGCTGCCAGGGAGTAATGCCCGATTACTCTTCCATCATCGAAGTCACAGAGAGAGATGAGCAAACAGCCTTCTCTAAAAATGATCAGAAGTTTCTTGAGATGATGAACAACCAAGTCACTCAAGACCCTGAAGGTAATTGGATAGCACCTTTACCTTTCAAGCCGGAAAGACCATCTCTACCCAACAACAGAGATGTTGCCCTTCATCGTCTCCTGTCCTTAAGAAGAAGGATGCTAAAGGATCCGAAGGTAAAGACCCAGATCACCCAGTTTGTGGAAGACCTCTTCAGAAGCAACTACGCTGAACCAGCCAGCGTGTGTGCGGAGGGAGAAGAGCAGTGGCATTACATATCCACTTCAGAAAATCCGGCAGATGTGACATCCCGAGGAACATCAGCCGCAAAGTTGTCCAAGTCATCCTGGATCACTGGACCCAAATGTCTTCAAAATCCTTCCTTTCCAGAAAGCATCTCCGTGCTCAAAGACACTGAATTGCCAGAAATTCAGTCCTGCAAATCTACCATCGATGGCCAAGACTTATCAAGGCAAGGTTTAAATCCAGCCAAGTTCGAAAGATTTTCAAAATGGACTAGACTTCAGGCAGCCATAGCCAGGCTCATACATTACATCACTACAAAAAACAGTGGTGCAATTCAGCCCCAAGATCCTTCGAAAGCCTCAACAGTCATCCTGAGATCCACTCAAAGACAGTGTTTTTCAGAAGAAATAGCTTGTTTAGAAAGAAAAGCATCCTTGCCCAAAAATAGTTGTTTAAAGGACTTGAACCCCTTCCTGGACAATGAGGGTCTCCTTAGGGTTGGAGGTAGACTAAAAAGAGCAAAGATTAGATCCTGTGTTAAAAATCCTGTTATTTTGCCACACCATAGCCACATAGCTCTGCTGTTGACACAGCATTTCCGCACAAAAGTCAAACACCAAGGAAGGTCAATTACTGAGTCTGCCCTAAGAAACTATGGGTTTTGGTTTGTTAATGCTTGTAAAGGTTGGGGATTTGGTGTTACTTAAACAAAAGATGCTCCTAGATACCAATGGGCTAAGGGTATTGTGTCAAAATTATATCCTAGCTCTGACAATAGAGTGCGCAAGGCCCAGGTTAAGGTCATCTCTAACGAAAAGGTTTCTTTGTTTGACAGGCCTATCAGCGACATGGTTGAGTTATTTTCACAAGACGTACAGTCTTAAAGTTATTAGAGTTAAAGGTATTTAACTCCATTTTGTTTAGATTTCCGAAAGTCCGGAAATCTAGGCCGGGAGTGTGACGGCGCGAGTGGCGCCATTTATATGTCAAACTATAAGTTTCAAGATTTGAATTGCTGTATCATGCCTGATTTTGCCCTTACCCTGTAAATGTAGTTGGATTGGTTATTTATATCTGTCAATCAATGTTGTTTGTACCTGTTATATTGCTCACTCAGCAAAACTGTTTGGCTCCACCTCTTCCTGGAGTAGGACTGTGTTTCCTCCTTTTCATTCCACTCTATCGGATGGACGTGAAAGAGAGGCTTGGCTCTGAAAGCCCTTCAAAAGTTACCTCTCAGCACCAATTCTGAGGTTCTTACCCTTGGGACTCACACTTCATGTTCAGGGCCAACCTGAACAACGTTGAGGAGTCTCAAGCGCCTTCACATCAGTCCTTTGGCAACAGAGGAAGACTCTTGTCTTCAGATATAGGTCATTGGACTGAGGCTGAGTTTGCTCCGGCATTCACAGCCAGAGAAAGAGGGATCTGGACAAGCTTCATGGACTTAAACAACCAAAGACTGTAATGTATATTTTCTTTTACCCCCTTTGTGAAGAATAAACCCAGTTTTTGAGTTAACTACAGTGTTTTGGTCCTTGGGAGTTCCAGTTTCCCTAAAGGAGGGCAAGAAGCAATCCCCTGGGGAAAGATGTCACGTCCATGCCTCTTTCACTAAGAGTTTATAGCCCCAGGCGCGACGGCACAGTAATGCTTTATTACATGCACCAGGGAGATTGTGATATGTTACTGTATCTTAATTTTGTATCCAAGTGGGCTCGTTAAGAAAGAGGTATCACAGTTTTCCCTACAACTGATGCTGGAAAATAGACTAGGGATGGAGTGAATGCTTAACTTGGAAGAGCTGGAAACACAACCTTCCAAGGATTTGCATATAGACACTGACACCAAAACCAAGGGCTGCTTAAGGACCACTGGATCTTGTACCTTTGAGAGTTCTCCATTACAAGGACACAAGGGTCAGATTCCTTGTGTTTGTAACATTGTTTGGTGAATCCTAGACAGACCAATAAGTAAAACAAGGCAATGGTAACACTGCTCAGGGACTTGAGATCCAAGACCACAATGGGAGGATATTTCAAATGCAACTGTTCTTTTGGTGAACAAAAGAAAGATGCCTCCTTAAGGAAAGGAAGCAGAGTTCCTTCCAAAAGCAACTCTAGGATGTTCCAAAGATAGGCACAGGCACAAGGCTCATTTTTGTGGGAGTCACAGGGACTTTCAAAAAAGTTCTGTGTTTGTCCAACGTGATGAAGAGCTAATACCCAACCGAGCTCTTATTTCAACATGGGTTACTTGAGTAAAAAATAGCATAGCAGAAGCCAAACATCTCACAGCAACAGAATACTTTATCCTACCTAATTATTACTAGAGGGAGTTCATGCACTGGTTTTTATTATTTTAAAGTGTGCACACAAGAAATACTCTTGTTGATGCATACCTTTTTCCAGCTGTGGCCTAATTTTCCAACTGTATTGCAACTAATATTAACTTTTACTGAAATCTTGCAACCATGAGCTCGTGCCACAATCTTGTTACATTGAAAGCCTGCTGGAAAACGTACTTTTGAAATATGAAGATCTAAAAATATCTGATGACATGGAAGATTATCTTTTTTTGAGGAAAACATAGTTTTCCCTCTTGAAATGCTAACTTGGCATAGCAACTTCACATTTATTTTGGAGTCAGCCTTGGCAAAGATAGATGCTTTGGCTGGTTTATGTGTGTTGACTGAATGGATTATGTCATTAGTGCCTTCGCAGGGAGGTGAACTTTAGTCTAGTGGCCTGAAAAACACAGAGACACAGATTTTAACTTGTTATATGACTTTTGGAATACCTTTAGTTGCATATATGTACATAATCTTGGAGATGAGGCTCAAGTTGGAAAATAAAATTAATGTCTCACGTATACTTTATCAACATAGCCTTGTGGTAATTTTGTTTACAATATTTTAAAATAATGCTGTGCGCAAAACAAAAGTCTGTGTTTATTGAATGGCAGATACAAAAAATATTTATTTGAATATTTTTGGACCCAGCATTAAAAAAAAACCCTTATATGTAGAAAATAAGTGAAATCTGGAGGCACTGTTTATAATTTGTTCAGGTGATTATGTTGCAGAACATCAACATCACATGTTGAGTTCTTTTCAATGAACGCTTAATCTGGAGGGCTAAAAAGTCTCATCCTTTTGCATAATGTTTAGTAGGGAAAAACATGCTTTGAATAAAATGATACCATTTCTAAGCTGTTGATATAAATATGAAGTCCTGCCCTCCTTTCCATGCCATGGTAGTTTAACCACTGGCCTTATGCAAAGGATGGTAACACTGGAATGCACCCAATATTTATAGATAGATTTCTTAGGGTAGATTCCTGAATAAATTCAGTAATTAAAAAACAACCAAGGTCTAAACTAGGTTTTTAAAATCTTACAGTCCTGTTCAGATGTTCTGGAATACTGCACTTGATGATGGTTTGTTTCACGGGAAGGTTAGGCACACACTTTACTTCATGGATTGCAGGAATCAGCGAAAGTGTCATTAGACTAGGTCCAAAATACATTTCCCTTTTGTGTTTTCAAGCACATTTTCAGACACAAATGGAACACATGCAGAGGTATATTTCATTTTCAGCCCCAATGGGTTAAAACTGGAATTCAACCAATTAATCAGTGAAAGCCTTCCTTAATTCTTCTGCACATGACATTGATTAAACGAAGCAGCACTTCTTGAAACCCTGCCTGATCTAGCAAGAGCTTATACAACCCAAACAGGACCTTTCAGGTACCATTTTTCAAATGCAATCCTTAAGGGTGTAAATCTGTCAGACACGGATAGAAAGGCTCCCTTCAACTCAGGCCCTGCAGCTATAAAACGTGATTTCTTAAATCCATCCAAATCACAATTTCAAAAAGAGTTCCCAGATCTATGGGGTGTTTCTGTAAAGAGATCTCTTCTAGCCAACACATGAAAACAGACAACATCACAACTGAGAAAGCATGAACTCAGATATTCACAACATTACCATTTAACAATAGAGCAACAGCTAAATGCCTGGGAGACCATACTCATGGTCTCTTATTCTTTAACTGGCCCATTGAGTTCTGTATTACACATGCAGCAAATCTATGCTCATGACACTTCTGGGACACATTTGACATTGGGACATATCTGACACTTGCATTTGGCACTGGTGTTGTGTTTTCCCTGCCAGCCTGGCCTATGCTTCAGTCAGAACAACCATCAGTGTTTGCCAAAGAAAGCTAGAAATTTTATTCATGACAAAAGGGCTTTTTTCCTTAAAGTAGAATTAATGTATTACATTCCTATACCAAGTTCCTTTTGCAGAGAATGAGAACAAAAAAGGAGGCTTTTTTATTATTTAATGTAAGTGGCAATGTGTTTTGAGTTTTTGTATAACAAGGAACATTTACTCATTATTTCAAAAACATTATTTTAAAAAATGATCATTCTGGGGCATTTGGGACATTTAAATTTTGCAAAATGAATGCAATTTTCTCTTGTCTTGTTTTCCTTTTAGCATAACAAAAATGGAGAATGCTGACCAAGACTATACGAAATCCATTCCTAGTGCCTGATTCTCACAAAAACTTACATAATTTCCTTCACTTTGTCTAACTCCAAATCATATACTGTTAGCCAAAAGCCTACAAGCAGGGATTTAATATTCCTCTCTGAGGTCATCATGCTTAGGGGTCATCTGAGAAGAGTCTAAATACATGCCTGGGTGCACAATGACATCCTCTTGGGAATATTTTCATTGTTGTTTTCTCCCCAGGGAGTCAGAGCTGGTTGTATGGAGCAAACAAAGCCCAGCTGCACATTTTAAAGTAGTTTTGTGACAGTCTGGACAACCCGGAGTACATCTCTACCTTTCCAATCCAGGGATGGAAACACAAGACCTTTCACTTGCAGTCCTAACCCTCTACTACTATGATGTCCCTGCTCTATTGTGTCCACAAGTTGAAGAATTTGATCAAACTGAGCATAACTAATACAGAGATAGACAGAAATACAAAATGAATTGACTTGCTAAAAATGGCTTGGACCCTCAAATTCTGCTTGTGGAGAACACAGTTAACTACAGTTATATGTCCTGGGATATGCTACAAACCATGTTTGAGACAAGTAAGAGCCAGCTACAAACTATGGCAGCATATTGTAGCTTGTGTCCTGTTAACAAATCATTGCTAGTTAGCGGAGGTGTGTTCATGCATCAAGCTGACTATGAGAACGCAGTCACTTTATCATGTTCCACTTCCCTATAGATCCAGCCTCTGATTACTAATCTGGATAGAAAGGCTTTGAGAACTTTCTAAAACGTTTAGGATTGGACTTTGATATTTCTCTGGGAGGAGTTCCACATCTGAGCAACAGCCAGTGAGAAAACCCTTTGATTTTACCCAGAGGTGTCATTAAAGGGGTGCAGATGTGTGAATCACACCGGGTGACACCCCCAAAGGGGATGACACTAGAATAAATAGTTTATAAAAAAAATTGTAGAAACAACTTATTATTTGTATTTTAAAATATTCCTGTAGTTAGATATAACCACAACATTTTTCATAATTCCAGTTTACATGTACTGTATCAATATACCTAAAATTCCTTTTTGAACCTTCTAATAATGTGTGTGCACTCAATCAGAGCTGCCATTATTAGCCAATCACTATTATTACTCAGTTACTTTGAATCATGGGGTTTTATCTGTACATGCTACAAGCACAAACTATTGTTTTTGTTGATGCTAGTATTTCAACAATTTTTGATTTTGTCAAATTTTCTGGTATTTTAGGTACAATCATGAGATCAGGTCTGGTATGGGAAGAGGTCCTTGGGGGTGACACCAACAAACCATAGTGATGCCATTGCCTTTGCCTGTTCTGGTATACACTTGGGACAAAAGTGACACAATCAAGAGGGCATTTACATTTTGACAATAAATATAATAGGATTCCTGTTAACTTGAAAGGCATGCTGGTCAGGTCATGTTCGTATTGTTCAGTTGCACATATGGCAATATCTAAAACCAGCAGTGTTTCCTCATCCATGCTATAATATGATGCGTGGCCTGGAGCAAGGGGAGTTAGGCGACACTCTGGCTGCCCCAGTGGGAAGGAATGGGGCAAATGATGCTGAGCTCAGGGAGTTTCTCTAGTTCTACATCTGCACATCTTTTTAAAAGATGCTTTTCTCCTCAACAATAAAAGGGTCTGTGTCTTTTTGGAGCCAGCAGGAGATGGCTGCTGGCTCAGCGAAGACCACATCTATCAGAGTAGTCACAAATTCCTCTCCTTGCTTGTAAAAAAGGGAACA
This sequence comes from Anolis carolinensis, assembly GCF_035594765.1. NCBI lineage: Eukaryota > Metazoa > Chordata > Lepidosauria > Squamata > Anolidae > Anolis > Anolis carolinensis. The sequence goes on from NC_085842.1 coordinate 40,814,871, forward strand.
AACATCTTCCCCTGTTTGTGGGATGTGCAGCAGAAAGAGAGCTAATTTTGTCCATTTGAGCCCTCTGGGCTTCAGAAAAGCATTGCATCCAGGAACTGGATTATCATTGCTCAGGTCCTCTTTTTAAAAGCATGCAACATATGAACATGGCAACGAAGTGATTATTTGTTTCTGTAACAGCTTAACCGGGGCCTCTTTTTACAGTGTACATACTCAAACATCAAATATTTGAAATTGCAACAGATTAAAGCAGCCTTAAGTAGATGCAGACTTCTGTTTTCCTTACTCTTAAAGAATAGAGCATTCCAGAGTAAAAAATATCAGAAAGAAGACTTTTGGTTTTTTTTTCTATAGAGTTAAACCTTGAAAAGAAGCATCCAGCAGATATGAAAATAAGAGAGGAGTGCTTTCCTTTCTTTATATTTCTTTATGGCTCCTCTATCAAAGGGATGAGCGAGGCATGCAAGGTTCTACTTCCTTTTTATCTTCACAGGAAACTTATGAGTTAGTAGTTTAGGCTCAGAGATGTTTGGATATTTTCTACCTCTATAATTCTATGTGATTTGACTATGCTTTCCTGAATGGCAGGTGGTTGCACTGGGTGGCCCTTGTGGCCTCTTCCAATTCTATGATTCTATGGATTAGTGTAGGCTGTCTATGACCATCACAAGAACTGTACAAAAGTGTTGGGATTTGAACCTTTATTTCTTTCTACTCAATCTAAGGAAGTGTTTTGGTTCTAACCCATTAGTAATGGACAGGATGAAGGTGAGCAAATTGAAAAATAATTTAAAAAGTAACCATGCTCCTGGAAGTTGAAAGGTAGGTAAGGGACAAGGATTCAGCCTAAGATGCAACAGGTTATACTTTGCTAGGAATTTTCTAGGTCTTCCAACACAACTCCATGGTAACTTCTAGAGGAAGCATACCATAGAATTGCCTAGAGGACATAGTGAATTCCTACATAGACCATTTGTCCTCAGACACAGGTAAGTGGGTTCCATGATTACTCTCTCTCTCTCTCTCTCTCTCTCTCTCTCTCTCTCTCTCTCTCTCTCGCTCTGTGTGTGTGTGTGTGTGTGTGTGTGTGTGTGTGTGTTGTATTGTATATAAAGCATGGCCATGATAGAGGACTCTGGAGAACTTCTTTACAGAAGTTCTGTTTGACAATGAAATAGAGGGCGGTGAACCCTGCATCTTTAAACAGAGGTAGGATGGGCATCATTCAGGAATGCTTTGATTGTGTATTCCTGCATGGCATGGAGTTGGACTGGGTGATTTTAGTCCTTTTCTACTCTGTGATTCTATGACATCACACAAAAGCAGCATTCAATATTATAGTCCTCACCTATCTTCTATATTGCAGTGGTTCCCAACCTTTTTTTTTTTTTGACCAGGGACCACTCTCCAATATTAGTACCAAAAGGGTTACGAAATAGTTTTTGGTCAACTTTAGATTTGGTTTGGTTATTTGAGGTGATGATTCAGAAAACTGCATTGTATAGACCACTTTAGAACTATTTTCTGACACAGAACATATGCCATCCAGTAGTATCCATCTGCTCGCCCACAGAAAACCATATCTAATAATCTAGAGCTGATTTTCCCCGGATGTCTCACGGACCTTATTTTAGGTCTCACAGCCCATGGGTTGAGAACCACTGCTATATTGCCTTTAGTTACCCTTATCAGTGTTACCACATCAGCATGATCAGTTCTGTAGCATTCAGAAACCATCCAGCTCAGCAAATCTCCTCAATCCACTTAGATCGCTCATGTGATTATTTTAGGAAGGAAAAGGTAACAGCCCAAATGAAAACTGCTGAAGCTACAGTTTGGAAAAAATACTCGATGGAAATCTTAAAAGACAAGCATTCAGAAAAAGTGTTCTGGGGAAAGGTTTACCCAAGCAAAATTGTATTTTGACCACCAAATGGAAACTTGAAAATATTTCGCACAGACTCACTTAATAGTTCAAGCATTAGCATAAGCGAATGGGAAGCAGTGTTTGTGCCAGAGGCTCTCCCAGTTTTCCATTTCTTACAGAAACTGATTTTGATGGACTAGGAAGGGAAGGGTTATCTTTCCTTAAAACACACACACACCCCCTGCAAATTCTTCATAGGATGTTCCTAGTGCAAGCTTTGATCCTTGCTAAAAGAGTTCTGGAGCATTTTGGAATTCTGCTAGGACTCAACGGTTGCACCATCTCTCTTGTTTGCTTTATGGCTTTGTCATTTGTAAGCCTGCCAGCAACGGAAAACAAGGCATTCCTCACTTCCCAAAGACCTCAAATATGTAAGTCTTTTAAAATTTCAACACCTCATCTGCAAAGCGCAAAAGGGAGAAAAGAAAGGCAGACACAGCATGAAACAGAAAAATATTGCAAGCTTACCCTTTATTTTTTGGACACAGCATTTTGGAACAAGCAGCAGAGAGAGTGGAATTTCTCTACAGCTGCCCACATCTGATCTTGGTGGAAGAATAGCATTTGATTTTCCCCACTGAGAAGAGGTTGGCTCCATTCTGCAGTGGAAAATAAATGTATCTTTCTTTCCTCCTCAATTTTCCTTGTTCCCTTGTCCCTACATCGATTTGCTGAAATGAATGCATCAATCACCAACTGATGCATTCCTTTTGAAATACAACATGCAGTATTTCAAAAGGAGCATGGGTCATTCATATCTGATCTTAGAAATTAAGAAAGGTTGGCCCTGGTTAGGACTCTGCTGAGAGACCACCAATGAATACCAAGTGCTGTAGGGTAGGTTGTATTTTAGTGGAAGGAATTGGGAAAACTACTTCTGAGTATATTTTTTTTGTCCAAGAAAACCCTAGGAAATTAATGGTAATAATAATAATAATAATAATAATAATAATAATAATAATAATAATAATAATAATAATAATAATTTATTTGTTTGACCAGTCATATGACCATTTCAAAGTGCAACATAAATAAAAACAAGGCAAAAAGGATGGGAGGACAGGCACCTGACCATCTGTTTGCCGACAAAATCTTATTTTCCTGATTCTTCTTTCAGGAAATGTGCTCTTTTCTTGATAGCTTTCAGAATAAAAAGGCTGGAATTAATGGTATACCTCACAATCTCTGAGGATGCCTGCCATAGATGTGGGCAAAATGTCAGGAGAGAATACTTCTGGAACATGGCCACACAGCCCGAAAGACATACAACAACCCTGTGGTCCCGGCCATGAAAGCCTTCGACAACACATTAATGGTATTGCCTAATTTGGCAGGCGACTAGAAGGCAGGTTTGCATCTTCTTAGCTCAAGACAAACCTATGATGGCTTTGGGGCTAAAGGAGAAACATTGAAACCTACCCCCCCCCCCTCTCTCTCACACACAGAGATACTAGACAGAAACAACCAAATAATAGCACTATTGAAACCAATGCAAAAAACAGACATCTGTCATTACCTTTGATCTTCTATTTAATGCCTGAAGGAGAGGAATAGCCAAGGTGCTGTCTCTAGTTAGCTCCATGAAGCTACACCTGCAAAGACCTTCTCAAGCTGGCTGCTTTGCAACAACAGACGTTGTAGCAGTTGCTACCAGAGCCAGTGGCCCCAATCTATGCCAAGAATCAAACATCCAAATCTACATGTGAGTTTGGGTCTGGAGATGTCCACCTGCTGTCAGCACTATCCATATTATCCCACTTTCAACCTTTCAGATGTATGTTCAAGAGAGCATTCACTTGTTTCTTGCCACAAAAGAATATGGAAAATGTAATTTTCAGTGCTGCTTGGTGAAGTCTAAATACCCTAAGGCAGTGGTGTCAAACTTGTAGCCCTTCAGGTGTTTTGGACTCCCATAATTCCTGACAATTGGACCATCTGGCTAGGGTATCTGGGAGATGGAGTCCCAAACACCTGGAGGGCCACAAGTTTGACACATCTGCCCTAAGGGAACAGATCCCATTTGACTTTGGAAGCCAGGTGAGGCCAGACCTGGTTAAGACCTGGATGAGAGATGACTAATAAATACCAAGTGCTATATTTCAGGGGAATATAGCAAAACTACTCTGAGTACTCTTTGTACACAGGCTCAAAATGCAGCCTCAGAATCAATCATAGAACACAGTTGGAAGAGACCACAAGGGCCATCCAGTCCAACTCCTTTCCATGAAGGAACACACAGTTCAATTCAATCTGGTATGACACATACTGGTGGCCCTACAGAGATGCTGTAAACTGCCTCTGTGCTGAGACAGTGGCCTCACAGCCTAGCTGTGTCCGTCAGTTTGGCATGACTGGGAATGGGGCACTCTCCTAGTACCCCAAACCCCCCCTCAAATGACAGAAAATGGGAACTTACCATAGCTCAGGGCTGTTTAATTCCTGGTTTCTGCCATGTGATTGATGAAAGCAGCTTGGGAGGAGCTGCCTGAGCCTGGGGAGCATGCAACGGCTGCAGGGGCTGTAATCCATGTTCCCACATAGGGATCCAATATTGTCACTGCCCCATCACAGGGAAAAGTCTGAATTCAACAGCAGGATTCAGACCTTTCTCTGTTTTTTTTAACCAGGGGTGCAATTGTGTTAAGCAGTTTACTCTGGTTAATTCACATCAGCCTGCATGTGTGGTGTGAACACACACACAGGCTTTTGCGACCCCCCATGCTGCATTAAAGGTCAGTGTGGAACTGCCCTAAGAAGACCCTATGAAAAATTAATGAGGTTGTTGTTAAGTTGACAAGTGACTTGAAGACACACACAGACATAATGCTGCTTGGTAGAAATGAATGAACCAGGTATACTTTCCTCTAGCAGTTGTTCCGTTTTACTAGAATAGGTATGGGGAAAGAATGGTCTTCTTAGGGGCGTGTGTCTTTGATCTTGCAGTCGAGTGGCACTTTTTGATTTCCTCTCCCATAATTCCAAGCCAGAAGTGGAAAAATCCTCCTCCAGATAAGGTTTTTTTTTTTTCCTCCCTGATAATCTGATAAGTGAGGTTCATCTACCCTATCAAAACTATGGTAGGGGGTCTCTTCTACAGTCTGCTCCAGAGGATTTTTTTATTACTGAAACTTTTAAAAGTGGCAATAGTTTCTCTGGTGTGCTGGAGCTAAACACAGAGACTCTCTGGGTTTCAAACTCAATTGGTTTTGAATTATTGATGGAGCTCTGTCTCTGGGGACTACTCCTTGCATCTAGCCATGTAGGCTTGCTACAAATGACTTCTAGCCAGCCTGTCCCCTTTGAAAGTCTCACCAGTATCTCTGCCAAGTTCATAGCCTGAAATAGTATCATTAGCTGAAACCTACAATAAAGGTAACAGTGATTAGGGCACCTGAAAATATTATCCTGCATAGTTCAAACCCAGCCACCCTTTTTAGAGAGTTCACTGGATCCACATACATGTGATGCACAAGCCATCAGAGCTTGGAAAAGTTCCTTTTTTAAATCTACAGATTCCAGAAGTTCTCAGACGATGCTAATTGGGGGATTCTGCAAGTTGCGGTACACAAAGTAACTTTTCTAAATTCTGGATTATGTGCCTGGTTCAGCAATAGTGCGGAGGCACTCTAACAAGGTCTGTGGCAAAGACAGCATCCCACAGAAATTATTCCAATACAGAGGTGAGTATTGTGTGGCATATGAGATTGCATTGGAATTTCAGCTCCCATTATTCCTAACCACAGGCTGTGCTAGCTAGGAATACTTGGAAGTGCAGTTAAATAATAGCTGGAGGGATACATATTTCCCATCTATACATATATCCCTGTCTAATATAAAGAATGCACCCTGCTCATATGTTCCTAACCTTTTAAAGGTATAGATATGAAAATATCAATACCGGGGTCCTCTGAGATATGAAAATTTCAAGGATTCCTCTGGGAAAAATATTTATGTTTGATATACCACAAAACAGTCATTTAAGCAAACAAAAATCATCACAATGACAGACTTCTTTACCTCTCCAACAAATAAACTGCCAAATAATTTGCTAGTAATTTGAAGTTCTAGTCAGCTATTAATCTACCAAGTATGTTCAGCAATGTGGTATGTTTCAACTATTTTTGTAATTATAAACTATAATTACATTGTTCTTTTTTAAAGGCACAATTCGTAAATATGTGGTTATCAGTAATTACTCCAAGGAATTTGTATTGTATAAGATTTGGCAACTGTGAAGTGCCAGGCGTTCACATTTTAAAAGAGAGCTTTATCACAAATCAGAAAGATGACTCTTCTGAAAGGCATAAAGCCAATTCTGATTAGCAGAAACTGCATATCTCATTTATTATTGTATCCAAGCCAGTGTACAAAGGTATATTTATCTGAATAACACTTCAGGGATGTGTAAAAAAAAAAGAGAGAAAGAAAGAGCCTGTTTTGAACCAAATAAGGCCAAAAGGCTGCTTCTGATTTGTGAAAATATTTGCTGCAGACATCTGCTTTGCAGGAGATTTCTGCACTAAATACTTTCCAAAAAATAAAATAAAAAGAAGACCAAGCCACCATGAAAAGGGAAAAAGAAATGAGTTTAATGTCAGTCCCTGCAGTGCCATGAGCCAAGTAAGAGCTTCACAAAGAATTGTCTGAAGCTTGGACGGAAACCAAAATAAGCTGAAATCCATCTGTGACAGGCCAGTGCTAAGGTAGAATTGAGCATTTAAAAACTGATTTGTATATCTGACTTTTTAATACAGATTCTCAAAGAGGTTCACAATATCTTACATAGGACAAAAGAACAACCATGTTAATGGTTGCGGATGAAAAATCACAAGAGTATAATCCTAAAAGGGCAAAGCAGCTTAGGCTACAGAACTGTAGCTAGAATGCACAACTAGTTAGAGATTCAGTCTGCCCCTTGTTGGACCACCAGAAAAGACTGTGAAAAAAGATATATAGTAGAGTCTCACTTATCCAACATAAACAGGCCGGCAGAACGTTGGATAAGCAAAAATGATGGATAATAAGGAGGGATTAAGGAAAAGCCTATTAGATGTTTTTCTGGGCAGCGATGCGCTGTTTGTTGTTCTAGGCAGTAATGTGCTGTTTGTTTTTCTAGGCAGCAATGTGCAGCGGGCCTTTCCGCACACTTGGTGGAAAAGCAATGTTCAGCGGCCTTTCTGCACACTGGGAGGTGCAAGATACAGTCAGCACAGACACTGTGTCGGATGGGAAAAGTCTGCACCGGCCACGTTTCATTCCCTCCGGTGGGTGCCCAGCGCATGGAGAGGTCTGCTGCACTTTGCTGCCTTGAGAAACAGCTGTGGATCCAGGCGGGAGGCAGACTGCATTGGATAATACAGAACGTCGGATGAGCGAAGGTTGGATAAGTGAGGCTCTACTGTATTGACTCCTATTACCATATCCTCAAAAAGAAAAAGAGAGCGTATGCCCAAATAGAATCTGTTGGACATTGATTGCAATAATACTTATTGTTCAATTTATGGTAAAATAAAGAAGCTGTCATTTTTTAATAAAAACAAACAAACAAACAAATAAACACATGGAAACTGTTAAGTACGTACTTAACAATAACTTTAAATACTATTGGTCAATTCAGGATCTTTGCAAAAAAAATCACATAATGTTAGACTTAGATTATTAGTCATCTTCTGTGATTCTCAAATATCAAAAATAAAAATTCACAGAATCCTGGAATTGTAAGACACCATAAGCACTGTTAATCCAACCTCCTGCCACCACGCAGAAACATGTAACCCCTGAAATATAATGCCCTTCATCCTCTGTTTAAAGCTCTCCAAAGGCAGAGTCCACCACCCTTTGAGGAAGTTCATTCCACTGTTCTTACAGTAAGAGCCGTCTTCTGTTCCTCTCAAAGGACCAACCAGATGGAGATCTCTTTCAGAAAGGAAATAAAACAAGAGCCACTTCTTTAAAGACTGTCATCAGTGGCAAAAGAACAAACGATTTGTTGGGAAAAACAGCCATCAGCTGTTGAGTATCTGCATTCCCCAACCCATCAACTTCTTGTCTGTCAGCTTCCTGAAATAGCCTTGTATTTATGTTGACATATTCAGTGTTTCCAGAATTCAGATGCAATCAGCCTTCCATATCTACAGGATTTGCATTCATAGATTCAACCAATCACAGCTCAAAAGTATTTGGGAAAACATCTAAAACCCTTGATTTTACCATGCACTAAGCACTATGCTAAGGTTTAGGCATACCTTAATTCAGTGGTTCTCAACCTGTGGTTCCCCAGATGTTTTGGCCTTCAACTCCCAGAAATCCTAACAGTTGGTAAACTGTCTGGGAGTACTGGGAGTTGTAGGCCAAAACACCTGGGACCCACAGGTTGAGAACCACTGCCTTAATGCAATGTACTGCCATTTCCTGCTCTCTCCAGCACATGTTTGAGTTGCTTCCTATTTTATATAAGGGAATTCATTTTATTACATCATTGTTTATAAAGGGACTTGAACATCCATGAATTTTGGTATCCACAGTGGGTCCTGGAACCAAATCTCAGCATATATCGAGAGTCCATTGTTTTCAAAAACCACTGATCCTGTGCCCATTCTAGTAGTGATATTTACACATGTATGTAACAATCAATTAACAAAACACTGACATAAAACATAGATATATATTGGAACCATTCAGCCCTAACTGGCTTGTTGGTTCAGAATGATGAAATCCAAAAGACTTCTTTTTCATTAGCAACTTCATTCAGCTTCCAGAAAACATACAGATGAAACAACTACCTGCAAATGCTGTCTAACTTCCCAAAATAATGCAGAATTGCCTTGCGCTCTGCAGGTGTCAACAATAACAAATTACACATTTTACGAGCAAACACCTGGAGAGGTAGGCGTAAGCTATAGAGACAGGCCTGGTTCTTCAGGAATTCCTTAGCCCAGTGCCAAAAATTGTATATACATTTTAGGAAATGTTATTTATGTATTACATTTTGAAGGAGCATTGCATTACAATAGCAATGTGTAGTATGATGTTCGCTGAAAAGATGGCACTAATTAAATGAATGCAAGTATCATGATGCAACAGGAAAGACAGTAAAAAATGGCACAGCTGTCGTTCAAGGAGCGCAAGACCATTTTGAAGTGGTATTTGAAATTCGAGAATGTTGTGGAAGTACAGTGACAATGGAGGCTGAGTATGCAACAGAACCACCAACACATCTAACAATTGCACACATTTGTGATAAGTGCAATGTGCACAAGGGGAGATCTGGGAGGCCTCGCATAGCAACAAGTCCTGTTTCTTCTGCTATGGTGTGGAACAGTTTAAATGCTTGCCACAGAATTCTATGAAACAATGTGCACATGAGACGGGAGTTAACAGAACAAGCTCACAATGCATTTTAAAAATAGCAAAATAGAATGGCTTCCTCCCAAGATTATTACATGCACTGAATGAATACGACCCTGAACAAAGGATACGATGTGAATGGTTCCAAAACATGGTATGGGAGGATGAGCTTCTGGGAGAAATGGTTTGGTCTGATGAAGCAGTTTAAATTGAACGGAACAGTGGATTGACATAATTGTGTGTACTGAGTTCCAAAAATACAGATGTTCATGTGGAAAAGAAGTAAATTTACAGGGGCTCAATGTTTGGTGTGGACATTCAGGGCACTAACTGGATCATTCTTTTTTGGAGGTACCATTAATGGCTAAATGTACCTAGACATACTATACACATCCATTTTACTTGCAGTCAGTACACTTTTGGGGAATGATCAATTTTACTTCCAACAAGATAGTGCACTACCACACTTCCACCAAGATGTGAGAGCTTACCTAAATGGGAATTTTTACCGAACTATAGATGGGACAAAGAGGTACAGTTGGGTTTCCCCCATATTCTCCTGGCAACACTCTTTGATCTCTATGTATGGCGTGTCCCATAGAAAAATGGCTACTTGGGTGGTGTTTTGGGAAGAAATTGAAGTGATCCAAGTGGGCATAGTGATCCAAGTGGGCACTTTGGCCAACATTGCTGAAGCAGTAGTTTGCTGTAATCAGAAGTGTCTGGATGCTGATGGTAACCATTTTCAGCACCTCTTGTCATTTTAAAAGTCAAACGTGACTTGTATTCATCTTTTGTTATCGGTATACAGGCAGTTCCCAAGTTACGAACAAGACAGGTTCTGTAGGTTTGTTCTTAAGTTGAATTTGTATGCAAGTTGGAACAGACACATTTTAAGTGTTACTCCAGCTATATATATATATATATGTGTGTGTGTGTGTGTGTGTGTGTGTGTGTGTGTGTGTGTGTATAGAGAGAGTGCTTTGGGTAGGATAGGTAAAGGTAAAGGTTTTCCCCTGACGTTAAGTCTAGTCGTGACTGACTCTGGGGGTTGGTGCTCATCTCCATTTCCAAGCCGAAGAGCCAGCATTGTCCGCAGACACCTCCAAGGTCATGTGGCCAGCATGACTGCATGGAGCGCTGTTACCTTCCTGCCGGAGCGGTACCTATTTATCTACTCACATTTGCATGTTTTTGAACTGCTAGGTTGGCAGGAAACTGCTAGGTTGGCAGGATTGGGTAGCATAACACCCCTGTGGTTTTTGTTTTTCTGCCTGCGCCCCTGTTCACCTCAGTTTCTGTCCCTGTGATAATTAGGTTTTGAAAAAAATTGACTTGTTGTTGAAACAAGGATTGGTGATAACACTTCATGATAGCTCTTTCAGGGTGAATTTCCCTTCCTATGGGTAGATTTCTCTTACTTCCTGTTGTTTCACCTCCATTCTTAACTATGAGTAATTTGGAGCCCTCGGTGGTGCAGTGGATTAAACCCTTGTGCTGGCAGGACTATTGACTTGAAGGTTGGGTTGCCGACCTGAAGGTTGCTGGTTCAAATCCGGAGGAGAGCGTGGAGGAGCTCCCTCTATCAGCTCCAGCTCCATGTGGGGACATGAGAGAAGCCTCCCATAAGGATGGTAAAAACATCCAAAAACATCCGGGCATCCCCTGAGCAACGTCCATGCAGACGGCCAATTCTCTCATACCAGAAGTGACTTGCAATTTCTCAAGTCGCTCCTGACATGGGAAAAAAAAGTAATGTGTAAATCAGACGTTTGTAATTTGGTAACTGCCTGTATATTATTACAATTTTAATACAGTTTTTTTCCCTTACTTAAAAGGTCTATATACATTTTTAGCACTTGCACGTGGACGTGGATCTTTGGAGATCTGAACATTCACAGCATCCATTGCACTGAGGATCATCTGACTGAAATGATTCCAGTGTTCAAGCACATTCCCTTGATTTGGAAGTCTCTGAAATTGATTTTCTTTAAATGGCATGACAAAAGACTTTAAAAAGAATGCCAACATTGCATTTGGAGGAATGAAAACAAAAGATTAGGATTGTGAACGCAATTGAGAGAGGAATGTTGGATGAAGCCAATGAGGAGGTTCAAACAACATACTTTGGGTTTTGTAGGAAGGCTTTCCAAAACATAGGTTCTTATGTAGACAAGATTAGTTTGGTTTTCTAATAACACAGGCTTGGAGAGCTAGCCTGCTGTAGTAGTTTGAACGTTGGACTATGGTTCTGGAAACCAGGCTTTGAATCCTCATTCAGCTCTGGAAACCGGTGAATTTGGGCAAGTCACACTCTCAGAGCCTCAAGGGAAGGCAAAGGCAAACTCCCTCTGAACAAACCTTGCCAAGAAAACTCTGTGATAGGTTTGCTTAGGGTTGCCATAAGTTGGAAATGATTTGGAGGAACACAATGACAACAGCAAAGGCTAAAGGAAAATTTAATTTGCCTAAGAACACAGTAACATTCTGTCCCAAAACCTACACTTGCACCATTTCTGTTAAGTTGTAACTGTTCAGTGGCACTCTTTATTTTTCAAATATTGCACCATGGTCTTTTCAGATTTAGTGAACGGTAAAATGAACAGGAAAGGATAATGCGTTCCAGGCTGTTGGTCAATTCAGAAAAT